>NW_026596073.1:39073369-39406223 GCF_907164565.1 Psammomys obesus | reverse complement strand
CTATACTATACTATACTATACTATACTATACTATACTATACTATACTCACCTGGAACCAAAACCAACAATGTATATACTACATCCATAGGGATGTGTTTTGGAGAAAGGAGCTTACTACACTGAGTACCGTACAATCATTAGAGATAGATGAGACATCAGGTGTAAGGATTTCTATGTAGAATAATACCTGAAAATACAAATATCATTATAACTCCACAAATATGGACAAATTAAAAGAATGATTATAAATGAGTCCAAAGAGCCAGGTGCCATGACATACCTGTAATCATGGAACTTGAAAGACAGAGACAGGGAACTAAGTAATTCTAGGTAATCTGCAGACACAAAACACATTTGTATGATGGCTTGACTTACATGAGACCCTGTCTCATAATGTGTAATGAAACCAAACAAGATACAATAACACTTAAACTTAACTATATGCCCACCCTCCCAAAAAAAAGCAGAGAAGAATAGTGAATCTAGGTGAGCGAAACATAACATGGCTGAGAAACTTCAAAAGAGTCTGAGTCTATGCAAAGTAACCGGAGACCTTGGTGATGAAAAACTCCATAAGTTCAACTGAAAAAAATAATTTAAAAACTTAAAATACAGATTAGATCAATCAAAAACCAGACTATCTGAATTCCAAGACAGATGTTTTCAGATATCCTGATTAGGTATATTTAAAGGAGAATAAATTACAAATTGAAATGAATTTTCAAAAAGCATGATACTCTACCAAATACATCAATATCTGTATTTTATGAACAACTGCATGAGAAGGCAAAGGCAAATTTATTGAAAGCACATCAAAGGAAATACTAGTTGACAGTGGCCATAAAGTCGGGAAAAATATAAATATCTAGAAACAGAAGACTCATAAAACTGAAAAAAGACATGGAAAAAACAAAACGAAATTATCCTCTCCATATCCTGGCCCATAACACTTACAAACGTCCTCTGCTCTACTGAAGGCCATGATGATACTAGGGACCCATGCAAGGCACTGCTTATAACCCTCCAATACTTCTTAAACCGAGCCCAGAAGCCCCTAAAAGCACCCCTGCCCAGGGACTGCATATCCAGAACTTACACCTCTGACAGAAGACTTCTGCTTTACTGAAGTTCCTTGTACTAGGAAACCCAGGTATGTCACTGCCCACCACTTGCTAATGGTCCTTAAACCCAACTCACCAGTCCCCGGCAGCACCCGCCTCTACTGGAATCCATATTGCAGCCCTAACTATGCAATGACTCATCAAAGAAAGAAAATTACAGACCAGATTTCTCTCATGGACATTGATGCAAAAATACTCAATGATATACTTGCAAACCAAATTCAAGAACACATCAAAAACATAATTCACCATGATCATGTAGGCTCTATTCTACAGTTATAAAAATGGTTGAATATATAAAAATCTGTCAATATAATCCACCACATAAACAAACTAAAAGAAAATAAAAACAACATGATCATTGTATTGGATGCTGAAAAGCTTTTGACAAAATCTAACACTTCATGACAACATTCTTGAAGAAATCAGGAATACATGGGATATTTCTAAGCATAATAAAGACAGTATACAGACAGCCAATAGCCAACATCAAAATAATGGAGAAAAATTCAAAGTCATTCTACTAAAACCAGGAACAACATGACTGTCCAATGTATTCAATATAGTACTTGAAGTATTAGCTAGAGAAATAAGACAACTAAAAAAGATCAAAGGGATAACAATGGAAAGGAAAAAGTTAAAGTATAACTATTTACAGACAATATGATTATGTGTATTTATATGAGAATTCAAAAATTCTACCAAGGAATTCCCACCACTGCTAAACACCTTCAGCAAAGCGGCTACATGCAAAATTAACTGAAAAGATTAGTGTACCTGTTATATACAAATGATAAACAGGATAAGAAAGGAATCAGGAAAGCAACAAGTTTCACAATATCTGCAAATAATGTATAATATATTGGTGTAACTCTAACCAAGCAAATATAAGAACTGTAGGGCAAAACTTCAAATCTTTGTAAAAAGAAAATATCAGAAGATGGAAAGTTCTCCCATGATCATGGATCAGTAGGATTAACATAGTAAAAATGGCCACCTTACTAAAAACAATCTACAGATTCAATGCAATCACCATCAAAATTCCAACACAATTATTCTTTTGTTGTTGTTGTTTTATGAGACAGGATTTTTCTGTGCAACAGAGCCCTGGCTGTGCTGGACTTACTTTGTAGACCATGCTGGCCTGGAACACACAAGAGATTTTCTCCACAGTGCTGGGATTAATGGTGTATGACACCTCCCTGCCTGACCCAACACATGTTTTTAATACACCTTAAAAGAACATTATTCAACTTCATATGCAAAACCTAAAACCCAAGGTATCTAAAATAATCCTGTACAATAGAACTTTCAGAGATATCACAGTCCCTGAAATCAAGCTTTAATATTGAGACATAGTGATAAAAACCTCATGGTATTGTCATAAAAATAGAGAGGGGCATCAATAAAATCTAATTGATGACCCACATGTAAATCCACACACCTATGGATACCTAATTTTTGATAAATAAATCAAAATTATACAATGGAATAAAAAAAAAGCATCTTCAACAAATGGTGAAGATCTAACTAGCTGTTTCCATGTAGAAAAATGCAAATAGATGCATATCAAGTCCAAGTGGATCAATGACCTGCGCATAAAACTAGATGTACTGAATCTGATAGTAGAAGAGAAAATGGGGAACAACCTTGAATGCATTGGCACAGGGAACAACTTCCTGAACAAGAACACCAATTACACATACTTATTCTATCACGGCTTATCACCAGAAGCAAAAGATTGACTGAAGTTTTCTGGTTAGGCTGTTCTACAAAGTGTGTTGCAGGCCAGGCAGGGATATATAATGAGACAGTGTCTGAAAATGGAAGCAGGAAACAAGCAAAATGCAATCAATAACTACAGCAAATAGGTTTAAGAAGATATATTTTTTAAAAATCATGTTTTTATTTTCTGTTGTTTTAAGTTTTTTTTGAAATACACAATCCTTGGTATCAGAAAAAATTAAATTTTGGGTTTTTTGGGGAATTTTTTGTTTGTTTTATTTTTTGTTTTTGATAACACTATTTTTTTCACAGAAATAGAAATCCTGCTTATTTTGTTCATTTGTACAAATATTTATGTAGCCTGGTATTAAAGATAAACATTGTCTGAACACGTGTCTTCTTTGTTTGTTTGTTTACTGTTGCTAAACATTTTAATTAATTAATTAATTAATTCACCTTACATCCCAATCTTGGGCTCTCCCTCTTCTCCTCCAGTTGTCCATCCTGCTTCACTCTTCCCCGTATTCCCCCCTCCTCTTACTTGTCAGATAATGGAAGCTGCTCCTCTACCAACTCACACCAGTACATCAAGTGACATCAGAACTGAAGACATCTTCTTCCCCTGTGGCCTGGTGAGGCAGTCCTACCAGGGGGAAGTGATCAGAAAGCAGACAACAGAATTCATGTCAGAGACAGCCCCCTCTCTCCTTTCTAGTGGACCTACATTTTGACCAAACTAATAATATCTTCTACATATGCGTAAGAGGCCTAGGTCAAGTTTATGCATGGTCTTTGGTTAGTGCTCCATAAGTCCTCTTGGGCCCAAAGAGTTGACTTTGTTTGTCTTCTAGTGGAGCTCCTGTCCCTCCTTTTCTCCCCCCAACACCCCATTCTTCCACAAGACTTCCTATGCCCCTGACCCAATACTTGGTTGTGAGTCTCAGCAGCTGTTTAGATTCACTGTTGGGTGGAGTAGCTAAGAGGAGAGCTATGCTAGTGGCTCTGGTTAAGTTATCTGACAAAAGGGTGGATATGAGCTCTTCCTTTTTACAGTGCAGCACATATGCATATTCCCATTTTCTGAACTATTTCTCCATGTTCAGACTGAGGCCCTTAGATACCAAATACATTAACATCAATCCATGAAGCATAGAAGTCCAAGAAAATAAACATTGCAAATGCCTGGCCTGCTCTAGAAATAGTCTCATTTTACACTACTGAGTTTTGTCTAGATAATTTTGTTGAAACAAGCTGGAATAGCCATCCTAATATCTAATAAAATAGACTTTCAACCCAAGTTAATAAAAAAAGATAAGGAGGGCCACTATATTCTCATCAAAGGAAAAATCCAACAAGAGGACATCACAATTTTGAATATCTATGCCCCAAATACAAGAGCACCTACATTCGTAAATGAAACAATATTAAAGCTTAAATCATACATTGATCCTAATACCTTAATAGTGGGAGACTTCAACACCCCACTCTCATCAAGGGACAGATCAACCAGACAGACACCAAATAGGGAAATAAAAGCACTCACAGAATCCCTAAATCAAATGGACCTAATAGACGTCTACAGATCTTTTCACCCAAACTCAAAAGAGTACACCTTCTTTTCAGCACCACATGGAACCTTCTCCAAAATAGACCATATAGTTGGTCACAAAGCAAGCCTCAACAGATACAAAAGGATTGAAATAATCCCTTGTATACTATCTGACCACCATGGACTAAAGCTGGACATCAACAACAACAGAAACAACAAAAAGCCGACACGCACATGGAAACTGAACAACTTACTACTCAATGACAGCTGGGTCAAGGAAGAAATAAAGAAAGAAATTAAAGACTTTCTAGAATTCAATGAAAATGAAGGCACAACATACCCAAATTTATGGGACACATTGAAAGCAGTGCTCAGAGGAAAATTTATAGCACTAAGTGCCTACAAGAAGAAATCTGTAACATCACATACAAACAACTTAATGGCCCAACTGAAAAACCTAGAAAAAAAAGAAGCAGATACACCCAAGAGGAGCAGACGGCTGGAAATAATCAAACTAAGGACAGAAATCAATCAATTAGAAACAAATAAAACTATCCAAAGAATCAATGAAACAAAAAGCTGGTTCTTTGAGAAAATCAACAAGATAGACAAACCCTTAGCCAAACTAACTAAAAAGCAGAGAGAAACCATGCAAATCAGCAAAATCAGACAGGAAAATGGGGACATAACTACAGACACTGAGGAAATCCAAACGATTATTAGGTCATACTACAAAAGTCTATATGGCACAAAATTTGAAAATCTAAATGAAATGGATAACTTTCTTGACAGATTCCATCTACCAAAATTAAGTCAAGATCAGGTAGAAAGACTGAATAGCCCTATATCTCCCAAGGAAATTGAAGCAGTCATTAACAGTCTCCCCTCCAAAAAAAGCCCTGGACCAGATGGCTTCAGCGCAGAATTCTACAAGACCTTCAATGAAGTACTAACACCAATTCTCCTCAAACTATTCCATAAAATAGAAACAGAAGGAACACTACCAAACTCATTCTATGAAGCCACAGTCACTTTGATACCTAAACCACACAAAGATCCAACAAAAAAAGAGAACTTCAGACCTATCTCTCTTATGAACATTGATGCAAAAATACTCAATAAAATACTTGCAAACCGAATCCAAGAACACATCAAAGATATCATCCACCACGACCAAGTAGGCTTCATCCCAGGAATGCAAGGGTGGTTGAACATACGGAAATCCATCAATGTAATCCACCACATAAACAAAATGAAGGAGAAAAACCACATGATCATCTGTTTAGATGCTGAAAAAGCACTGGACAAAGTCCAGCACCCATTTATGTTTAAAGTCTTGGAGAGATCAGGGATACAAGGCACATACCTAAAGGTAGTAAAAGCAATATACAGCAAGCCTATAGCCAACATCAAACTCAATGGAGAGAAACTTAAATCAATCCCACTGAAATCATGGACAAGACAAGGCTGCCCACTCTCTCCATATCTCTTTAACATTGTACTTGAAGTCCTAGCCAGAGCAATAAGACAACTAAAGGAGATCAAGGGGATACAGATCGGAAAGGAAGAGGTCAAAGTGTCACTATTTGCAGATGATATGATAGTATACATGAGAGACCCCAAAGATTCAACCAGAGAACTTCTTCAGCTGATAAACACCTTCAGCAAAGTGGCAGGATACAAAATCAACTCAAAAAAATCAGAAGCCCTCTTGTATACCAAAGACAAAAAGGCTGAGAAAGAAATTAGGGAAACAACACCCTTCACAATAGCCACTAATAACATAAAGTACCTTGGTGTGACTCTAACCAAGCAAGTGAAAGTCCTGTTTGAGAAAAACTTCAAGTCTTTGAAGAAAGAAATTGAAGAAGATCTCAGAAGATGGAAAGATCTCCCGTGCTCATGGATTGGTAGGATTAACATTGTGAAAATGGCCATCCTGCCAAAAGCAATCTACAGATTCAATGCAATTCCCATCAAAATACCAACTCAATTCTTTACAGACCTTGAAAAAAAGATTCTCAGCTTCATATGGAGAAACAAAAAACCCAGAATCTCCAAAACGATCCTGTACAACAACAGATCATCTGGAGGTATCTCCATTCCCGATCTCAAGCTGTACTACAGGGCAACAGTAATAAAAACTGCATGGTATTGGCATAGAAACAGAAAGGAGGATCAATGGAATCGCATAGAAGACCCAGAAATAAACCCACACACCTATGAATACTCAATATTTGACAAAGAAGCCAAATCCATTCAATGGAAAAAAGACAGCATCTTCAACAAATGGTGCTGGACCAACTGGATGTCTACATGCAGAAAAAGGAAAATAGATCCATATTTATCACCCTGCACACAACTAAAGTCCAAGTGGATCAAGGACCTCAACATAAAACCAGATACTCTAAATCAGCTGGAAAAAAAAGTGAGAAACAGCCTAGAACTCATTGGCACAGGAGACAACTTCCTGAACAGAACACCAACAGCACAGGCTCTAAGGGCAACAATCAATAAATGGGACCTCATGAAACTGAAAAGCTTCTGTAAAGCAAAAGACACTGTCATCAAAACAAATAGACAGCCTACAGATTGGGAAAGAATCTTCACCAACCCTTTATCTGACAGAGGGCTAATATCAAGTATATATAAAGAACTAAAGAAGCAGAAAAGCAACAAACCAAGTAATCCACTTAAAAAATGGGGAACAGAGCTAAACAGAGAATTCTCGAAAGAGGAACATCGAATGGCAGAGAAACACTTAAAGAAATGCTCAACCTCATTAGCCATTAGGGAAATGCAAATCAAAACGACCCTGAGATTTCACCTTACACCCATCAGAATGGCCAAGATGAAAAACTCAAGTGATAGCACATGCTGGAGAGGTTGTGGAGAAAAGGGAACCCTCCTCCATTGCTGGTGGGAATGTAAACTGGTTCAACCACTCTGGAAGTCAATCTGGCGCTTTCTCAGACAACTAGGAGTAGTGCTACCTCAAGACCCAGCTATACCACTCCTAGGTATATACCCAAAATTTGCTCAAGTACACAACAAGGACATTTGTTCAACCATGTTCGTAGCAGCTTTATTTGTAATAGCCAGAACTTGGAAACAACCCAGATGTCCATCAACGGAGGAATGGATACAGAAATTGTGGTATTTTTACACAATGGAATACTACTCAGCAATCAAAAAGGAGGAAATCATGAAATTTGCAGGCAAGTGGTGGGATCTAGAAAAGATCATTCTGAGTGAAGTATACCAGAAGGAGAAAGACAAACTTGGTATATACTCGCTTATATAGACCTACAAGACATGATAAACATAATGAAATCTACACACCTAAAGAAGATAATCAAGAAAGTGGACACAGGCAAAGGTGATTAATCCTCATTTAGAAAGACAAATGGGATGTGCATTGAACTTATGACAGGAGTCTACCACAAAAGGCATCTGAAAGACTCTACCTCGCAGTGTTTCAAAGCAGACACTAAGACTCATAACCAAACCCTCGGCAGAGTGCAGGGAATCATATGAAAGAAGGGAAGTTAGTATGATATGGAAAGGATAGGAGCTCTACAAGGACCAAATATATCTGGGCACAGGGTCTTTTCTGAGACTGACACTCAACCAAGGACCATCTATGGATATAACCTAGAACTTCTGCTCGGATGTGGCCTGTGGTAGCTCAGTAACCAAGTAGTTTTCCAAAGTAAGGGGAACACGGACTATTTCTAATAGGATCTCAAGGGCAGGCTGTTTGACCCCCACCCCAGGGGAGGAGCAGTCTGTTAGGCCACAGAGGAGGACTTTGCAGCCAGCCCTGAAGATACCTGATAAAACAGGGTCAGATGAAAGGGGAGGAGGTCCTCCCCTATCAGGGGACTTGGAAAGGGGCAGGGAGGAGACCAGGGAGGGAGTGTGGGGTTGGGGAGGGAATGAGGGAGCGGGATACAGCTGGGACACAGAGTTAACAAAATGTAACTAAAAAGAAAAATAAAATAAAAAAAAAAAGATTTACTAAGAAGCTTTAAAGCAAAAAAAAAAAAAAAAAAAAAAAAAAAAAAAAAAAAAAAAAAAAAAAGAAAAAGAAAACTGTAACAACTATTTTCAGAGCTAGAGAGATGGCTCTGTAGTTAGGAGCACTTGATGCTCTTCCAGAGGACTTGGATTCAGTTCCCAGCGCCCACATGGCAGCTCATAACTGTCTGTAACTTCAGTTCTAGGGGATCCAATGCCCTTTTCCGGTCTCCATGGATACCTGTGCATATGTGGTAGACAGACCTACATGCAGCCAAACATTTATATACCTAAAATAAAAGAAATATTTCTTAAGAAGGTCTTGAGTTTTCAGCAAATAAAAAAAATCTGTCAAACTCTTACTAAATAACCTTTTTATAGGCAAAGAGGATGGACATCAGAAGAAGAAGAAAACAGGAAACAACCTTGGAACCTGCCACAGAGGGCCTCTGAAAGCCTCTGCAGTATAGACTGTCAAAGCAGATGCTGAGCCTGATGGCCAACTGATGGGCAGAGTGAATGGAATTTTATGTAAGAAGTGGGAAATAGTAAGAGCTGGAGGGGACGGGAACTCCACAAGGAGAGCAACAGAACAAGATAATTTGAACACAGGGAACTTCCCAGAGACTCATACTCCAACCAAAGACTATTCGTGGAGATAACCTAGAACCCCTGCACAGATGTAGCCCATGGCAGTTCAGTGTCCAAGTGGGTTACATAGTAATGGGAAGAGGGACTGCCTCTGACATAATCTGATTGGCCTGCTCTTTGATCACCTCCCCCTGAGGGGGGAGCAGCCTTACCAGGCCACAGTAGAGAACAATGCAGCCACTTTTGATGAGAACTGATAGACTAAGATCAGAAAGGAGAGGAGAACCTCCCCTATCAGTGGACTTGGGGAGTGGCATGCATGCAGAAAGGGGAGGGAGGGTGGGATGGGGAGGGGAGGAGGGAGGGGCTTATGGGGGATACAAAATGAATAAAGTGTAATTAATAAAAAATTTAAAAAAATAACTTTTTTATAAAAAAAAATTTTGTTGATACTCACAGACAATTTCTGTGTTACTTTTTGGGGAAATCCAACATCAAACAGTCACAAAATACAACTGACAGTTTTGTTTTCATGTGTACAGATATGCATACATGCATGTGCATGAGAAGTTCAGGGGTCAACAGGTGGTTTGGGAGACTAGGTATAACTGAATCTAAATCTCACTGTCTATGTAGTTTGCTAGCAGCCCCGGGAAATCCCCTTGTCTCCATGCTTCTTTTACTAGGCCTACTGATACTGGACTCCATACTGTTCTACTTAGGATGCAAATGCAGGTCCACATCCTCCTACAGAAGGACTTCACCATATGAACAGAAGAACGTAATTCAGATACAATACGTATCAGTAACTACTTAATGTTATGATTAAAAGGGACAGTTAAAGGGACATTGGTTTTCAAAACTGATTTGCATTTTCAAAAATTAGTTGTGTTCAGTTTGAGTGGCCGATAAAAATTTAATTGCTGATATATACTCACTTTTCCAGTAGATGGTAGTACAGATGTTCTTAACAGAACACTTTGTTGACTAGGTTTCAAAAAAGATAGACATCTCTAAACTTGAGAAAGCTATATTAAATAACGTTAAAGATATCAATCACTATGGTTAAGTGAAATATAGGTAATATGTGCTTACACAGTTGAAGTTTCAAAAATTATCATATTCAGATATACACGCTAATTCAAAGTGAAATACAGAATTCAAAGTGAAATACAGCCCACACAGTTTTGCAACTCACAAAAAATAGAATCTTAAATTGCATATCACCAATTTTCAGTCATTGTAAATAAGACAACATTGACATTTTATATTAATGGATACGTTCCAGAGTAAATACTTTCTCTCTAGGTTTGCTACTGTTTATAGTTTCTCCTATTAACATTGTTTTTCATTTAAATAAAATTAATATTTCAAATCAGTAATATCAAATATAATGTCCTGAAATTTTCTTGGGTTTGTTTGTGAGAATTAAAAATTATGTATATAGTTAACATATATATATAAATATATTTAATATATAAATATATTTTATATATCATGTGTAAATTTTATATATGACGACATATAATTATTTTTTCGTCTTACAAAAAAACCCAAGACAAATAAAAGGGAATTCCTTAATCTTTTGAATACTATGGAAACCTTTCATTGATTTATAAGATAACTTTACTCATGTGGTTTATATAAATGTCTATGCTGTTCTTTCATTTTTACTTTGTTATTTGGTTGATTTGTAGTTAATATTTACACCAACATCATAAGTTTTAATAATTTTTTCTATGCTATGTTTTTGTGGAGTCATTGATGTTTAATTAGGCCTCAGCAGGTGTGAGTGTGTAAAAAGTACTTTACAAAAATTACTTTGATTCAAACCTGCACTGTGACACAAACCTTATTGCCTGGGATTAATTATGAGCAAGTGGCCTGTTTGAAGGAAGGTGCAGACAAAGCAGTTTGGCTGAATCACCTGCTGTGGGTACAATTCAGAGGCTCCCGTGGGACAAGCTAGCACGAATATCACGGGGTAGCATCCTCTGGCTGTACTTTGATTTTGTGGGCCTGCAAAAGGCTCAGAATGCTCCTAAGCCTTCCTCCAAACTTGTGTAGGAATCTTTTTTTTTCTTTTTTTTTTAAGTTTATTTTTTATTTTTTTAAATTTTATTTTTTTTCTTATCAGTTACTTTTTATTAACTCTGTTTCCCAGCTGTATCCGGTTCCCTCATTTCCTTCCAATCCCACCCTCCCTCCCTCATCTCCAAGTCCACTGATGTGGGGAGACCTCCTCCCAATTCATCTGATCCTGTTTTATCAGGTATCTTCAGGACTGGCTGCAAAGTCCTCCTCTGTGGCCTAACAGGACTGCTCCTCCCTTGGGGCATGGGGAGGTCAAAGAGCCTATCATTGAGTTCCTGTCAGAAATAGTCCCTGTTCCCCTTACTATGGGAAACCAGTTGGTTACTGAGCTACCACGGGCTACATCCGAACAGAGATTCTAGGTTATATCCATACATGGTCCTTGGTTGCATGTCAGTCTCAGAAAAGTCCCTGTGCCCATATATATGTGGTCCTTGTGGAGCTCCTATCCTTTCCCCATCATAGTAACTCCCCTTCTTTCATACGATTCCTTGTACTCTGCCGAAGGTTTGGTCATGAGTCTTAGTAATCTGCTTTGAAAACACTGCTAGGTAGAGTCTTTCAGATGCCTTCTTCGGTATCTTCAGCACTTCTGAGTCAGGATGCAGGGGTTTGATTCAACACCTAATAATATAGTCATTTTCAATGACTGTATTGCTCAAGGCAGGTTTTTATTTTTTTAAACCTTATCATGGATGCTTAATAATAGACATAGTTGTCTAATGTTATCACACAAATTTGTGAATAATGTTTATTTACTCTTTTGAAGTTTATAAAACTTAATTGAAAGAAACTGTACTAAAAACCAAAACAGTACAAAACCTGGAGGCAGTTAGAAGGGGAGGAGATTTTCCCTATCAGTGCTCTAGGGAAGGGGCATAGGGGAAGAAGAGGGAGGATGGGTGAGGCAGGGAGGAGATAAGGGAGGGGCTACAGTGGGATAGAAAGTAAATAAATTGTAATAAATAAATATATAAATAAAATTAAATTTAGGAAAAACAAACAAACAAACAAACAAACAAAAAACACCTTTACTTAAATTTGACAAGGATTTCATTATATTATTTCTTTTTGGTCCAAGCATTGATTTTAATTTTTAAAACCTATTCTTAAGAAACTTCAGTATTGGGGGTGAGGGGGGGAGCCTGGAGAGATAAAAGTAAAAGTACTGTCAGCTGGTAAAAGTACTGTCTGTTCTTCCAGAGGTCCTGAGTTCAATTCCCAGCAACCACATGGTTACTCTATATACTGAAGTCTGATCCTCTTCTGGTGTGCAGGCATACATGCTGATAGAGCACTCAATGCATAAATAAATAATTTTTTTTAAAAAAAATAAAAATTTAGTTAAAGAAAAGAAGAAACTTCAATATGATGATATTATTCAATAATATTTTAAAATGTTGTTTGCTTAATGAAGTGTTTTCAACTTCTTGATAGGATTTTTCTCACCACACAGGAATTTGTAAAAATTATTGCTTTGTATTGCAAATCTCCAAATATGTATGTTTATCTTATTTTTTCACTAAGTTCATTTATGTGTTATAATTATATACACGTATATATAGCAATATATTTTAAGTATATACGTGCCAATACACATGTCCCATTTTTACTGAATTTTAAACACTATAACCCATTTTTACTGAATTTTAACTACTATAACCTGTTCCAACACCTAGAGACTTACATCCATACTTACTGAAATTCATTCCAAAAATCATGAATCTTACCCAGTTTTTACTATTCCCTAGCCAATTCTAACATATTTACTTTTTCCTAGCTATACACATCCTATGTATTCATCCTGGAATCTACAATCTCTTCTGAGTAATATATTCAGCGATGGTGAGGCAGATTCCTTTTTCTCCTGGAAACGAAATCCAAGGCTTGCTGCCCTTGATGATGTTGAAGATGTTGGAGAGATGATTGGCGAAGCCATTGCCATTAGCATCTTTCAAGCGCACCACATCAAAGGATTTGGCCCTCTTGGTTAGTGATGACATCCCTATGCACCTCAGGTTTGCCCCTCCAGGCACCATGCACAGGTTGCTGGTATCGAACTTAATGACCTCTGTTATCTTGCCCGTCGGTGTCCAGAGAGATCTGCATGGTGTCCTTGACCTTGATGAGGGGTGAGGGTAGCAGATGGTACGAAATCGTGCGTTACAAGGTGGAGGATGCCGTGAAGACCTTCCTCATCTTACAGTTTGTACTTGGTTTCCTAGGGCATGATGCGGTGCATCTCGAAAGGGCCCTTCGTGCTGTAGACCAGGAGGAAGTTCTGTCCTCTCTTGTCGATGCTGATGACATCCATGAAGCTTGCTGAGTAAGTCACTTGTGGTCTTACCTTGCTGTCGACCTTGATGAGGTGGTGCATGAAGATCTTGTCGCTCATCAGGCCCTACTTGAGTCTGTTTCTGAGGAAGATTACCAGCAAGCGTCAGGCACCCCTACCGGCCTTGCAGGCCAGCAGAGGGAAGGTGCGCCTGTCAGTTTGCCCAACATCCAGTGACACAGGGCAGCCACTTCCTTCAGATGGTTCTTGAGAGAGCAAACCATGGAGAAAGCAGCAAGTGGTAACAAGCCTGTCTTCTTCCCAGAGTATAAGCAAGGTCGAGTTTAAATTCTTACACTTATTTTTTGATAACAGTTTGTTGTTGTGAGTAACATAGTCTGTATTTTCTCTCAAAAATAATTTAAAAAAATGGCTTACTAAATTTGTGTGTATTCATTATAATATCATATTAAATCCAGAAAGTCATTTTGGTTGGAAGACAAAAACAGTACAAGCACTTCTATAAAAAAGTAGAAAAAAAACTGTAAAAAAAAAATAAAATTACATATAAAACATATTCATGTTTATTTAAAAAAATAAATCATATTTCTATACACTTATCCATTCTTGTTTATTGTCCTTTATGCATTCTATAATGAAGTCTAATGATAAAGTTTTACTCACTACAATAAAATCACTTTGTATTATTTCATTATCAAAACAAGAACAAACACAGACCTACATTGATATTGGGTTTATAATATGAAATGGATGGTAAGAGAAAGAATGAAATTGATACACCAAATTCTCTTCCATTGTAACCCATGTAATTAAATATTTACTTTCTCTTTTGTTGTGTTTTTATTATTCATATTTTTCTGAAGGGCGTGCATGTGTTTCCTTGATCTTTTGGGCATAAATTTATGATTTAAAAGCCACATTTATGCCACTATGAATTAATTGCTAGAAACATGTTCTAATGCCACTGTATGACAGGAACACAGTCAGAGATATTAATCAAATTCATGGTTATATATATGAAAGAGGAACTTCATCTCCACGAATAATTTCCTGTATTAATGCCGGCTTACTTCAAAATATGAGTTATGTTTCCTGATGGAATGACTGTCTAATTCAAATTATTTATAAACCATATTATTTTGTAGTGACTGTGGCATTTTTATTGCTTTTTGATCAGGATTACAATGCTGGCCTCAGTCAATTTAGTGCTGTCAGTCTACAGTCCAACAAGTAATAAGTAATAATTTTTCTGGGTGGTCATTGACCATGCCACAGTTACTTATGAAATATATCTTGTGTGAAGACAATTATAATTTAGGAGACTCTTAAACTGTAAAACCTGAAGTTAAAATAAATATGAGCAATTGGGGTAACAAGATGTCTCAGCAGTTAAAAGCACTTGATGGTATTGTAGAGGACACAAATTTGGTTTCTGGAACACAGATGTCTCATAACCGAATATAACTCCAATTCCAAGAGATACTCTGGCCTCTGTGCATCGCAGGAACCCACATGATAAACGTACATACACACAGGCATACATTCATGTACGTGGACTAAAATAAACAAATAATTCTTTAAAAATAGTGAACAGTATTATAAAAACTAAAACACAGGGGAAAAGATAAGAGGTTGGCAATATGGCTGAACAGTTAAAACTTATACTTTACCTAAGTTTATTTTGTGGAACCAATAGGTCAGAAGGGCTAACAGATTCCAGCACATTGTCCTCCGACCTCTGCATGTGCAGCATGGAATGTGCACACACACACACACACACACACACACACACACACACACTAAATAAATACATACTTTTAAAAGAACCTTTTTATCTGACTTTTCTGTTGCTGTAATAAATAAATATTATTAAAAGGAACCTTGGGAGAACTGAGTTTGATTGTACTTTCAAATAACAGCTCATCACTGGTGCAATTCAGGGCAAGACCTCTAGTAAGAATGGAATGAAAAACCATAGGGAAATTTTGCTCACAGGCTTGTTCCTTCTGGTTCGCTTACTTCTGAATCTGACACCGCCCGGGCACACCTACCTAGGCGTATCTCTACACACAGTGGGATGGACTATTAATTATCAGTCAAGACAATCCCTCATGTACTTGTGCACAGGTCAATTTGATGGCAAGAGGCCAGTCTTCAACTGACATCTCGTCTTTCCAGATGACGCTAAGTTGTGGCAAGTTGACAATAAAAACTTTAAAGTGTAAAGATGGTGCATGGAAACTTGATATAGATATTTCTAGACCAAAGGGATAGAAACACAGAGACTTTTTGCTTACAACCATGAATAAATTTAATTTTAGCATATTTTTTAACCTGATGTTACTGAATGTAGGAAAGAAGTTAGGGCTGCTTATAAATGTCACAGTGAAGCCTATTTATATGTACAATTAATATTCATTAGTTACTGTAAGATAGAGAACAAAAGTGAACGAAAAGAAACAGTGTCTTGACTGTGACGGGACACCAGCTTACAGATGACACTTCTAAGATAGGACACTGCATTTCAAAATGTTAGCGTAATCATATTAGACCTCAAATAGATAACCCCGCTTATCAGTGCCTAGCATTTTCTCATAGAGTGACAGGCAGTCACTGTTGCTTTAATCTGCTGACTTTATGAGAATTTGTTATGCAAGAAGAACATGAATTTCCACTTTTATATTGAAGAGTATTCCAGTGACAGTTCACTTCAACCAGGTTCCCTGCTTTGTGCTTTGCTTGCCAGGAACCTGAATGAAAACATGATCTAACACAAAGGTATTCTTTCATTTCCACTCTGAGACTTCATCTGCTTTCCAAGGTCCCTGTGTGAGCAGGAGTCACTGTGACTAATCACCAACCAACAGATTCTTTAGTATTGATACAAATAAATCATTCTACCTGTCTCAAAAGGGAGTGGGATACAGCTGGGACATAGAGTTAACAAAATGTAACTAAAAAGAAAAATAAAATTAAAAAAAAAAAGGACACACAAACACGGGTAGACAGACAGATAGACATGGACACACAGACCCACAAACACATGGACACATGATGCACACACACACACACACACACACACACACACACACATGGAAGACCATCTTTGGCATCAACAGGGGGAAACTGAGGTGGGGTGTAAATCTGGGGCTGGCTGGTCACCTTGGAAACTTTCTCTGAGGGCAAATTTCCAGGCCTGGACTGAGTCGTCGGCTGACTGTGGCTTCCACTGATAGTGGTACAGTGGGGGCCCAGAACTAAATTGATTTTTGGTGGCAGGCCAGAGCTAGTAGCTTCCTGGTGGTGGCATCTATCTAGTTATTGTGGCAATCAGGAGCTGAAGCTGGTAGCTCTTAGTGGGGCCTTTAGTTTTGTTTTTTTTTTTTTATTGTTGTTGTTTGGCAAACTTTTAAAAGGGAAGGGTAAGAAAGAGATGAAAAGACCACACACACACATTCAAACACACACACACACACACACACACACACACACACACACACACAGTTACACTTGGTGAAGTAAGACAGACTCTAGCAGGTAGATTCTAACAAGCTCCATTTACTTTGCATATACATATACATTCATGCATACACATTCACATATTGGGTGGATGAAGCAAACTCCAGAGAGTGAGTTCCAATCCAACTTTACACATACATAGATACACATAGATACATGTATGTGTTTGGTGGGTGGAACAAACTGAAAGATCGAGTTCCACCCTTAATTATGTTTTTCCACAGGATATATATCCAATAAGATCTTTCAAACACTACAAAATTACAATGTAATTGCATTCTATTTTGAAGTGAAAAATTACTATGAGAATACTTAAAGAACACATATTTCCCAGTGCTGTCACGTGATCAAATGTGTTAAGTATTATGGGTGAGAAACAAATTAAAAAAAATACATTATTCCCAAGAACCCATATACATTTGTAAATAAGCAACTAGTTACATATTAACAAAGTGTGAGCAGGCAAGGTAAATTCCCAGCCATTTTTTTTTCTATACCTACAGGTTGCAGTTTGCTGTTACAAAGAATGGATCAGTTATCTTAAAAAGTAATCTTATAAAAATATTAAAAGAATATCAAACCTAATCTTTTATATAAAAACCAACCAGTAATTTCTTCCATAAATCCTCAAGGTGTGCATTGACTCATTAGTAATTTTTATTAAATCATATCAGGTCACTGAATGCAAAAGAGAATACAAAAAATTAATCACCTTGAAGCTCAGCTTCAGTGAAAAAGTCAAGTCAGCTAGTGCTAATTGGTGTATTGTTCTTTCTTGCCAACCTTAAAAAGTCTCTAGCTCAACTCTTCAGGGTGTACTTTTCTTAACTTCAAATTGTTCTCTAAGATTTTCTACATTAGGAATACTAGCAAAGACATCTTTACCTAACCTTGCTAAAAAATCTATTTTTCCAAATTCTTTCTATTCTACATCTGCATATTCTTCTCAAGGGTTGTGGTTGAATCATCATTAATCTACTACAAACAATGCCTAAAGAAGGTTTGTGAATGCCTTTGATACTGCCAGGCGAGGGGCTGTAAGCCCACCTAGAGCACTCATACAACTCATGTGACCACAAGGGCAACAAGCAGAGTTATGCTCCACAACAGCATGAAGTCTTCAGGATATGTAGTTCACAGGATTACACCACTCGGGGGCAAACTCATCACGGTTGTGCCAACTGGTGTGCCACAGTCCATGAGTTCTAGTACTCTTTTGCTGCAAACAGGAGACAAGGGTTATGTGAAGTCCCTCTCTAATCTCAGGTTTTAGAGGGAGTGACACTGCTTTTTCTCCTGGAATGCTGAAAACAGAATTCATAGAACATTATTCTTTAAAGTAGTTAGAAATTATGAATGTGTACTTAAATCCTTGAATATCAAAGAGGGGTAAGCTTGATTTAAGATATTACTAGATTCTGTCATGAATATCGTCTGTATCTATGCTAAAATATAGACTGTAAGAATACAATTAATTTTTTTTTCCTGAAGAGAAGCCACAGGCACAACTGTCTGGCACATTATTCCACTTTTCTTGTGTTTCAGAAATTACCACAGGGTCTAACACATGATAGGAACACACTCTATCTTCCGACTACACCCTCACACAGCGTTTCTGTATTTCTCTATGTAGCAAGAGACATAACATACAAATTATGCTGTGATGTGTCATGTGTCATGGCACCTCCAACAAATTAGCATCTTCTACCTACTTGCTTGATTCCAAGGCTCTAAGCTATCCTAAAAGCCAATTCTCTTTTTATCCTTAGGTTCTACACATTCTATGCTGAACACTATGAACCATAAAATAAATCCTTTTGAAGGTCAGTCAAATCTTCAGTGTTAATATTAATTGAAATGAGGACAAGTGAGGGTTTCTGTTTTTCTTCATTGGTTTGACATGAACTATGTGAGTTCAGCTTTATCTCCCTCTCTTCTGATCTACCTCTAATTCTTTTACTTGCAGACATAGGGCCTCACAGTGCCTTCTGCACCACCACACACACGGGAATCATTCCTGCACAGAATAATTCCTGGACTCCAAACTTTGCAATCAGTCTTATCTTTACAAGAGTTCTGATATTTCATATTCCTAAATCTCATACCCCATTCTCTATCAATTCCTAACTCTGTTGAACACCTATTTTGAAATTTTCACCACGTAGTGTGGATTTAATATGAATTATGTTAAATGCTATGTTTGTATCTTACAGACTGTGTCCAGTACTTGGAATCAAGGAATGGGCATTCATCGCTCTCTTGCAGAATTGGACATAGATTATCTGTCTGTCTATCTATCTATCTATCTATCTATCTATCTATCTATCTATCTATCTATCTATCTGTCTGTCTGTCTATCTACCTATCTACCTATCATCTATATATCATCTATCACTTTTTCTCCCTCTATACCTTATATAACTCCCATATACCGCAACCCTCTCCTGCTCTTCATTCAATTCTATGAACCTCCCTTTCATTACATATTCTTTAAGTCACAAGGATAATTGTTTTGCTATGTAGATCCTCCTGCTGTCTTTCCATATTCACATCTGTATACTTCATCCACCAGTTATCAGTTCCTTCTTCTCACAGGGATCATAATTTCCACATCAAGACATTTTTCAAGGTTGGGTCAAGGCTGAGCTGGGAGTTCTGTGCTGGAATTAAAAACACCATGGAGCCAACAACTCAGCCTAGACATGGCTGCCAGTGGCTTCTTGCAATGTGAAAGTGTGTGTGTGTGTGTTCTCCAAACTTCTCTACTTTGCGCCAGGTTTCCAATATGCAGGGAGCAAAGATAACAGCTGTGCCCATAACATGTAGCTTATGTGAACATTCTACCTGATGCAGAAGTGAAATTGAGCAATGAATAGAGGCTGAGAAGAGAACATTCTGGAACAAGCAGCAAAAAAGAAGCAGTCAAGAACAACAGATTCTGGTAAAATACTGTGAGAAATTGGAATGCAGTGCAGGTATGAACCTTATCACCAATATTCTTATACACAGCCTGCTGGTTCCTCATTCTTTCACTACAGAACAGAGATTCTAAAAAGACAGGAGTTACAGAAAAAAAAAAAACTTTGCCCCCTTGGGTATAGAAATTAAATCTCTATGTACATGTTTAACATGGTTAGGCATGAAATAGGTTTTTATAAACTTACCTGTGAGTTCAGGGTAAGAATAAATGATAGATTTTCAATAGCTAAAGTCCAGGAAAGACAAATACACACTAAGTTATTGAAGGTCATTGCATTAATTTAGTGACTATTAGAGAGAGCTCAATGCAAATGTTCTCACTTTCAAAATAGATATTGTTCATCTACCTACATGCTGTCAGCTCTGCCTCCTGAGGTAACTAGACATTTCTGTAACAAAACACACACTCATATCATTCCCAGCCACAGAAACACACTCCATAAAAATATAGATATGATATTGGATTTGAATTCTTTCGAGTTATGAGTAACTGTTTTTTATTCTGTGTCAGGCTGACTGACCTATTTAGCAGAAAGCTAAAGTCACCTCTCAGGCATCTGTCTTTGTATAAGCAAGTTTGACAAAGATTTAGGGAGGGGCACATGTCCATTAGATGAGGCAGTGAAAAGCTCATTTAAGGAGATCAATCAGGAAATAATTAGCCTGAGGGTATTTGAAAGTGAAATAGCATGTTTGGGATTAGAGCTGAGAAAGAGAGAGAGGGTCAAGGCCCTTTATAACAATTTCCCCTCCAACACTTTTGATTTAGTTTACAAAGAATATGGCCAGTCTATCATACAAAATTTTAAAGGTATTCATCATATGCTAAATGTTACTTCCTTTTTTTAAGAAAAGCAAAAATGAGCTCTTTTTATGTTCTGAATTATGTCAACAAGTAGCATCACATTTGATATGAAGTCCATCATTTTACATGAGAGTAAAAGCTAAGATATCAGGACAAAAGAATTGAAACTTAAATTTTATATGATATTTGCAAAGCTAAATGAAAGTGTTTAAGAAATTATTTTATTTTATTTTTTATTATTAGTTACATTTTATTAACTCTGTTTCCCAGCTGTATCTGTTCCCTCATTCCCTCCCAAATCCTCCCTCCCTCCCTCATCTCCTCCCTGCCCCTTTCCAAATCCACTGATAGGGAGGACCTCCTCTCCTTTCATCTGATCCTGTTTTATCAGGTATCTTCAGAACTGGCTACAAAGTTCTCCTCTGTGGCCTAGCAGGACTGCTCCACCCTTGGGGGGTGGGGAGGTCAAAGAGCCTATCATTGAGTTCCTGTCAGAAATAGTCCCTGTTCCCCTTACTATGGGAAACCAGTTGGTTACTGAGCTAACACGGGCTACATCCGAACAGAGGTTCTAGGTTATATCCATACATGGTCCTTTGTTGAGTGTCAGTCTCAGAAAAGACCCCTGTGCCTAGATATATTTGGTCCTTGTGGAGCTCCTATCCTTTCCACAACATACAAACTCCCCCTTCTTTCATATGTTTCCCTGCACTCTGCTGAAGGTTTGGTTATGAGTCTTAGTATCTGCTTTGATACACTGCTAGGTAGAGTCTCTCAGGGGCCCTCTGTGGTAGGCTCAGCTGTTACTTGTTTTCTCCTATTTCCAATGCACCTCCCATTTGTCTTTCTAAGTGAGGATTGATCATCTTACCTGGGTCCTCTTTTTATGTTTATCATATTTTATGTTTATCATATTTTATAGAACTATATGAGTGAGTATATACCATGTGTGTCTTTCTCATTCTGGGATAGCTCATTCAGAATGATCTTTTCTAAATCCCACCATTTGCCTGAAAATTTCATGATTTACTCACTTTTGATTGCTGAGTAGTATTCCATTGTGTAAAAGTACCACAATTTCTGTATCCACTGCTCCATTGAAGGACATCTAGGTTATTTGCAGGTTCTGGCTATTATAAATAAAGCTGCTACAAACATGGATGAGCAAATAACATCCTTAGCCATCAGGAAGATGCAAATCAAAAAGCATCAAGACCCTGAGATTTCACCTTACACCCATCAGAATGGCTAAGATGAATAACTCTAGTGACAACACATGCTGGAGAGGTTGTGGAGAAAGGGGAACCCTCTGCCATTGCTGGTGGGAATGTAAACTGATACAACCACTTTGAAAGTCAATCTGGTGCTTTCTCAGACAATTAGGAATAGTGCTTCCTCAAGACCCAGCTATATCATGCCTAGAAATAGAGCTTCCTCAAGGAATAGAGCTTCCTCAAGACCCAGCTATACCACTCCTAGGCATATACCCAAAATTTGCTCAAGTACACAACAAGGACACTTGCAAGAAATTATTTTAATCTGTATATATTCCTTTAAAAGTAGTCATGGATATATATATATATATATATATATATATATATATATATATATATATATAATTTAGATTTAGATCTTATTGGCATCTGAACAAAGCATGACTTCAATATAAGCACCATTGAGCACCATTACAAGATTGCAACTCAGGATCCATCAGAGCATCTGAAGACATTTTTTTTTCCTGTCACTTGCTATTTCTCTTTTTATTCTTTATGTTTCCTGCCTTCATGTACTTTCTTTCTTGGATTTCTTCTCTAGTTTTTTGTTCTCTTGATCTACTATGTCTACATTCAACATTTTTAACAAGTTCATATTTAAATCCTATTTAATTCACTATAGAAATACACTTTGACATCCATTAGAAATTTTTTTTAATTTTATTTTATTTTATTAATTATACTTTATTCACTTTGTATCCACCCATACGCCCCTCCTTCCTCCCCTCCCAATCCCACCCTCCCTCCCCCTTCTTTAAACATACCCCTCCCCAAGTCCACTGATAGGGGAAGACCTCCTCTCTTTCCTTCTGATCTTAGTCTATCAGATCTCATCAAGAGTGGCTGTATTGTCATCTTCTATGGCCTGGTAAGGCTGCTCTCCCCTCAGGGGAAGGTGATCAAAGAGCAGGCCAATCAGATTATGTCAGAGGCAGTTCCTTATCCTGTTACTATGTAACCCACTTGGACATTAAACTGCCATGGGCTACAGCTGTGCAGGGGTTCTAGGTTATCTCCATGCCTGGTACTTGGTTGGAGTATGAGTCTCTGGGAAGACCCCTGTGTTCAAATTTTCTGGTTCTGTTGCTCTCCTTTGGAATATTATGTAAGAAGTTAGAAATAGTAAGATCTGGAGAGGACAAGAACCATTAGAAATTTCTTAATCACCTCAGGTCATAAATTCCTTTTGTAATATTTGATCTTGGTCTTTCAAACAGTAGTTGTGATGGAAGAGGAATTGCAATGAAGAATACTGGTTGTTTACTTCAGTGATGAATTTTGTTCCTAAACTTTTTATGCATGTTGACAAGTTTGCATGTCATCTCCATTAAACATTTTCTAGATTGCTACATTTATCATCATCTATATTGAACAAAAATTTAAAATTTGATTTAGCTTTCTCCTTTTGTTTTCATTACAGATTAATTGGTGACAAACTTAATGTATAAACAAATTGACCACATTTACCTCTATTGTTTTCTTATCAAAAGACAAAGAAACATGTATTTCATATGTTCTATATTATAGAGTCAAGAAATCAGTGTATAGAAGTGGCAATATTGAAAGAAATACCTATAACACATATTGCATTTTGACACAATTTTAAGCCTCTACCTCTCTTCTGCCAACGCTTTAACCCTAGGTAAGACAGAGAAGGTTAGTGGGGGGAGGGTGCTCAGACTTCTTCACTTCTCCCTGCTGTTTAGGGTTGACATGTCTTTTGGGGCTCTACCAATTTCCATCAACAATACATGCAGCAAGCTGTGTTGCTGTGTTGAAATGTTTCTCTCTGTGGGTCTCCTACAAAACACTACACTGTCTGTCTCTCGTCTCTCCAAACTGCCACCCCTTCTCTTTCTGGACTTTCATATTTCTATCATCCAGAGTTTTATACCACCCCCCTCTCCATGCTGCAAGAGGCAGGCCTTTAACAGCTGGAAAAGACCATGCCCTGTAGGAGGCAATTGACAGATGTGGATAAACTAAAGCCCAAACTAAATTCCCATACTTGGGGTTAAAACAAAAGCATGTTTTCATAACATATCTGAGTTTTTAAAGGAACCAAAGCTTCCATCACACACGTGTTCACTGTACTACCGTGTGCTATTGTTTGAAATTGTGCAATCAAATGGAGTACTTGCTGTTACTACCAGGAACATGGGGAACCGACCCAGTGGCACAAATAGGGAAATCTGGACAGAGTAATAGATATCTACTAGTGTTATCCAAATGGAGAGGGATACATTATAAGTGCTTAAAGCAAGCAAAGCCTGAAAATTCTACAGTGATTGTACAGGGCAAAAATGATGACAAGGGAAACAGAAAGAAAAACTTAAGGAAGGAGTTAAAAAAAAATGAAAAAAAAAAATCAATTACCTACCAGCGACAGGCCTTAAAAAACAATGTTGTGTTCTTATTTTGATGGAAATACAATATAAGAATGCAATAAAAACAATGTTATATGAAATTAGGCTGTGAAACTATTGTCTCTAAGGAACAATTCCTTCTTGCATGCTGTGCTGTGCTGTGATGGGCTCAGATTGTGCAAACTGCTATTCTACTTTCTGAACTACTAGCTTGTCTAAAACAAAGAAGAAACTTTTCACTTTCCTTCTGCTTTCTGTAACTCCCTGAAGAACTCTGCACGCTTTCAAATTCAGCAGCATTTCTTCTTTCTCCTCCTCTTCTTTCTCCTTACTTCTCTTCCCCCTTCTTCTTCCCCCCCTCCAGTTTAATCTTGCTTTGTTTATCTAGTCTTGTATCTTCCTTCAAATGATGGGCTCCATGTGGATCCCAGTGCTACAGTAGGGCTTCTATTTTCCTATAAAATTTGTATTTGTGCTGAGCTTGATAATCTCCCTGTGTCTCCCAGCTTCACCATTTGTAGTTGTAACCTGATATTACATTTCATCATTTTCACACACTTTTTTTCCTCTCCAATCCTGAAAAGGATCATTCTTTAATCTCAAATGAAATTTACTCTGTAAAATGTCTGACACGGTGGCTAGCATCAAAATTTAAACAAAAAAAAAAAAAACCAAACAAAACATGCAATACTAGTTTTTAAAGTTGTAGAACCAAAGTTTTTTTTGTTTGTATCTTTTCCTGTAGATAGTCTGTTTTTGACAATATCAATTTTTACAATTAATTATTTTAATTGGGCCAAATTTATTCTTGGATTCTTTTACTGGATTAGAACTTTTGAATTGCTTGATACTGCTTGTTTTGCATAGTATTTGTTTTATTTTCATGATTTCTAATATTTCATAATATGTTTTGGAAAGTATCCCTAAGAATATAAATGACTCTAGCTCTATATCAAAACTTTTCAGTGGTGTTAGTAGGTTATTGCAATCAGAATTTTAAAAACAAAAATATCATGATAAGAATTTTTTAAAATGTGTTAATTATATCAAGTTGGAATCCTTCATGAAATTAACTTTATTAATGTTGCTAATAAAAGGCCATATAAAGTGAAGTTATAAATTATTTTTAAACATCAGGCTCTCAACTAGGATTGTTGCCTCATTGATGCACTACACTTTAGTCAGAGTATCAAGTCCACAAAAATGTAGAAATTGAATTTCTATAAATAAAGTTTAAGGAATTGCTTGTTAATAAATAAAGCACTGTATTTATTAAATAACTTAACAAACTTTTATTTGGCAAGTAATCTGGTTTTATTTATTTTAAATTAAAAAAGTATTAGAAATAATTGACAGAATCAATTATCTTTCAAGAAATTAATATGAAATAATTAATATTTATAGTATATAATATTCAGTTTTAGGAAATTCTAGTAATCTTGAAAATACATTTTATTACCTTTTAAAAATATATTAAATTTTTATTAAGTTTATTTACACTTATTTTACATCCTATGGATAACCTCTTTTTTTTTTTTTGACTTTGTTTTTCTTTCTTTTTTTTTGTATTTTATTTTTTTCTTATCAGTTACATTTTATTAACTCTGTACCCCAGCCGTGTCCCGATCCCTCATTCCCTCCCAGTCCCTCCCTCCCTCCCTCATCTCCACCATGCCCCTTGCCAAGTCCACTGATAGGGGGGACCTCCTCCCCATTCATCTGATCCTGTTTTATCAGGTATCTTCAGGACTGGCTGCAAAGCTCTCCTCTGTGGCCTAACAGGACTGCTCCTCCCTTGGGGGGTGGGGATGCCAAAGAGCCAGTCATTGAGTTCCTGTTAGAAATAGTCCTTGTTCCCATTACTATGGGAAACCAATTGGTTACTGAGCTACCACAGGCTACATCTGAGCAGAGGTTCTAGGTTACATTCATACATGGTCCTTGGTTGCATGTCAGTCTCAGAAAAGACCCTGTGCCCAGATATGTTTGGTCCTTGTGGAGCTCCTATCCTTTCCTCATCAGACTAACTCCCCTTCTTTCTTATGATTCGCTGTACTCTGCCAAAGGTTTGGTCATGAGTCTTTGCTTTGAAAACACTGCTAGTTAGAGTCTTTCCAATGGGCTCAGTAGACTCCTGTCATACGTTCAATGCACATCCCATCTGTCATTCTAAATGAGGATTGATCATCTTACCCCATGTCTACTCTCTTGACTATCTTTTTTAGGAGTACAGATTTCATTATGTTTATCATATCTTATAGGTCTATATAAGTGAGTATATACCGTGTTTGTCTTTCTCCTCCTGGGATATTTCACTCAGGATGATCTTTTCTAGGCCCCACCATTTGCCTGCAAATTTCATGATTTCCTCCTTTTTGATTGCTGAGTAGTATTCCATTGTGTAAAAATACCACAATTTCTGTATCCATTCCTCCGTTGATGGACATCTGGGTTGTTTCCAGGTTCTGGCTATTACAAATAAAGCTGCTATAAACATGGTTGAGCAAATATCCCTTTTGTGTACTTGAGCAAACTTTGGGTATATACCTAGCAGTGGTATAGCTGGGTCTTGAGGAAGCACTATTCCTAACTGTCTTAGAAAGCACCAGATAGATTTCCAGAGTGGTTGTACCAGTTTACATTCCCACCAGCAGTGGAGGAGGGTTCCCCTTTCTCCACAACCTCTCCAGCATGTGTTGTTCCTTGAGTTTTTCATTTTGGCCATTCTGATGGGTGTAAGGTGATATCTCAGTGTTGTTTTGATTTGCATTTCCCTGATGGCTAATGAGGATGAGCATTTATTTAAGTGTTTCTCTGCCATTCGATATTCCTCTACAGAGAATTCTCTGTTTAGCTCTGTTCCCCATTTTTTAAGTGGATTACTTGGTTTGTTGCTTTTCAGCTTCTTTAGTTCTTTGTATATACTCGATATTAGTCCTCTGTCAGATAAAGGGTTAGTGAAGATTCTTTCCCAATCTGTAGGCAGGCGTTTGGTTTGATGACAGTGTCCTTTGCTTTACAGAAGCTGTTCAGTTTCATGAGGTCCCATTTATTGATTGTTGCTCTTAGAGACTGTGCTGTTGGTGTTCTGTTCAGGAAGTTGTCTCCTGTGGCAAGGAGTTCTAGGCTGTTCCCCACTTTTTCTTCTAACAGATTTAGAGTATCTGGTTTTATGTTGAGTTCTTTGATCCACTTGGACTTTAGTTTTGTGCAGGGTGATAAATAGAGATCTATTTTCATTTTTCTGCATGTGGAAATCCAGTTGGACCAGCACCATTTGTTGAAGATGCTGTCTTTTTTCCATTGAATGGTTTTGGCTTCTTTGTCAAATATCCAGTATTCATAGGTGTGTGGGTTTATTTCTGGGTCTTCTATGCGGTTCCATTGATCCTCCTTTCTGTTTTTATGCCAATACCATGCAGATTTTATTACTATTGCTTTGTAGTACAACTTGAGATCGGGGATGGAGATACCTCCAGATGATCTGTTGTTGTACAGGATTGTTTTGGAGATTCTGGGTTTTTTGTTTCTCCATATGAAGCTGAGAATCTTTTTTTCAAGGTCTGTAAAGAATTGAGTTGGTATTTTGATGGGAATTGCATTGAATCTGTAGATTGCTTTTGGCAGGATGGCCATTTTCACAATGTTAATCCTACCAATCCATGAGCATGGGAGATCTTTCCATCTTCTGAGATCTTCTTCAATTTCTTTCTTCAGAGACTTGAAGTTTTTCTCAAACAGGTCTTTCACTTGCTTGGTTAGTGTCACCCCAAGGTACTTTATGTGGTTAGTGGCTATAGTGAAGGGTGTTGTTTCCCTAATTTCTTTCTCGACCCTCGGTATACAGGAGGGCTTCTGATTTTTTTGAGTTGATTTTGTATCCTGCCACTTTGCTGAAGGTGTTTATCAACTGGTTGAGTTCTCTGGTTGAATTTTTGGGGTCGCTCATATATACTATCATATCATCTGCAAAAAGTGACACTTTGACCTCTTCCTTTCCGATTTGTATCCCCTTGATCTCCTTTAGTTGTCTTATTGCTCTGGCTAGAACTTCAAGTACTATGTTGAAGAGGTAGGGAAAGAGTGGGCAGCCTTGTCTTGTCCCTGATTTCAGTGGGATTGATTTTAGTTTCTCTCCATTGAGTTTGATGCTGGCTATAGCATTGCTGTATATTGCCTTTACTATGTTTAGATATGTGCCTTGTATTCCTGATCTCTCCAAGACTTTAAACATGAATGGGTGTTGGACTTTGTCAAATGCTTTTTCAGCATCTGAGGAGATGATCATGTGGTTTTTCTCCTTCAGTTTGTTTATGTGGTGGATTACATTGATGGATTTCCGTATGTTGAACCATCCTTGCATGCCTGGGATGAAGCCTACTTGGTCATGGTGGATGACATCTTTGATGTGTTCTTGGATTCGGTTTGCAAGTATTTTAATGAGTATTTTTGCGTCAATGTTCATAAGAGAGATAGGTCTGAAGTTCTCTTTTTTTGTTGGGTCTTTGTGTGGTTTAGGTATCAGGGTGACTGTTGCTTCATAGAATGAGTTTGGTAATGTACCTTCTGTTTCTATTTTGAGGAGAATTGGTTTGAGCACTTCTTTGAAGGTCTGGTAGAATTCCGCGCTGAAACCATCTGGCCCAGGGCTTTTTTTGGAGGGGAGACTGTGAATGACTGCTTCAATTTCCTTCGGGGATATTGGGCTGTTCAGTCTTTCTACCTGATCTTGACTTAATGTTGGAAAATGGAATCTATCAAGAAAATTGTCCATTTCATTTAGATTTTCAAATTTTGTGGCATATAGGCTTTTGTAGTATGACCTAATGATTGTTTGAATTTCCTCTGTGTCTGTAGTTATGTCACCCTTTTCATCTCTGATTTTGTTGATTTGGATAGATTCTCTCTGCTTTTTAGTTAGTTTGACTAAGGGTTTGTCTATCGTGTTGATTTTCTCAAAGAACCAGCTTTTTTTTTTTCATTGATTCTTTGAATAGTTTTATTTGTTTCTAATTGATTGATTTCAGCCCTGAATTTGATTATTTCCAGCCTTCTGCTCCTCTTGGGTGTATCTGCTTCTTTTTTTTCTAGGGTTTTCAGTTGGGCCATTAAGTTGTTTGTATGTGCTGTTACGAATTTCTTCTTGCAGGCACTTAGTGCTATAAATTTTCCCCTGAGCACTGCTTTCAGTGTGTCCCATAAATTTGGGTATGTTGTGCCTTCATTTTCATTGAATTCTAGGAAGTCTTTAATTTCTTTCTTTATTTCTTCCTTAACTCAGCTGTCGTTGAGTAACAGGTTGTTCAGTTTCCATGTATGTGTAGGCTGTTTGTTATTTCTGTTGTTGTTGAGGTCCAGCTTAAGTCCATGGTGGTCAGATAGAATACAAGGGATTATTTCAATCTTTTTGTATCTGTTGAGGCTTTCTTTATGACCAACAATATGGTCTATTTTGGAGAATGTTCCATGTGGTGCTGAAAAGAAGGTATATTCTTTTGAGTTTGGATGAAAAGATCTGTAGACATCTATTAGGTCCATTTGATTTAGGGTCTCTGCAAGTGTTTTTATTTCCCTATTTGTTTTCTGTTTAGTTGATCTGTCCCTTGGTGAGAGTGGAGTGTTGAAGTCTCCCACTATTAGGGTTTTAGGATCAATGTGTGATTTAAGCTTTAATGTTGTTTCATTTACGAATGTAGGTGCTCTTGTATTTGGGGCATAGATATTCAAAATTGTGATGTCCTCTTGGTGGATTTTTCCTTTGATGAGAATATAGTGGCCGTCCTTATCTTTTTTTATTAACTTGGGTTGAAAGTCTATTTTATTAGATATTAGGATGGCTACTCCCGCTTGTTTTCTGGAACCATTTACTTGAAAGACATTTTTCCAGGCCTTTACTCTGAGGTAGTGTTTATCTTTGTTGCATAGGTGTGTTTCTTGGATGCAACAGAATGATGGATCCTGTTTCCGCAACCATTCTGTTAGTCTGTGTCTTTTAATTGGGGAGTTGAGTCCGTTGATGTTGATAGAAACTAGTGACCAACAATTGTTACTTACTTTAGATGTGGTGTTGGTGGTGTCACTGAGTTTCATTGCTTTTCTTCTTTTGTTTTTTTTTTTTTTTGTTGTGTAGTTATCTATTTCCTCTGTTTCCATTGATGTAGTTGTTTTCTTTGGTTTGGAGTTTCCCTTCTAGTAACTTCTGTAAAGCTGGGTTACTATGTAGATATTGTTTAAATTTGGTTTTGTCTTGGAATATCTTGAATTCTCCGTCTATGTTGATTGAAAGTTTTGCTGGGTATAGTAGTCTGGGTTGGAATCTGTGGTCCCTTAAGGACTGTATGATTTCTGTCCAGGCCCTTCTGGCTTTCATAGTTTCTGTTGAGAAATCTGGTGTGATTCTGATACGTCTACCTTCATATGTTACTTGGCCTTTTTCCCTTGCCTCTTTTAGAATTTTTTCTTTGTTTTGCAGGGTCAGTGTTTTGACTATGATGTGACATGAAGAATTTCTTTTCTGGTCTAGTCTACTTGGTGTTCTGTAGGCCTCTTGTATGTTTATGGCCATCTCCTTCTTTAAGTTGGGAAAGTTTTCTTCTATAATTTTCTTGAAAATATTTTCCGGACCTTTGAGCCTGATGTCTTCTTTTTCTTCTACTCCTATTATTCTTAGGTTTTGTCTTTTCATGGTGTCCTTGATTTCTTGGATGTTTTGTGTTTGGAACTTTTCTGATTTTATTTTTTCTTTGAGAGACGTGTCAATTTCTGCAAGTGTATCTTCGTCTCCTGAGATTCTTTCTTCCATTTCTTGTATTCTGTTGGTGATGCTTACCTTTGTAGTTCCTGATCTCTTCTTTATGTTCTCCAGCTCCTGGTTTTTCTCTATTTGTGTTTTCTTTATTAATTCTAATTCTGTTTTCATGTCTTGCACCATTTCCTTCATCTGTTTGAATGTGGACTCCTGCTTTTCAATGATAGCTTCTATTTTTTGTCTGTTTCCTCTCTGTGTATCACTAATTGTGCCTCTACTTCTTTGGGTATAATTGCCTGTATTTCTATGAGAGCTTTGTTCATTTTTTCTCTGTTTGCCTCAATTTTCGTGGTCATTTCTCTGAGAGCACGATTTGTTTCCTCTTGGTTAGTCTCGATTTCTTTGGTTATTTCTCTGAGGGCTTTGTTCATTTCATCTCTATGGGCCTCTAGTAGCTGGAGAAACATAGTTTTGAGGTCGTTTTCTTGTATATCTAGTGAATTGAAGTGTCCATTGTTTTGTGGGGTTGCTGGTGAGGTCATTGTGTCCTGATTTTTGTTGGGAGTGTTCTTATGTCTGCCTCTAGCCATCTGGTTATTTATAATCCTCACTGGTTGTTCCTTGAGATTGTAGTTTGGGCTATGATCCTCTTTCTGTTTTCTGGACTGTTTTTTCAGGAAGATGAGAGAGGTTCACTGCTTTGGGAGTGTGCACTTTGTTTTCAGTTTTGCCTAAGTAAAGAATGTGATGCTGGCGCTATTCGTGTGTGCTTTTAACAGGCGCAGTGTGCATGCGCAGATTCTCTGACTATTGCAGTAGCCTGCAAGCCACTATTATTCAGTTCTGACTGAGATCCAGGGATTGTTTGCCTGGATTACCTTGGTGGACCCACAAGGCAGAGGCTTCACTGTTGGGGTCGCTATCCCAAGAATCCCTCTGATGCCCACACTAGGAGTGTGGGTGCCAGGGATCTCATCTGGTTGCTTCTGTGGAGAGGCCCTGGGTCTGAGGCAATCTCTCCCTGGAAGGCTCACTCACTCTCTTGCAGGACCAGTTGGAATGCACAGAGGTTCCCCTTGCTCACTACTCTCTGTTTTGGTCCTGCTGCGGAAGTGCACCAGTAGGCTATCAGTCAGCTCTGTGACACTGTGGCTGCAGAACTCGGTGTCCACCTTTCCTGTGTGCTGCCTCTTTGTCCTTTCCCTCTGCCAGGAGAGGTTATGTTGACTGGTCCCTGGGTGGCACGGGAAAGAGTTAGGGTGAGTGTACTCAATCCCAGATCCCGGGCCCAGATCTCTCTGCCAGAAGCAGCCTAGCAGTAGAATCTATGTTTGCTGATCCCAAGAGAGTACCAGGTAGGGTTGAGTGACTTCAGATCCAGAGCTTGGGTTTCTCTGCTAGGGGCCGCTGGAGAGAGGGTGCTGTGTCCTTGGCAGGCTGCCTCTCTGTCCTTCCCCTCTGCCCTTCTCCTCTGCTAGGTCAAGCTTATGGAGGTGCTCTCAGGGGAGTGCCAGCAGGGGTTGGGGCTTCTCAGTCTGATCCTGAGCTGGCGGCGTTTCTCTGCGGCGGGGGGGGGGGGGGGGGGGGGGGCGCCGGTGATAGAACTTGCTGCTAGACCTTATTGCGCTGGACCCAGGATAATCTCATTACGTGTAGAATGACCACAGTCCCAGATCCTGAGCTATAGTTTGTTTGCTAGGAGTGGCAGGTAGCACTGGAGTTCCAGCACTGTGAAGCTGCTGTGTGCCTCTTTATCCTTCCACTCCACTGTGGCAGGGTTATGGCGGCGTTTGGGGGAGTGCCCGAAAGGATTGGGTTTTCTCAGCCCCGATATTGGGTTGGGGTACAGACAATGTGGTCTGTGGCAGATTCTGCTGGATGCCTCCTGCCTCCTCCGAAGAGGGAGTAGGGATTTTGAGCTGGGCGCGCAGCTGAGATCCGTGTGTGGCAGGAGCTCAATTGTGATGGCGGCAGGTACCCGCTGAGGTCCGAGAGACCTTCCAGGGAAAGACTGGGTGTTCTGTGACCAGTCTGGCAACTTTCCTTCCCTGTTGGGTTTTTTTGCGACTGGGACTCCCAGCCTCAGGCACCCATGTGCCCACCAATCAGCTTGGGAAACTGATCGGGACAAGCAGGCTTGCAGCACCAGCCTAGAGACCCAAAGCCCGCATTAGCCGGGTTCTCTTCTGGGTTCTGGCTGGGCAGCCGAGAGTGGACCCAACCGATTCCCACGCTGTGGGAGCCTATGGATAACCTCTTACCTCTTCTCCCAGTCCCCCCTTACCCCTCCTTTTCCTCTTTCTCTATCCTTTACCACCAAAAAGAGGGGCCTCCTATCCTCATATTAACCCGTTCCAGTATATCAAGTCAGATGACATTTTATTAATTTATTTAATTATTTAATTGTTTATTTATTTATTTACTGACATATACTTTATAGCCTTGTTGCAGCTTTCCTTCACTCCTCTCCTTCTAGTCCCTTCCTTTTCCCTTCTCCCTTCCTGCCCATCCCCTCTTTCTTTCTCCTTAGAAAAAGGGAGGCTTTCCATGTTAAGCCTACCTTGGCATATCAAGTTGTACTAAGACTAGACATCTTCTACTGAGGCTACACAAAGCAGCCCAGTTAGGGGAAAGGAATCAAAATGCAGGCAACAGAGTAAGAGACAGATCCCACTCCTGCTGTTAGGAGTCCACAACAAAGACCAATCTACACAACTGTTACATATGTGCAGAGGGCCTCGGTCTGTCCCAGGTATGCTCTCTGGTCCACTCTTCAGTCTCTATGATCCCCATGGGCCCAGGTAACTTGATTTTGTAGGATTTCTTGTAGTGTTCTTGACTCTTCTGGTTCTTTCAATCCTTCTTCTTTCCTTTCCACAAGATTTCCTAAGCTCCATCTACTATCCCCAAGAGTTGTAGGTTGAAGCCTCTCAGATGACTGTTATGCTAGGTTCCTGTCTGCAAGCTTAGCAGAATATCATTTGTAGTATCAGGGTTGTTCTCTCTCTCATTTCAGGGTCTTAAGTTGGGCTAGTCATTGATTGCCCATTTTCTCAGTTTCTACTCCAATCATTACCCCTGCACATCTTTAGGCAGGACAATTTTGTTTTTGTTTCTTTTTAATTAAATTATACTTTTAATCAGTATCTTTTTTTGAAATAAATTATTTTTTAATTTTTTTATTATTCTCTTTTTTTAATTTATATTATTAGTTGCATTTTATTAACTCTGTATCCCAACTCTTTCCTGCTCCCTCATTCCCTTCAAATCTCACCCTCCCTCCCTCATCTTTTCTCTGTGCCTTTCCAAGTCTACGGATTGGGGAGGACCTCCTCCCCTTTCATCTGATCTTGTTTTATCAGGTATCTTCAGGACTGGCTGCAAAGTCCTCCTCTGTAGCCTAGCAGGACTGCTCCTCCCTTGGGGGGTGGGGAAGTCAAAGAGCCTGCCATTGATTTCCTGTCAGAAATAGTCCCCGTTCCCCTTACTATGGGAAACCAATTGGTTACTGAGCTACTACGGGCTACATCTGAGCAGAGGTTTCCTTGGTGGAGTGTCAGTCTCAGAAAAGACCCCTATGCCCAGATATATTTGGTCCTTGTGGAGCTCCTATCCTTTCCACATCATACAAACTCCCCCTTCTTTCATATGATTCCCTGCACTCTACCAAAGGTTTGGTTATGAGTCTTAGTATCTGCTTTGATACACTGGTAGATTGAGTCTTTCAAAGGCCCTCTGTGGTAGTCTCCTGTCCTGTTACTTGTTTTCTCCTACATCCGATGTCAATCCCATTTGTCTTTCTAAGTGAGGATTAATTATCTTACCCTGGGACCTTCCCCATATATTTTGATTAAATTTTGTTGGAAGTGTATTTTATCAGGTATTAGAATAACTACTCAAGCTTGTTTCTTGTGTCCGTTTGCTTGGAAAATTCCCAGCCCTCTATGCTGAGGTAACATCTATCACTACTACTGAGGTGTGTTCCTTGTATACAACAGAATGATGAGTCCTGTTTATGCATCCATTCTGTAAGCCTGTCTCTTTTTATTGGGGAGTTGAGATCATTGATGTTGAGAGACATTAATGACCAGGTTTTACTTCCTGTTATTTTGATGGGAATTGCATTGAATCTGTAGATAGCTTTTTGTAGATTGGCCACTTTCATTATAATAATCTTACCAAACATGAGCATGGGGGATCTTTCCATCTTTCTTCAGAGACTTGAAGTTTTATTTCATACAGGTCTTTCACTTGCTTGGTCAGAGACAAACCAAGGTATTATATCATTTTTTTCTCAGTCTGTTTCTCATTTTATACAGAAGGGCTACTGATTTTTTTTTTTTTTTTTTTTTTTTTTTTTTTTTTTTTTTTTTTTTTTTAGTTAATATTGTATTCAGCCACTTTGCTGAAGGTGTTCACCAGCTTGAAGAGTTCTCTGGTTGAATTTTTGGGGTCACTCATGTATACTATCATATCTGTGAATAATACTTTGACTCCTTTTCCAATTTGTATTCGCTTGATCTCCTTTAGTTGTCTTATTAGTCTATCTAGGATTTAAAGTACTATGTTGGAGAGATATGGAGAGAGTTGGCAGTTTTGTTCTGTCCCTGATTTCAGTGTGATTGATTTAATTTTCTCTCCATGTAGTCTGATGTTGGTTATAGGCTTGCTGTGTATTGTCTTTACTATGTTTAGGTATGTGTCTTGTATTCCTTATCTCTCCAAAATTTTAAACATGAGTGGGTATTGTATTTTATCAAATGCTTTTTTGGTACCTAGGGAGATGATTATGTGGTTTTTATCCTTTTGTTTTTGTTTGTTTGTTTTGATGTGGTGGATTATATTGCTGGATTTCCGTATATTGAAACACCTCTGCATGCCGGGGATGAAGCCTATTTGGTCATGGTGGATGATATCTCTTATGAGAACTTGGATTTTGTTTGTGAGTATTTTATTGAATATTTTTCCATCAGTGTTCTTATGAGACATAGGTCTGAAGTTTGCTTTTTTTCTTGGGTCTTTGTGTAGTTTACATATCAATATTAATGTGTCCTTATGGAATGAGTTTGGTAAAGTTACTTTTTTTGTATTTTATCTTTTTCTTATCAGTTACATTTTATTAACTCTGTATCCCAGCCATGTCCCGATCCCTCATTCCCTCCCAGTCCCTCCCTCCCTCCCTCATCTCCACCGTGCCCCTTGCCAAGTACACTGATAGGGGGAACCTCCTCCCCATTCATCTGATCCTGTTTTATCAGGTATCTTCAGGACTGGCTGCATAGTGAGGGGAACAAGGACTATTTCTAACAGGAACTCAATGACTGGCTCTTTGGCCTCCCCACCCCCCAAGGGAGGAGCAGTCCTGTTAGGCCACAGAGTAAAGTTACTTTTGTTTCTATATTGTGGAATATTTTGAATAATATTGGTGTTAGCTCTTCTTTGAAGTTCTGGTAGAATTCCTCCCAGAAACCATCAGGCCCTGGACTGTCTATGGCAGAGAGAATTTTAATGACTTCTTCTATTTCCTTGGTGGATATGGGACTGTTAATCTATTTACCTGATCTTGGTTTGGCTTTGGTAAATGTAATCTATCCCGAAAATTGTCCATTTCACTTAGATTTTCAAATTTTGTGGCATATAGTCTCTTGAAGCAAGACCTAATGATTCTTTGAATTCCCTCTGTTTCTGTCATAATGCCTCCCTTTTCATTTCTGATTTTGCTGATTTTGATAGTTTCTCTCAGTCATTTAGTTAGTTTGGCTTAAGGTTTGTCTATCTTGTTGATTTTCTCGAAGAACCAGATCTTGGTCTCTTTGATTCTTTGAATTGTTTTATTGGTTTCTAATTCATTGATTTAGCCCTGAGATTGACTATGTCCAACTGTCTACCTTTTTGGGGGTGTGTCTGCTTTTTGGGATGTGAAAGCTTTTTTATCCTAGGGCTTTTAGGTGTGCCATTAAGTTGTATGAGATGTCTCAAACTTCTCTTCAAAGGAACTTAGTGCTAGAACTTTTCTTACCATTACTCTTATTGAGTCCCATAAGTTTGGATTAGTTGTGCCTTCATTTTCATGGGATTTTAGGAAGTCCTTAATTTTTTTTTTTATTTCTTCAATGACCCAGCTATCATTGAGTAGAGAGTTGTTTAGTTTGCATGTGTGTGTAGGCTTTTTGTTATTTCTGTTGTTGAGATCTAGTTATATTCCATGGTGGTCTGATAGGATACAAGCAATTATTTCAATCTTCTTGTATCTGTTGTGGCTTGCTTCTGTCCAACTATATGATCAATTTTGGAGAAGGTTACATGGGGTGCTGAGAAGAAGCACTCTTTTGAGTTTGGGTGAAAAGTTCTGTTGACATCTTTTAGGTCCATTGAATTAGGACCTCTGCTATTATTTCCCTATTTAGCTTCTGTCTAAATGACATATCTCTTGGTTAGAGTGCGGTATTGAAGTCTCCCACTATTAAGGTGTTGGGATCGATGTGTGATTTGAGATTTAATAATGTTTCATTTACAAATGCAAGTGCTCTTGTATTTGGGGCATAGACGTTCAGGATTGTGATGTCCTCATTATGGATATTTCCTTTGATGTGAATGAAGTGTCCCTCTTTATCTTTTTTTATTTATTTTGGTTGAAAGTCTATTTTATTGCATATTAGCATAGCTACTCCAGCTTGTTTTCTGGGTCAGTTTGCTTGAAAAACCTTTTTCCAGTCCTTTACTCTGAGATAATGTCTGTCTTTGTTGCAGAGGTGTGTTTCTTGGATTCGGCAGAATGTTAGATCCTGTTTTTGCAACCATTCTATTAGTCTCTGTCTTTTTATTAGAGAGTTGAATCCATTGATGTTGATAGAGAATAGGAATCAATGAATGTTAGTGGGGTTTTGTTTGTTTGTTTGTTTGTTTGTTTTGTATTATGGAGTTTGTGGTGATAGGGTGTTTATTTCTTTTGATCTTTTTGTTGTGAAGTTATGTTTGTCCTATGTTTTCTTGGTTGTAGTTTATTTTCTTGGATCGGGGTTTTTTCTTCTAGTATTTTCTGCAGGGACAGTTTGCTGTGTAGATATTGCTTAAGTTTAGTTTTGTCATAGACTATTTTGTTTTGTCTATCCGTGTTTTTTGAAAGTTTTGCTGGGTATAGTGGTCTGGATTGACATCTGTGTTCTCTTAAAGTCTGCATGACATATGTCCTGGCCCTTCTGATTTTCATACTTTATGTTCAGAAGTCTGATGTGATTCTTATAGGTCTAACTTTGTGTGTTACTTGGCCTTTTCCTTTACTGTTTTTAATATTTTTTCTTTGTTCTATAGGTTTAATGTTTTGACTGTTATGTGACATGAGGAGATTTTTCTGGTCTAGTCTATTTGGTGTTCTGTAAGCCTCTTATATGTTTAAGAATATCTCTTTCTTAAGTTGGGAAATTCTTTTTCTATGATTTTCTTGAAATTATTTTCTGGACCTTTGATCCTACAATCTACTTTTTCTTCTATTCCTACTATTCTTAGCTTTTGTGTTTTCATGTTATCCTTGATTTCTTGGATATTTTATGTTTGTAACTTTCTGATTTTATTTTTTTTGAGAGATATATCAAGTTCTGCAATTGTATCTTCAGCGTCTGAGATTCTGTCTTGCATCTCTTGTATTCTTTTGATGATGATTATCTTTGTGGTTCCCTATTTTTTCTCTAAGTTCTCCAGCTCCAGGGTTTTCTGTTTGTGTTTTATTTATTGTTTCTAATTCTGTTTTTATGAATTGTATTATTTTATTCATTTCCTTCATTCCTATTTGATTGTGAATTATTGTCTGTCCATCATGGCCTCCATTATTTTTGGTTACTTTCTCTATGTGTTTTCTTTTTCTCTAATAACTGTATAATCATGAATTTAAGATCATTTTCCTGTGTTTCAGCTGCAATAGAATAAATATCTCTTGATTTTTGGAGTTTCTGGTGAAGCCATGATATCTTGGTTTTTGTTGACTATATTCTTATACAGGCCCCTAGCCTTCTGATTGTCCATAGCCTTTGCTGTTTGTTCCTAGAGCCTGGGGTCTGTCTGACTCTGGAGCCTTCAGGAATATGAGAGAGGTCCACAGATTTGAGAGTAGTTGGTGTTTCAGATGCAGCTCAGGGAGTAAGGTTGCAGGTGTGTGGGTGCGAGCTCAGGAGCATGTATGCAAGTGTGCCTGACTGGAATGGTGGAGTGTGAGGGAGGATAGCAAGCACACGTTGTGGTGCAGTTGAGGTGCAACTATACAGGTTTCCTGAACTGTTCATTGACCCACAGACCTGTCCTAGAATCGTGCTCTAAGTGCTCAGATATGCCTGAGCTGCACCATCTTGTTTCCAGGATTTTTTTTTTGTCCAGGAAGTTTATGGCTGGACTCCACGGGAAGACCCACAGAACAGGGTCTTCGATGCTGAGTATGTTGTGTCAGGTATCCCTATGTTGCCCACAGTGGGGATGTGGGTGAAAGGGATCCTATCTGGCAGCTAGCACAGAGGAATCTCTGAACTGGAGCTCTATGTGCACTCTTTTGTAGATGTATTCACTGGCAGGCTTGTGTGGAATGGGCAGAGGGCCCTGGAACTCACTCACAGGCTATTCGGTAAGCTCAGAGGCCCACAGTTTTATGCTCTCAGATTTGGCTCCTCTCTTTGGCTGTTGTTCATTAGCCATTTTGGTTGACTCTGTTATTATCAGAGTCTGGTGGTTTCTGATGGTAATTAGTCTCTGGGGTTGTACGTAGAGCTCTTGGTTCCAGATGGCAGCAGTCCTCTGGTTTTTCTGTTGTTCCCTTTTCAGTGCTGGTTTCTGGGGCCACAGATCATGTTGAGTCCAGGTAAATGGGCAAGATATGCGAACTGTGGTGTGGGGGAAGCACAGAGAAAGTGCATCAAAGAGGGCCTTGGGCTCTCAGAGACCTCAGATCAAGGTGGGTCCCAGGATAATGCACAGGCCAGGGAACTCCTGCTCCCTGATCCATGCTGTTTTTGGAGGCTGCAGATAGGGTGGGTCTTACTAGATACACTTATGGCTACTCCAGCTTGATTCTTGGATCTGTTGTCCTGGAAAACATTATTTTCTAGCTCTTTAACTTGATGTAATATTTATTGCTAATGCTGAGGTGTGATTCTTTTATGCAGCAGAACAATATTTTCTGTTTTTGTATGTATTCTCTTAGGATGTGCCTTTTTATTGGGGAATTGAGTCCATTGATAATGAGAGTTATTAATGACCAATGTCTACACAGCAAACCAGCCCTACAGAAGATACTAGCAGGAAAACTCCAATCCAATGAAAACAACTTCACCCAAGAAAACATGGCATACAGATAATATCCCAACAAAAAAGAAAAGAAAACAAGCAATGAAACACAGTAAGATCACCGACTCCAATACAAAAGATACTAAAATTTATTGGTCAGTATTATCTATCAACATCAAGCCGGTCAGGATTCAGGTTCAATAGGATATGTCTACTGGCCTATGTGGCCTCAGGGATTTTAAATGCTAACATTGCCTCTGGGGTCTCTGGTATGATTATGTCCTGGGGTCTCTGGTGCCTCTGAAAAAGCTGGCAGAGTAGTGGGCTGGAAAATGGAGCACAACTGAGTGAAGCTTACAGCTATTGAGTGTGATTTCAAGGGACCTGATGGGTGAGAATTTGGTGTGGTGTCTTACCTGTTCTCCCTGGTGTAAACTTTATAGGGACATAAGCAGGGTTTGGGGTCAGAGAATGAAGCTCAGGGGACAGGTGAAGTTTACTTCTATTAACATTAAAATTTAAAAATTGCTAATTTTGTTGGAATTACTTAGAATAATGAAATTAGAATAATTCAGTAAAATAATTTATCAATGTTTAAACAATGAACTGTGTGACACACAATGCATACACATACTCATGAGTATATTGTATGTATTTAAATATGGTAAAGCTAATTATGTCTTTTTTTTGTATCTGTCACAGTACTATGATGACATTTCATGGTTACATTTAGCATTGAGAAAAAGAAACTAAAGAGAATAAATACTTTTTAATGATTAATCAGAGATGCTTGCCTAAAACAAACTATGCTGACTTTATACCTGGAATGTCTCCTGGAAATTCATTTCCTTTCATTTTAAGTTTTCCTATTAATATTTTGCTCAGACTTTAACACTTTTCAGCACTTCATCTAAAAAGTCACTAAACAAATTGGCACCATTTTTTAAAATTATTGTTCTTATTGTAACTGACTGCTCAGACTCATGCTTGAAGTAACCCTCAGATGTGTGCAACAGAAGAGCAGAAATTGTTCACAGTAACACAGTTCACAATGACAAAAACCCAGAAACAAATGAAATGTGATATAAATGCTAGCTTTATTCGCATGCAAAGAAAAAAAAGTAAAGATTGTTAAAGTAGCACATTTAAAGTATTACTACTATAGAAAACCAATTACAAATTGTGTATGTAAGTTAGAAACCAGAAGAAAACAGGAAATAAGTTAGGAGCCTGCCACAGAGGGCCTCTGAAAGGCTCTGCCCTGCAGACTATCAAAGCAGATGCTGAGACTTATGGCCAACTGTTGAGCAAGAGTGCATGGAATCTTATGAAAGAAGTGGGATATAGTAAGATCTGGAGAGGACAGGAGCTCCACAAGGAGAGCAACAGAACCAAAAAATCTGAGCACAGGGGTCTTTCCTGAGATTCATACTCCAACCAAGTACCATGCATGGAGATAACCTAGAACCCCTGCACAGACGTAGCTTATCGCAGTTCAGTGTCCACGTGGGTTCCAAAGTAATGGGAAGAGGGACTGCCTCTGACATGAACTGATTGGCCTGCTCTTTGATCACCTCACCCTGAGGGGGGGGGGCGGTGAGCAGCCTTACTAGGCCACAGAGAAAGACAATGCAGCCACTCCTGATGAGATGGGATAGACTAGGATGAGAAGGAAGGAGAGGAAGACTTCCCCTATCAGTGAACTTGGGGGGGGGCATGTGTGGAGAAGGGGGAGGAAAGGTGGAAGAGGTATGGGAGGAGGGAGTGGTTTATGGGGAATACAAAGTGAATAAAGTATAATTAATAAGAATTTATAAAAGCAAAAAAAAAAGGAAATATAATTGAGATACGTCAACTTTGCTCTTTGTTTGGAGTTTAAACCATCATGGACAAACTGTTTATGGATAGAGTAGCTCTTGGACATGAAAGCAAGCTTCATTCTACTTGGCCATACCTGGATTTGTCCAGAAGAAAAAATTAAGTAGAGAAAGCTCAGCCCTATAAGGTTTCCTTTCTAGAGACTTGCATTCTCCAGCTAAACAGCAACTCTTTTAAAAAATACTGTATTATTTGAGAATTTCACACATTTGTGTCATGTATTTTAATCAGTTCACCCCTACTCATTCCCTAACTTTTCTCAGATGCACCCACACCCCCACATTTCTTGCCAACTTCTTGCCATGCATTTTTTTCTTTGTTTTACATTTTAGTCCAGACATTTAAGTATGGCTATATCCATTTGGACATGGTCCACCTACTGTAAAATACTCACTTAAAGAATATTGACAGTCATGAGATCTCAATGTAGAGATAGAAACCCATGATCCTCTCTCTCTCAAAACTAAATGTCCATGTACTTGATTTTGTACAGGATTTATGTAGGATACCACAGCTGATAAAGTGCAAGGATGTAGCACCAGTCATATCCAAAAGATATAGGTTCATGCTGATCTTCCTTCATGCCTGGCTTCCTTCTCCCTGTATTGGTAGAAGTTCTCCATTGCCCCTGATCCTTGGATGAAATGTGTTACAGAGATGTCTTACCATTGACTGTGGATCTGTTTTGAAAAACTCAACATGAAAACAAAAGAAACAAGCAAACAAATAAACAAAATTAAAACATAAAATTAAATTATCTGCAGCTGAGCAGTTTTAGTTTCTGAGTTCATCAGGATGCACTGGTCAAAGAAAATTCTCTGAGTCAAGTCTCTTCTTGGCTGGACAAACTCCCAAAATGTTGAAAAAATTGGTGATGACATTTTGAAACAAGTGAGCCTGTAGAAAACACTTGACATACAAACTGTAAATGGAAGGTGTTATAGAAAGTCATTCAAATTAGCACTGAACACACAAAAGACTATGAACAGCCTTTATCCTGTCACTGACATTTGAAATCAATTATTATTTCAGGTACGAAAATTTTATGTTTGCAACAGCATGATTTCAAATATTGAAGCCGATTTTTGTTATTAACATTTTAAACTTATGTTCTCTGCAATATCCTCATCTTCTAATTTTTTTGTTCATGGAACAATCACAAAAATTAAAATTATAAGCACTCATTTATAATTAGGTATTTTGTATAACCTAAGACACTAAAATGTGTCTTACTTTTTAAACAATATAAAAATAATTTCTGTTATTTTTCAGTTTAATAATGTCATCAGAAAGAATATTTGCTCAACCATGTTTGTAGCAGTTTTATTCATAATAGCCAGAATCTGAAAACAACCTAGATGTCCCTCAATGGAGGAATGGATGCAGAAATTGTGATATATTACACAATGGAATACTACTCAGCAATTAAAAACAAGGAAATCATGCAATCTGCAGGCAATTGGTGGGAACAAGAAAAGATCATCCTGAGTGAGGTATCCAGATGCAGAAAGACACAGATGGTATATACTCACATATAAGTGGATATTAGATAGATAATAGTGGATAAACATACTTAAATCTGAACACCTGAAGAAGTTGAGCAAGAAAGAGGATCCTGGGTAGGAGAATCAATCCTCACTCAGAAATACAAATGAGATCGACATTGGAGGAAGGATAGAACCAGATGCAGGATGGAAGCTTACTACAGAGGGCTTCTGAAAGACTCTACCCACCAGGGTATGGAAGCTGATGCTAAGATCCATAGCCAAACTTTGGGCAGAGTACAGGGAATCTTATGAAACAAGTGGGAAATAGTAAGACCTGGAGAGAACAGGAGCTCCACAAGGAGAGGAACAGAACCAAAAGCTCTGTGCACAGGGGTCTTTTCTGAGACTGATACTCCAACCAAGAACCATGTATGTAGATAAGCTAGAACACCTACACTAATTTAACCCATGGCAGCTTAGTATCCACGTGGGTTCCCTAGTAAAGGGAACAGGGAATGTCTCAACATGAACTCAGTGTCTGGCAGTTTAATCACTGACCCCTGAGTGAGGAGCTGCCTTACCAGGTCACAGAGGAAGACAGTGCAGCCACTCCTGATGAGATGTGGTTGGATAGGGTCAGAGAGAAGGGATGGAGGACCTCCTCTGTCAGTGGACTTGGCGAGAATCATGGGAGGAGATGAGGGACAGGACATGGGAGAGGGCTAGAGCTAGGATACAAACTGAATAAACTGTAATTAATGAAGTAATTAATTTAAAAAGTGTTAATCATAAAGTTATGTCAGTGTTAAAATCTAGACTTAATTGTTGATCTTAGAGCCTGTGCTGCTGGTGTTCTGTTCAGGAAGTTGTTTCCTTTGCCAATGAGTTCAAAGCTCTTCCACCTAAGATCAACAATCAATAAACGGAACTTCATGAAACTGAAAAGCTTCTACAAAGCAAAAGACACTGCCATCAGAACAAAAGCCTACAGACTGGGAAAGTATCTTCACCAACCCTATATATGACAGAGGGCTAATATTAAGAATATAAAAAGAACTTAAGGATTTAAACAGCAACAAATCAAGTAACTCAATTAAAAAAATGGGATACAGAGCTAAACTGAGACATTTCAATAGAGGAATATAGAATGGCAGGGAAACAAATAAAGAAATGCTCAACATCCTTAGTCATCAGGGAAATGCAAATCAAAACAACCCCGAGATTTCACCTCACACCCATCAGAATGGCTAAGATCAAAAACTCAAGTGAAAACACATGCTGGAGAGGATGTGGAGAAAGAGGAACCCTACTCAATTGGAAACAACCCAGATGTCCATCAACGGAGGAATGGGTACAGAAATTGTGGTATTTTTACACAATGGAATACTACTCAGCAATCAGAAAGGAGGAAATCATGAAATTTGCAGGCAAATGGTGGGATCTAGAAAAGATCATCCTGAGTGAAATATCCCAGAAGGAGAAAGACAAACACGGTATATACTCACTTATATAGACCTATAAAATATGGTAAACATAATGAAATCTATACACCTAAAAAAGATAATCAAGAGAGCAGACATGGGGTAAGATTATCAATCCTCGTTTAGAAAGGCAGATGGGATGCGCATTGAACATATGACAGGAGTCTACTGAGTGCATTTGAAAGACTCTAACTAACAGTGTTTTCAAAGCAAAGACTCATGATCAAACCTTTGGCAGAGTACAGGGAATCATAAGAAAGAAGGGGAGTTAGTCTGATGAGGAAAGGATAGGAGCTCCACAAGGACCAAAGATATCTGGGCACAGGGTCTTTTCTGAGACTGACATGCAACCAAGGACCATGTATGAATGTAACCTAGAACCTCTGCTCAGATGTAGCCTGTGGTAGCTCAGTAACCAATTGGTTTCCCATAGTGAGGGGAACAAGGACTATTTCTAACAGGAACTCAATGACTGGCTCTTTGGCATCCCCACCCCCCAAGGGAGGAGCAGTCCTGTTAGGCCACAGAGGAGAGCTTTGCAGCCAGTCCTGAAGATACCTGATAAAACAGGATCAGATGAATGGGGAGGAGGTCCCCCCTATCAGTGGACTTGGCAAGGGTCAAGGTGGAGATGAGGGAGGGAGGGAGGGACTGGGAGGGAATGAGGGATCGGGACAAGGTTGGGATACAGAGTTAATAAAATGTAACTGATAAGAAAAAAATAAAATTCAAAAAAATAAATAAATAAATTGTTTATTTTATTCTGATTTGATTTTTATAGATCATATATGTCCAAAAATTATCTATTTATTTCATATTTTCAATTAATGTCTTAATAAATTTCAGAATTTTATTGGTTAAAAAAAAAAAGAAAAATAAAATTAAAAAAAAAAAAGAAGCTGCATCCTTGAGTAAAACTGACCTGTTTTACTAGCTACCAGTAACTTCTAGCAAGTGAGGGGATTTTTTGCCTACTTGTCCTGTTTCATTGGTTGGATATTGTCTTACTTGAATTTTATGTAGGTCTTGTGCATGATGTCACAACCACTGAGAATTCATGTGTGATACCACTGGTTGTGTCTGGGGGGAAAAAAGAGTTTAATTGTCATCTACCATTTGTGGGTTTTAAAATCTTTCTGACCCCTCTTCTGCAGTGATCTCTGAGCCTTGGAAGCAGGTGGCAAGACACATAACTGCATTTATAGCTGTGCTCCCACAGTCTCTTTTTCTCTGCACATTGAGTAGCTGTGGGCATATAGTACAAAAGATGCTTTTCTGATGAGGCTGAGAGATGTATTAATGCCTGGGTTTAAAAGTAAGGAATTCAAATGCAGTTTAATACTTTGTTTCACACAGCGTTAGGAGATTTCCCCCAAGAGCCTATAATCTTCCTAGCCACAGGTTCTGGGGCCCCATAACAGTCCCAAGGATAGATCGATTTGTGTATTGAAACTTAAAACCATTCAAAAAGAGAGAAAGAGAGAGAGAGAGAGAGAGAGATTGGTATCTAACATAATCATTTTGCCACTATTAATGTAGTGGGGGTATTTTTGAATGCTGATCATTGCTGTAGCTCACAAGGTCACTGTCTGAATGAAGCTGGTGATTACTTTTCATCATAAATATCACTCACAACACTTTCTAATACTATATAAGCTAACTGGTAGAGTTGAGATTCCATCCAGGTAAGAATCCCCACTCCTTTCATCACCCCAACAGCCACTACTTGACAACCTCAGAGTACCCTCACTTACACTCCTGATTCTACACCAGCCCATCTTCCTAAGTATGTGTATTCACTAGCAAGCCCACTTTCTTTTTCTTTTTTCCTTCCTTCCTTCCTTCCTTCCTTCCTTCCTTCCTTCCTTCCTTCCTTCCTTCCCTCCCTCCCTCCCTCCTTCCCTTCTTTCTCCTTCCTTCCTTCCTTCCTTCCTTTCTTTCTTTCTCTTCCATCCTTCCTTCCTTCCTTCCCTCCCTCCCTCCCTTCTTTCTTTCTCCTTCCTTCCTTCCTTCCTACCTTCCTTCCTTCCCTCCCTTCTTTCTCCTTCCTTCCTTCCCTCCCTTCTTTCTTTCTCCTTCCTTCCTTTCTTCCTTCCTTCCTTCCTTCCTTCCTTCCTTCCTTCCTTTCTTTCTTTCTTTCTCCTTCCATCCTTCCTTCCTTCCTTCCCTCCCTCCCTCTCTCCCTCCCTTCTTTCTTTCCCCTTCTTTCCTTTCTTTCTTTTTTTCTTTCTTTCTCCCTCTCCCTTTCTTTCTTTTGAAGTTGCTTTTTATTTTTTATAATGTACTCACTTTATATTCTGATTGTAACTCCTTCCCTTCTCTCCACCCTCTCCCGCTGTCTTCCTCCCCTAGTCTACAGAAAGTACCCATCCCTACTATCTGACCCTAGCCTATCAAGTCTCATCAGGACTGCCTGCATCCTTATCCTCTGTGGCCTAGCAAGGCACTGCCAGAGGGAAGTAATCAAATATCAGCAACATAGTCTCAGTCAAATACAGTCCCAAGCCTCCTTACTAGGGAACTCACATGGAGACTGAGCTGCCTATCAGCGACGTGCGAGCAGGGGTCTAGGTCCTCTCCATGCATGGTCCTTGGTTGGTGCATCAGTCTCTGCAGGCCTTCCTGGACCCAGATGTGTTAGTAAGCCTACTTTTGCTGTGGCCCCAGGACAATGTTTACAATCTAATGAGCTTGATACCCACAACTGAGGATCATCAATGAGAGTCTTCTAACTCTACAGAATTGTTACTATTGATCCACAAGCTACATCTAGTTATAGATGAATAGATATGACCTCTGATGCTCCATCCATACATCACCACTCATTTCTCTCAAGAGCGAATCCCAAGCACCAGACAGCTGGAGTTTAGCCCAGCAAGTTGGAGTAACAAGAAAGAGAGCAAACACCCTCCCAACAAAGTTGAAAACAGATTTTTATTCATATGAAGAGACACTAGCACTGACATATCACCAGATGTTTAGGTCCACTTACAAACACACACACACATGCACACACACACAAAATCAGGAATAACTGAGAGCACAGATCTCCCTCCAAAATTTATTCCTCTTGCAATATTTTTCTTGCAAAAAACATCTTTGATGATGCACAAGAGTTTCAAAAAAGCAATTATGCAGGTAGTATTTTTAAAACCGAATCAACTCAATGTTTCAAAATGTTTGAAGTATTTTTGTTTTCCATTCTTTTGGCAAAATGTAGTTGTCATTTTTCCACTAGTGAAATTACAAACTATAAAGGTATTTTCTTTCTGGCTAAAATGAACTGTTCAGGCTACACTCAACCCCGGAGACATTATACAAAGTTGAGAAGGACACCATAAACTCTGATCTTAAAATCTGAGGGAATAATCTTGTGGAGAAACTAGAATTGGAGAATTGTTGAAATGTTTCCTTAGCACAGAGAAAGGTATTTTGTTACAATAGTTTCCCTCTTAGTGCCTCCATTTAATGCTGGACAAAGACCCACACGTCCTAAGAAGACAGACCACACATGCACAGGAACACACTTTGGAAAGCAACTCATCACATGGATCTTTAACTACTTATTGCTACTTATCATAGACATGTGATGTACAGAAATAAATACATGACAGGATTCCACCAAACCCTCGTGAAGGCTAACGTTATGATTGTAATTGTTATCACTTAGAAATTGTTGTCAGATTATTCATTATTCAAATTTACTTCATTGTGCATTCCATGTGCCTCAAACCAATAAAATCCTTTATTATCACACTTCATACCCTTTGTTGCACAGTGACTGTGATATCACCCTTATGTTATACATGAAAATGCTCTGGCTATAGTAAGTGGCTCAGATCTTAAGGACACTGGTTGTCCTCCCAAAGTCCTGAGTTCAAAACCCAGCAACCACATGATGGCTCGTAACCATCTACAGTGAGATTTTTGAGCCCTTTTCTGGTGTTCAGGCAGAATATTGCACACCAGCATTATTATTATTATAAATATTATAATATTTATACTACATTATATTTATAATATAATATTATTTATAATAAACTTATTAAATAATATTATAGCATTATAAATATTATTATAATATTACAAATAATAAATAAATGTTAAAAAAAGATTTAACTGAGGGACCGGGTAATTAGAAGGACCCAGAGAGGACAGGACTTCACAAGTAGACCAACAAAGCCAGTTGGAGGCCCAGTGGAGTTGCAGGCCCAGTGGAGCCTGCAGAGAATGATGCTCTAACCAAGGACCATCCCCCTCTTCAGAAGGATAAGCAGATCAGTCTCCATGTGGGTCCCTGAGCAAGAGGAGGAGATGTTTTCTCTGACATGAACTCAGTTACCTCCACTTTGATCACTTCCCTCTTGAAGTGAAGCCTTGCCAGGCCACAGAAGAAGAGAATCCAGGTATTCCCAATGAGATTTGATAGGCTAGGGTCAGATGGCAAGGGAGGGGCACTCCCCCTTTCTGTGGACTAGGGGAGAGAGAGGAAGCTAAGAGGGATGGAATGTGGAACCATGAGGAGATGAGGGAGGAGGCCACAAAAAGAATATAAAGTGAATAATTTGCAATAATAATAATAATAATAATAATAATAATGAATTAATTAAATTCTATTAATGAAAGAAAATACTCTTATTTCTAAGGACTGGAGAGATGGCTTGTTGGTTTCAAGCACTGGCTACACTTCCATAGGACCCAGGTTAGATTCCCAGAAAACATGTTGCAGTTTACTACAATACTTGACTCTTATATACAGAGAATCTGATGTCCACTTCTGGCCTCAGTGGGTATCCAGCATGCATGTGGTGCATTAACCTATATACAGGTAAAACATTATTATTATTATTATTATTATTATTATTATTATTTTTTTTTACATGTAGCATGGTGATAGCCTGGGACCCCTGCACAGAGGTAGCCTATGGCAGTTCAGTATGCAAGTGGGTTCCATAGTAATGGGGACAGGGACTCTTTTCTGACAGGAACTGATTGGCCTGCTCTTTAATCACCTCCCCGTGAGGGGGGAGCAGCCTTACCAGGCCACAGAGGAAGACAATGCAGCCACCACTGATGAGACCTGATAGACTAAGATCACAGGGAAGGGTGGGAGGACCTCCCTTATCAATGGATTGGGAGAAGGACAAAGGTGGTGAAGAGGATGGGTGGGATTGGGAGGGGAGGAGGGAGGTACAGGGAGATACAAAGTGAGTAAATTGTAACTAATAAAAAATGGAAAAAATATTCCTGGTTTATTTTTATGTCCAAGTGTGTATATTTGAGCCTCTGATATTTTTTAGTATATATTTTACATTGCATTTTTTATTATCTCAAATACCAAATGACTATTGCTATTTTGACTTATTTTTATGAATTTCATTGAGCATTCATTTCATACTGTTAACTAAAATTCACACAGTAAATGTAAAATTGGAAGATCAGTTTTATTATACATGAAAATTTCTGAATCTTACTTAAATGATATTCAAATTAACAATCACAACAGAACATACAGTTGGTAATAGACGTAATACATGTTTCTCACAGGTGTGCCTAATATATTTTAGTCTTGGAAATGGCAACTACCAGATAAGGTTGCAACAAAAGAACTCTAGTTTTATTTAATAAATTCTAGTGCTGTTCTTAAGAAAGCCTGTTTAAATAAAAGTGCTTTGAGCATTTTTTTTCCTCCTAGTGAATTTCCTGAGGCTAAACCTCTTACCCACTGGAACAACTCCAGACATTTTATTGTGACTAATAAAATCATAGAACACTCTCTACTAGCACTTTAGAGTAGTCTTGATTTCTTTCTTCTGAGGTTTGCAATTTTCTTACCTAAGTTCTAAGGCCATTAAAAATGAATAAAATCAATGATAAAAATACTAGAATACAGGACTCCCTTGTTACTCTTCAAAAGAGAATAAATTCAAAACCCAAAAAAGGCAACTAAGGATTCAGTTTAAGCATATTAAAAAGAAAAACTGTTAAGTATATTTCTGTGTAAAAGTATAAAGGCAGCCAAATTTTAAAAAATATTCTTAAAATGATAGCAAAAAAAGAAAAAGAAAGAAAATTTTATATAATTCTAGGGAATTTTATCTATTTGAAATAATTATTTATTTAAATTTCCAATAGCCTAATATATAAATTGGTATAGTCAAAAATATTCATATTAAACCTAAATCCAAATATGTAATTATTTTTTCTTAAGGTGCTTTGTCAAGACCTTTAAATTCAACAATGAAACTATAAGAAAGCTGAAATGAAAATATAAGAAAGCCTATGTGATCTCTCTCTCTTTCATGAATACACACACAAACCATATTAAGCTATTAAAATTTGATTAAAGAGAGCTATGAACATGTCAAAAGCTAAAAAATGATAAACAAAAGTAGTCACATTCACAAACTAAGTTTTTTTTACATGTAGATATAAAGAAGATCATTGGCATTCATATTTTCAATTATAAGAGAGTAGAAAAAGTAAAGAGGAGTGAAAATTGACAAGATGTCAATCACTTGTTCTTTTTTTAAAATTAAGTGTAATTTTCTTTTTCTTCTTTTTTTTAAAGATTTATTTATTTTATAATGTATACAATGTTCTGCTGCATGTACACCTGAACACCAAAAGAGGGCACCGAATATCATTATAGATGGTTGTGAACCACCATGTGGTTCCTGGGAATTGAACTCAGGACCTCTGAAAGAGCAAGAAGTGCTCGTAACCTCTGAGCCATCTCAGCAATTAAAAACAAAGAAATAATGAAATTTGCAGGCAAATGGTGGGAACTAGAAACGATCATCCTGAATGAGGTATACAGAATCAGAAAGATACACATGGTATATACTCACTTATAAGTTGATATTAGACATGTAATATAAGATAATCATACTAAAATCTGTACACCTAAAGAAGCTAATCAAGAAAGAGGACCGTGGGTAAGATGTTCAATCCTCATCAGAAAGGCAAATGGGATGGACATCAGAAGAGGGAGAAAACAGGGAACAGGACAGGAGCCTACCACAGAGGGCCTCAGAAAGACTCTACCCTGCAGGGTATCAAAGCAGATGCTGAGACTCACAACCAAACTTTGAACAGAGTGCAGGGAATCTATGAAAGAAGGGGGAGGGAGATAGTTAGACCTGGAGAGGACAGGAGCTCCACAAGGAGAAAAACAGAACCAAAAAATCTGTGCACATAGGTCTTTTCTGAGACTGATACTCCAACCAAGGACCATTCATGGAGATAACCAAGAACTCCTGCTCAGATGTAGCCCATAGCAGCTCAGTCTCCAAGTGTGTACACTAGTAATTTGAACAGGGGCTGTATCTGACATGGATTCAGTAACTGACTCTTTGATCACATTCCCCTGAGGTGGGAGCAGCCTTAACAGGCCACAGAGGAAGACAATGCAGCCAGTCTTGATGAGTCTAGATAGAGTATGGTCAGATGGAAGGGGAGCAGGCTGTCCCCTATTAGTGGACTAGGGGAAGGATAGGGGAGGAGATGAAGGACAGAGGGCAGGACATGGAGGGGGCGATGAGGAGGCTACAGCTGAGATACAAAGTGAATAAATTGAAGTAAATAAAAAAGAAAAGAAACAAATATATCAGGGACATAAAAATTGTCATATAAGTGCTGAAATGTAGCTCTTTATAGTTGATGGCTTCTGCTTAGAAGTGGAGAGGCTTAGGACTTAGTTTTCCTTAAGGGATTTGGAGTCAAACTGGGAGTTTAACCATGCTCCAGTGAGTATATGGACTTCCACTGGGTTTCCAATAGCAGTAAGGATTATGGACATCAGTGTGCCCTACAGCAGCAACACTGGCCCAACAGCTTGAGGTGGGCAGGTGCTGGCTGGAGCTTCCCAGGGGCTCTACAATCAGGCCTACTCAGCAAGGACATGCTCTTGTCTGGCACAGCCATGCATGAAAATACTTTTTTTTTGTTTTTTTTTTTAAATTTTTTATTAATTACACTTTATTCATTTTGTATCCCCCCATAAGCCCCTCCCTCCTCCCCTCCCTATCCCACCCTCCCTCCTCTTTCTGCATGCATGTCACTCCCCAAGTCCACTGATAGGGGAGGTTCTCCTCTTCTTTCTGATCTTAGTCTATCAGTTCTCATCAAAAGTGGCTGCATTGCCCTCTACTGTGGCCTGGTAAGGCTGCTCACCCCTCAGGGGGAAGTGATCAACGAGCAGGCCAATCAGATTATGTCAGAGGCAGTCCCTCTTCCCATTACTGTGTAAACCACTTGGACACTGAACTGCCATGGGCTACACCTGTGCAGGGGTTCCAGGTCATCTCCAGGAATACTCCTAACTGATGGGCAGAGTGAATGGAATTTTATGTAAGAAGTGGAAAATAGTAAGAGCTGGAGGGGACAGGAACTCCACAAGGAGAGCAACAGAACAAGATAATATGAAAATACTTTTAAAAAGCATTTTACATAAGACATGCCTTTTTAAAAAATAATTTATTTACTTTATATCCTGATCATAGCCCCCTCTCTCCTCTCCTCCAAGTTCCACCTCCTCCCTCTTCCACCATATTCCATCCCATACTCCCCAGAGAAGGGAAACCACCCCTCCACAAACCCACCCCAGCTAGTCAAGTCATCAAAAAACAAGCAAGAGAGTCCATGTCAGAGATAGACCCTGCTCATTAGGGGACCCACATTAAATAATACCTGCCCATTGGCTACATCTTTGTAGGGTATCTAGGTTCAGTCTATGCTTAGTCCATTGTTGGTGCTTCACCAAGACCGGCCTTTTGTTTAGTTGTTCTGAGATACATGTGCTCTGCAGGCTCATCATCTACCTCCTTGAAGAGTCACTGGAGATTTCTGAGACTCCTTAGGTAACTGTGGCTGTTGCTGGCAGCTGTTGGGATCTTGAATAGAAAAATATCTACTTTTATGGTGAGGTCTTTGACCCACTTGGACTTCACTTTTGTGCAGGGTGATAAATATGGATCTATTTGGATTTGTCTACATGTAGACATCCACTTAGATCAGTACCATTTGTTGAAGATGCTGTCTTTTTAACACTGTATGGTTTCAGCTTTTTGCTAATAATGATAGTTTGACTTCTTCCTTTCTGATTTGTATTTCTTTGGTCTCCTTTAATTGTCTTATTGCTCTAGCTAGGACTTCAAGCACTATGTTGAATAGATATGGAAACAGTGGGTAACCTATCCTTGTACCTAATTTCAGTGGGATTGATTTAAGTTTCTGTCTTTTTAGTTTAATGTTTGCTATAGCCTTGCTGTATATTGCCTTTACTATGTTTAGGTATTGTATCCCTGATCTCTCCAAGACTTTAAGCATGAATGGGTGTTGGATTTTGTCAAATGCTCTTATGGCATCTAAGGAGATGATCATGTGTCTTTTTTTTTCTTTCAGTTTGTTTATATAGTGGATTACACTGATGGATTTTCTTATATTGAACCACCCCTGCATGCCTGGGATGAAGCCTTCTTGGTCATGGTGGATGATATCTTTGATGTGTTCTTGGATTTGGTTTGTGAGTATTTTTTTTTTTAGTATCTTTACATCAATGTTTTTTAAGTGAGGTTCATCTTTATTTGTTGATTCTTTGTGCAGTTTACATATCAAGATGACTGTGGCCTCATAGAGTAAGTTTGGTGACGTTCCTTCTGTTTCTCAGAAGGAACAGGGCAGCTCAGTCTCCATGGGGTACCCTAGTAAGGGGAACAGGGGCAGTCTCTGCCTGCTCTTTGATCACCTGCCCCTGGCAAGGTAGCCTTACTATGGCACAGAGAAAGAGGATCCAGATAGTCCTGATGAGATCTGATAGACTAGGGTCAGAGAGTAGGGGAGGAGGACCACCTCTATCAGTGGACTGAAGGAGGGACATGAGGGGAGACAAGAGAGGCAGGGTTTACATAGAGGAGATGAAGTAGGGGCTACAACCAGGATACACAGTAAATAAAATGTAGTAAATAATAATAATAATAAAGAAAAATACCTACTTAGTATTTTAATATATTTCATTATGTTTCAAAATCCACATAGGTGGTTTTATATACTTTTATTTGACAGTCCTGGTTTATCACATGAAATTTAATGTCCTCTCCAATAATCATAATCATATTTTTGAATGTATTTCAAAAGATGAAAACACTCTTTAGGTTGATCATGTCTCGCTCTCAGAACAATCCATTCCATTGTATTTTCAAATAAGCAAAATATAGTTTCCTTTAACAAAAACAAAAGCACAAACTTTTATGTTCAATCTCTGTCTCATGGTATCAGAAATAACCCCAGAGCCACTCTGGTGAAACTCTAATGAATGAATGTTGCCTGAAGCTCTGTGTTGACCAGGTCAGCAAAAGAAAAGAAAATAAAAATCTTATTTTAAAATACTACTTGTAGTTACACAGCCTTGATCCGAAGGGGGAAAAGATTATTCACAAAAACATAATAAACTCTTGTTGGACTAGGAAAATAAATAAAACAAACCTTTATTTGGTCTTTGGTGATAAAAATATCTTTTACCTACAAGGGAGACATTTAGATTAATAAGATTTAAATGCTCTGCAAAATGAGGAATTTTGTGCACGACAGTTAATGCCTTTAACACGCTGTAGGTGTTTACTATGATGCAGGAACACGGAACTGGAGTGTGACAAGAGAGGGCTTTATTCCATTCTGACCACCTGGACAGTGAGGCTTTCAAAAAGGTGGCTGAGTGGCAGCTTTCAATTCGAAGTCATTTTTATTGTGCTGTAATTGTGCTCTTTTGCTGTCAAACATTCAGTAGTGGTTTGTCACACACACCAGTCACTTTCCAATATGCTCCAGGGCATGCAGGACTTAGCACACTTGGCCAGGGGTTCTATGGTTAGTCATAGTCTAAGGAAAGGCTGAACCTTGCCACTGGAGTAGATGATTGAGGCTGTTGTAAGTACGAAAAACAGATAGAAATACTGACCTTGCTGGGGCCAATAAATGCTATTCTTATAAATATAACATAAGACTAAGGAAGAGAAATCAGCTTGCAACATCTGAGCATTTTTTATGGTTTTCAGTTTGTTAAATTAAAGAGGATATAATTTTATATTAGCAAAGAATCAGGTTTTATTTTCCCCCTATTTTCTAAGAAACTATTTGTAGAGAGAAGTTTCATGACCTAAGGAAATTTACCAAAACACATTGTGTGTGTGTGTATTCTAATATGTTGAAAAATGAACTTACAATACATTTGAAAGTATGAATATGTCTTTTGCGGTAAACAATAAAAGCAATACTGAAATGTATTAAATGGTTCTTTTTGCGGGGGGTCAGGGTTACAAGACACGGTTTTTCTGTGTAGCTCTAGCTGTCCTGGAACTCACTCTGTAGAACAGGCTGACCTAGAACTCAGAGATCTGCCTGCCTCTACCTTCTGGGTGTTGGGAATAATGTTGTCTGCCACCACTGCCCACCTTAAAAATGAAAATGTGTTATACTTTCTGAGCTATTTCATGTAAGGGAAACAGTATTTTTTACACGCCAAATTCAGCACCGTATTAATGAGTGTAATGCACTTTCTACTTAACTTTTCAAAAATATAATCACTCTGAACTATTTTGTTTTGAATAAACATGGCTTTCTTTATTATGTAATTATTGGGCATGATGGGGTGGAGTTGTTTGAGCACATTCATGAGTCTAGTGTGCAATAAACTATAGCTCTACAGAAAATCACCAATGAGCTAGACATTTGCATTTTTTTATCTTTTATCTGCAAAATCTGTAATATTTCCCCAAAATATCTTTAGAGATTATAAGAGTGTTTGGATGGCACTACAAATCATTTCAATAATAACCCTTATTGATCTATACCTGTAATCACTATAATCTGAAATGGAAATGGCATTTAAAGTATCCACTTATAAATCAGGGAACTCTTTTATAAAGTAAAAAAGTTGGAATTACTGTAATAGCCACATTTAAATATATAAATATATATTTATATGTTTAAATTGAATGGATGAATACTTCTTATTTACAAAATAAACTGGGATACTTAATCTCTGATCATGAGTACTTTTAACAGCACAATTGTGATTGATGTTTAAGTTTAAATAATAATCAATTGACCATATGCTTTATAGAAAAACCAAACCATTCAAATGAAGATTTTCACCTTTTTAAAAATTTTTGCAAAATTATAAGTACCTTATATGACGAGAAGGAAGTTTAAATTGAATGTTTTCTCTAGCAATATGTGCAAACGACAAATAAACTAATATTTGACATTATACTTAGCTAAGGACGAGGGAAACTCTCCAAAATTCAAGGCAATCTTTTCTGCCTATCCCACAAAGAGCCTCGTGAGAGTATTCAGCCACAGAAAAGGCTCTGATGTAGTGAAATATCTGCCACTACGACGTCACGCATATACACATGAAAGAGAAAGGTCTTAAGGTCAGTATCTCTAACTCAAATCTGAAGGCTAGTGGAAGTAAAGCTGAAAGAAAACAGTTTAAAGACTATAATTTGCATCCACTTTTTACAAGAAGATAATTTGTAGGGTTGATTTTATTTTTAAATGGCTAATCAATAATTAAAGTAATTAGAATGGGAAAAATGACATGCACAGATGATACAAATTTTGTCTTAGGTTGAAAGGGTAAACTATGTAGTTAGAATTTTAAGTGTTTGATTTATGTTTAAATCTTCTTTCTGTGTGTTTTTAAAGGTGTTCAAAATTATTTAATCATCTCTTTGTACCACTAGAAACTAGATTAAACCCAAAGGTGGCTGTTATAGACACACTCTACTTTAGCAAAATAAAAGACATGGAAACACTGAGTAAAAGAAGGAAAAACAAACAAACAAACAATGATGTCGCAACAAGTGAATGTGTGTGCAGCAGACAACAGTGGGGAGGAGAGTGAAATGTGAGATCGAAGACCAGTTAATTTAGTTAACTGCTAATGTCTTGTGACAGGCAAACATTAATGCTTAGCAGCAATAAAATTTCAAGATGGGGTTTTACTGCTTTAAAGATATTGATTTTCATATTTTTCATATTTTATTACATGACAAAAGACATCAAAATTATATTGCTAGCACTTATGCCATTTACACATCCACACTTTTCTCAAAGACAATAAATTAATTGTAGACTTAATTCCACCCAGTGTCTCAAGACATTCTTCACACAGTTAGGTAAGTATAAGTCCCTTCAAAGCCACCAGACCATGTCTTTTAGAGTGACCTGAATGCATTAATGCACTTTGCAGTATGTTTTTTGCTTTATTTCCTGACTACTATGGAAAATTTTAAAGCCTTAATGAATGCTTTCTGGGAAGTGGATTTTTTTTTTTTTTGTTTTTTTCTTTGTTTTAAGATTATTGGGTTTGAATTCCAATAGCTACATGAATTTTACTATTTAGAGGTTTCTGAACTACTATCAATAACAAACAAACAAAAATGATTCAAATTTTACTGGATGACTTTATTAAGTATTTTCATTGGGTATATGTAGCACTAGACATAAAATTATTTACATTATTTAAATATTTTCTATAAAACTTAGAATATATTATGTTTTCTTGCATGCTGTTCAGTTTTTTAAGAAATGTCATTGATCTGATATTTAGACACAATATACATGTATTGTTTTATTTTATACACAACCTTTGAAATATGAATAAAACATATATCATACATGCATATAAAGCAAATGATTACACTTTATACATATATTTCTTTTTCTATTATTATTATTATTATTATTATTACAATTTATTCACTTTAAATCCCAGTTGTAGCCCCCTTCTTCATCTCCTTCTGGTCCCACCCTTACCCTCCTCTTCCTTCCCTATCCCTTTCCCCTAGTCCATTGATAAGGGAAGTACTCTTCCCCTTACTTCCTGGCTCTAGCCTATCAGCTCCCACCAGGACTGCATAGGTCCTTTTACTCTGAGATGTGGCTAGGTCACCCCACTAAGGAGAAGTGATCAAGGATCAGGAAACCAAGTCTATGTCAGAGTCTCTCTTCTCTCCTTAACTAGGGAAAACACACAGAGACTGAGCTGTCTGTGGGCTACATATGGGTGGGGGACTGTGTCCTTTCTATGCATAGTCTTTGGTTGATGCATGAGTCTCTGCAGTCCACCCTGGGCCCAGCATTTTGGCTTTGTTGATCTCCTTGTGGGACTCCTGTCCTCTTCAGGTCTTTCTATCTTACATGCTGGAAAGGATGTGGAGATAAGAAAACCTGCCTTCATTGTTGGTGGGAATGTAAACTTGTACAGCCACTTTGGAAATCAATCTGGCACTTTCTCAGAAACTTGGGAATAGTGCTACCTGAAGACCCAGCTATATAACTCCTGGGCATATATATGAAAGATGCTCAAACATACGACAAGGGCATTTGCTCAACTATGTTCATAGAAGCTTTATTCGTAATAGCCAGAATCTGGAAACAACCTAGATGTCCCTCAACAGAAGAAGGGATACAGAAATTGTAGTTCATTTACACCATGGAATACTACTCAGCTATTAATAACAAGGAAATCATGAAATTTGCAGTCAAATGGATGGAACTAGAAAAGATCATCCTGAGTAGGGAATCCCAGATTTAGAAAGACAGGCATGTTATATACTCTTTTATAAGTGGATATTAGCCACATAATATAGGAAATCCATAGAGGAACCAGGACAGGAACTTAGGACAGATGTCCTCTAAAAGTCCCCCCGACCCTCAGCAGGTGATCAAAGCAGATGCAGAGACTCACAGTCAAAATTTGGACAGACTACAGAGAGGCTTATACATTTCTTTCACTCACTAACATTATCACAAAGTAATTTTCAATTGCCCAATAGTATGTCCTACAATAGCAGTGACACAGAACATACAGTAGATCACAGTTTGCAGAATTAAATGTTATATAATCATATGTTTACAATAAATCCAATATGTTATATTGCATAAATTTCCTTAGTTGAAAATATGCAGTATGCATAAAGGATAAAAATTGTTATTTAGTAGTGATAACAAAATTATTTAGTAGCAAATATATTATAAAAATTTTAGTATTTTGAGTATTTTTATAGACATTTCAAGTGAGTTGTTAAAAAAGCTTATAATTTCCTATGATTTATTTTCAAAGTGTTTCAACTCTGCAAAATAAAATAAAAAATATAGAATTCAAGGCTTCTAAGAAAGTTTCACATTTTATTCATAACATTCATTTATTCTCTATTTTTATTGAAATAATTTTATACATTTCTGTCTCCTCTGTATTCTTAATGTTTGACACAAAATGCCTGTGCCCATCAAAATAAGTTTAACCTCCTCATATATTGAAATCATACTAAATCGTTGTCAAGAACTAAAAGTTACCATTCACCTTATAATGGAGGACCTCCACTGTGTCTAGAAGTAATTTGTCTAGATAGAAATGCTTAGTGCTTCCCGAAAACCTCTTTTGATGAGTTTATTGGCAATCTCAGGACATTTCAAATTAAGTCAGTTTGAAACAGGAACTTTTACTTTCTCCTCTGTACCTGTCAGAACACATTTAGAATACGTTATATTCTGTGCAATACTTCTCCTCAGAAACCTCTCACCCTAGAGGAAAACAATAGTCTCAGAGAAGAGTATTACATTCGCCAGCCATTTGACCCGACAGTCTTCCCTATAAAGAGCATACAGAAATAACTGGCTTGCCCTTCTCACAGAGCCTCTACAAACACCAAACAAGATATCTATTCCACGTAGTCAATGTATATTTAGAAAGCGAAGCTGCCTTGCAGTGAAACTTAACTTTGCAGTGATGCCTGTGATACAACCAAAAGACAAAGCCTTTCTTCCCACGTAAGAGGTTGTTTGCAGCTTATTAATTAGTGACTTGGTTGTGCTAGGATATATTGCTTCTTTATATTAGGCAATGTTGAAATAGTAGTTACTTCAGAGTACAGTCATCAAACATTTTTCACAATTTTGCATTAAAATTAATGGTACCTGTAGATTTTGAAGTGTATGTGGGAACATCTATGCAGTGTATTTAAATAATATAGGAAATTCCTATTGAATTATTTCCCATAAAGAAAACAAATGAGTTTGGCATGTATGTCTGCTAAATTTCACCTCTTACTACACAGGTTACAAAAGGGTTTATATTTCTACAGTGAGCAAATCATGTTAAACAAGTGACTATTGAATTTCTGTCATGAAACTACTTACACAGTCATACCCTTATTGGCCTAATCTGAAATTGCAAATGACTATCTTTTGTAACACTCAAGTTATCCTAAACTACACTTTCGTTTGCAAGAATTCACTCAATTGCCACTGTGGCTATGCACAAATGACAGGGGCTGAATAACTCATACTGGCCTTCCAATGAACTGTGAATTGCAGGCACTTCTAAAACAGTCTAAGAATTTTTTTCATGCCAATGTATTTGAAATACTTACAATCTTAAGAACTCAAAATGTCTTGTTTCTTTGACATCCTTTCCCCGTGCCTATGCACTAGAAGTGTCACAGTCTTTAATAAGTTGAAAATAATACTTCTTACTGACACATTTATATCTGACCTTCAGGTCTCATTTTATACTATTTTGGAGAAGAGGGAGGGAGTGGGATTAGGAGGAGATGAAGGAGGGGACCACAGCCAAGATACAAAGTGAATAAGTTGTAATAATTAATAATAATAATTAATAAAAATGCAAAAAAAGAATTTCAGCAGACAAGTATATTGAGAAGAAGAGATAAGACTACATAAATAGAGATTTTTTTAAGCTTTTAAACTTGGAGAGTTTGGTGTTTATTGAGTGAGTGACTGTCAGTAACTTAATGCATTAAAAGATTATCCCTCATGGGTAGTTCTTTAAATATTTTTTCTTCTTTTAATTTGATTTCATTCCCAAGAAAGATTATTTCCACATGAGATGTACAAATTTCATCCTCACCCTGCATGAAATTAGAGTTATCACTAGGGATGGTGCGCTTCACTCTAAAGAAAATTAGCTTCATTAAAACTAAGCTTTCTTCCAAAAAAAAAAAAAGCAATAAAATCTTAAATATTTTCTGAATGAATAGGCAAAAATGTTCAGATACCAATGTTCTTTATATATATATATTTCCCAGGCTGGGACAGTCACAAGGATTAGATCCATCTGTCAAGTGAATAAAGACAGCACCTCTCTCCAACATGCCTGGATGAAGGCAGTATCACATAGTTAAATTACTGGGTGAGAAGAAGACGAACACGTTAACTCACTAACACAGAAAAATGAAACACGAAAGATTTGTAATAAGAATAAAGAACTTTGCAAGGGCGAAGGGTACAATTTTTAAGGAGCAAAATAAGGACTAAAAAGGCACTGTTAGACTCTCCCACTGCCAGGTGGGTGTCTGTATATTTTTGCCCAGGGTTGAGAGTTCTGGATATTTTCTCTTTCTATACTAGCATGTCTATTGGTGCCAACCTTGTTGAGGACATGCTTAGCCACACATGCTGGTGAGACTTCATGGATGAAGTTTGTTTGTCATTTCTAGAAGACTCAAGGTCACAGCAAGATTCCTGATTCTGTGCCTCTTACAATCACTTAGGCCACTCTTCTGCCATGTTCCCTGGCATTAGGTCTCAGCATTGTGTTTTAGACACATTAGTTGGTTGTGAGCTACACAACTCTGCATTTTCATCATTGTGGTTTTACTTGTAATGGGCTTCACCTGTTTCCAGTACAGATTTACTTGACTAGGGATAAGAGTGATACTTGTCTTTGACTAGACTGTAAGAATATATAATTATAATGTAGCTAGGGATAATGCTATTTTTGCAAAATGTTGATTCTAGGTTCTTCTCCAGAATTCATGACTTCCCTAGTCCTCGGAAGTTGGATAGGTTGTCAGTACCAATCATGGTTTCCATCTTGTTTGGTAGGTCTTAAGTCCATTTAGAGTGCTACTGGTTACTGCCAAGTTATTCATCTCTTTACTGCATCCTTACAATAACCATGCTGTGATGGTCATTGATATGATTCACAGACATCATAGATGGGTATGCATATTGATTACATTTTTTCTTTAGAAGCCTGGATGGATCCTTCTGGTACCAGGAAAACTGGTCCTCACCCAGTCTGCCTTCATGTCAGATCCAACTCAGATCAACTGGGCCCTATGTCAAGAGAAGACAGTGTCTCCAGCAATAGTCATCTCCATGGAAGTGCACAACAATTGGTTATCTGATATATATTCTCAGACTTAAAATTTTATACATATAAACAATATTATAGGGATTGAGCCAAATGTGTGCTCAGGAATTCACAGGTAATTAAAGAACATCAGGTCATAGATTTGAAAGAGAGCAAGAGGACATATATAGGAGGGGTGGAGGGAGAAAAAATACAGGAAAATATGTAACTATAGTATAATTAAAAATATAAATAATAATGAAAAACTAGCAATATAGGACAAGAATTCAATGCTGAACACTTAGTAATGACTTACCATATTGTAGTTCCTCAGAACTTTTGGTATTCAGCTCGGCTGGAAATAGACATACATACAGGAAAAGGTACCCGTATAAAACTCAGAAAGGACAAAGATATGAGAACAGGGAGACAAAAAAGTGAATAAGACGGCATTTGGAGTGGAAGAAATAAAGGACTTAGGAAGGAATGGTTAACCGAATGGGGAAAGCTGACTAGGCCTCATTATTCCACAAAAATATTATAGGTGTCTAAAGAATACTAAAATTAGGAGAAATAGTCTTCCCTAGAGAAGAATAGACCAATAGGTTATAAAATAAAAAACGGTCAACTCTGAAAATAGATATACAGATAACATTATGTGGAAGGAATAGGTTTCATTTATGTACTTAGGAATATATACAAATATACATATATATGCATGTAATAAGAATTAATGAAAGCAAGAAGCAATGACTCTGAATTGAGCAAGGAGGGATATATGGAAGATTTTGAACAAAGGAAGGAATGGAGAGACTATACAATCATACACTCAAGAAATAAATGAAGTATATTTTTTCATTGACAGATTGGAAAAATTATTGGTAAAACTTCTTGTACCCTTAAGAAAATTAGAACAGAACATTTTATCAGTTTTACTGAATACAACTCATGGAAAGGAGAGTTGTTCTCACTTCAATTGAACATTGCTAAGCAAGTCATCATGAATCAGCAACTGAATTATTTATAGCTTGGCATATCTGTGGAAACATAGACTGTTTTAACAGATTCTCAGCTGTGCCACCAAGGATAGTGACAGATTCCAGGCATGGTGCATTGTATGTAGAACAAAAAACAGGTAGGGTGAGTGGTGAGAATTCATCAGAGCAGTATTAAACAAAACAGACTATTTCTCTGATAACACCAGCACATCATGAAAACAAAGAACTGTTCATACGTTAAGAATAGAGGACCAATTGGTAGGGGAAAGAGCTGATCAAGATAGGTTAATACTTAATGACAGCATATTCATATTGATTTGCCCTACAGTCTCATTCAATATGTGAACACTTTGTACATTTTCAGTACAACAGCTATGGCTTTGAAACATGCATTTCTTCGAAATGACTATCTAGATGGCAATTTTATTGTCTCTAAGAGGAAACTATATCTAAAGAACATAAAATTTAATATAGATTAACAGTCTTGCCAGGTAGATATGGGAAGAGTAATTAAATCTCTGCATGAATGCAACTGATTCAGAGGGCTGTACAATAATATGTAAAAATCAACTGCTTATCACAATTTTCATTTTCTTGCTTACATAAAAGTCTGTGAAGATAGTAATGCTTGAAATATGTCTTTCTTTTGGATGACATGGAGTACAGCATCCTGCAAATCTTCTAAATGATCTGCGTTTAGAAATTGTTAGACAAAAAATGAAAGAAGAGACAAGAAAGAAAAACAAATGACAGAATACACATTTAACTAACAAGTTCCATCTCCTGAGTCTCTTGCACAATAGTGTGCACAAATATGACTTTACAAGAAAACGAAGACAAATATTTAGGTCAATTATTTATCAAGAGCAAATTGTCCATAATGAATAAATTAGAAAAAAAACTCTTTACAATGGTACAAGTATGCATTTTCACATTTGCTCAAACATGTTCGTAGCAGCTTTATTCATAAGAGCAAGAATCTGGAAACAACCTAGATATCCCTCAACAGAGGAATGGATACAAAAAGTGTAGTAAATTTACACAATGGAATACTAACTCAGAAATTAAAAACAAGAAAATTATGAAATTTGCAGGCAAATAGTGGAAATTAGAAAAGATCATCCTCAGTGAGGTAACCCAGAAGCAGAAAGACAGAAATGATACTCACTCATAAGTGGATATTAGCTATATAATATACAATAAACATAGAAATATCTATAGCCCTAAAGATGCCAAACAACAAGGAGGACCCTAGGGAAGATGCTTAATCCTCATTCAGAAGGGCAAACAGGATAGACATCTGAAGTAGGAGAAGATAAAGAACAGGACAAGAGTCTTCCACAGAGAACCTCTGAAAGACTCTATCCACCAGGGTATTGAAGGACATACTGAGACTCATGGCCAAACTTTGGGCAGAGTTCCGGATTCCTTGTGGAAGAAGAGGGAGATAGAAAGACCTGAGGGGACAGGAACTCCACAAGGAGAACAACAGAGCCAAAATAACTGGGCAAAGAGGCCCTGCAGAGACCTATACTCCACCTAAGGACTATGCGTGGAAAGGACCTAGACCTCTTGTTCAAAAGAAGCCCATTGGCTGTTTAATTTCCAAGTGGGTTTCTAGTAAGGAGTACAGGGTCTGTCTCTGACATGAACTCAATGGCAGGCTCTCTGATCACCTCCCCCTTGGGGATACAGCCTTGCCAGGCCACAGAGGAAAACAATGCAGCCAGTCCTGATGAGACCTGATAGACTAGTGTCAGAAGGAAGGGGAGGAGGACCTCCACTATCAATGGACTGGGGAAGGGTCATGGGAGGAGAAGAGGTAGAGAGGTTAGGATTGAGAGGAGACAAGGGAGGGAGCTGCAGCAAGGATACAAAGTGAATAAATTGTAATAAATATATAAATGAAATTAAATTAAAAAATTAACTAATAAAGAAAATAATAGCAGAAACAAATTTAATAAATTAAACATTTCTCAAGCTTGAAAAAACTGACACTAGATTTATTTTCCTAACTTTAAATCAAAGTCCAGTATTTTCTTCCTAAAGCAAATGTCAAAGAAATCTTCAATAATGTAACTTGATTATTTTACTCATTAAACACCTATTTGACACAAAATTTAATTAGTTAATTAATTAATTAAATTTACATCTTAACTGCAGTTCCCTGATCCTGCTATCCTCCAAGTCCCTCCGCAACATCTCCTCTTTTCCTCTCCTCTCCATCCACTCCTTCTCCATTTCTCTTCAGATAAGAGCAGGCCTCCCACTGATATCAACCAGCCATATCAAGTTGCAGTAAGACTAGGCACCTCCTCTCCTTTTAAGGGTAGAGGATGCAACACAGTAGGAGGAAAGATTCCAAAGATTCCCAAAATTAATCAACAGAGTCAGAGATAGTCCCTGCTCCCACTATTAGGAGTGCCACAAGAAGACCAAACTACACAACAATAACATATAGACAGAAGGCCTAGGTTGGCTCCATGCAGGCTCTCTAGCACTTCAGTCTCTGAGAACCCCTATGAGCCTAGGTTGGTTGGTTCTGCATGTTTTTTTGTGGTGTCTGAGACATATCTGGCTCCTACAATCTTTCCTTCGTGTATTCCAAAGAATTCTCCCAGCTCTGCCTGATGTTTGGCTGTTGTTCTCTGTTTCCTTCAGTTACTGAGCGAAACCTTTTGATGACAATTGGGGTAGGCACCAATCAATGAGTATAAGAGAATAAGAAATTATCGTTGGCTTTTTTTTTTTTTTTTGCCAGTCCTGTTGGGTACTTTCCTTGGTCTCTGGGATATACAGCTCTGGGTCCTGGCCATCCAGGCAATGTCAATGGTGGGTTCTCTCATGGTATGGTTTGAAAGTAGGACCAGTCATTGGTTGGCCACTTGAAAACCTTCTGTGCCACCTTTACCCCAGCATATCTTGTAGGAAGGATGAATTATAGGTAGATGTTTTTTGTTGTGGTTGTTTGTTTGTTTGTTTGTTTGTGTGACTGTGTTGGTGTCCCAGTCCCTCCACTAGAAGTCTTGTCTATGCACAGAAGATGGCTAGTGTAGGTTCCATATCTCCCAATGCTAAGAGTCTTAGCTAGGGTGTTCTCATAGATTCTTAGGAATTTCCATTGCACAAGGTTTCTAGCTCATCCTGTAAATGCACCTCCCACCACCAATTCCAGTCTTTTCTCCAAATACTCTTTCTCCATCCTCTTCCGCTGATTCTTACTGCTCCCATCCCCACTCCTCTATACAAACCCCTCCTTCCCATACACACTTGTTTTCTAATCTATTTCCCCATTCACAGTGAGATTCATGTGTATTTACTTCTCCCAGGCTACCCTGTTACTTAGCTTCTCTGTGTCTGGATTATACCATGGTTAACCCTTACTTTATGGTTAATATCCACCCTATAAATGAGTACATACCATGTTTTCCTTTTTAAGTCTGGGTTTCCTCACTCAGAATGATTTTTTTTTTCAAATTCCAACCATTTGCTTGTGAATTTCATGATATCATTTCTTTTTCACAGCTGAGTAAATGTACCACATTTTTAAAAAAATATTGTGTGAATGTAATGTACCACATTTTCTTTATCTATTCTTCAGTTGAGGGACATCTAGGTTGTTTCCAATGTTTGGCTATTATGAATAATGCTACTATGAACATACATAATCAAGTGTCCTTGTGGAATGGTGGAGTGTCCTTTGGTTATGTATATTCCTAGGACTGTATAACTGGAGCTTGAGGTAGACAGATGTCTAATTTTCTGAGAAACTACCATACTGATTTCCAAACTGGCTTCACAAGTCTACAGTCTCACCAGCAATGGAGAAGTGGTGAATTTTTTTGGATTTTGTTTAGAAACCCATGAGATTCCATCTTACATCCTTCAGAATGGCTAAGATAAAAAACTCATGTGGCAGAAAATGTTGAAGAAGATGTGGAGCAAGGACAATAGTCCTCCATTTCTAGCAAAAGTGAAAACTTATATAACCACTGTGGAAATCAATTTGCAGGTGAGAGGTCCAAAACTTGAAATTTAATTCCTATGGTCCTGGGTACAAGTTTAGACAAAGAAGAGAGGAAGTTGACACAGACCCACCCTGCTGCAGAAAAGTAACCAGGCTTGCATTTGAGAGATACTGTTGCCTGGCAACCCACCCAGATGGCCCTAGCTGGTGACCAAGGTCACATAGCCCTGCTACTAAGAAAAAAAATCACAAGATGTGCTAATTGTTCCCCTCTCTAACAGGAGCAGATACTCTCCAGCTGGATGAGGCAGGACCCTTAAGGCCTTGGTGCCTAAAATAGACCAAATCCTGAAAAAGGCTTGGAAATTCCCCACTTGTGGTTTTGCCTTTTAAAAACTCTGTTACCCAGACCTCAGGGCTGCATACCTCTCTTATTTCAGAGAAAACTTGTGGCCTGAGCTCGAGCTTGTATGCAATAAACCCTCATGTGTTTGCAGCGGTCTTTAGGGGTCTCATGAACTGTGCATAACACAGGTTTCTCAGGAAAATGAGAATCATTCTACCTCAAGACTGAACTATACCACTCCTGGACATATACCCAAAAGACACTCAACTATGTTAAGTAAATAAATAAATTAATTTATTTATTATTGAAAAAAAACTGAAAAATTACAAATACCAGGCATGTAATTTTTACAAAGTCACATCACTATTTTTTTTGTTTGCTTCAAAGTGAATGGCTTTAAGTTATCACTTAACCAAAAACACCAAAAATAATAAATATTTTGAACACTACCTTTCATTTAAAATAATTTTATAAATATACTTGCAGTAGGAAGATTAGTTGTTAGTATTTTAAATTATGATATCAGAACATATCATAATGTAACACATATCTACCAGTAATAATTGTATTGTAAAGACTTAGAATAACTATATGAAATGTGTAAGTCAGTTACCAATTCATTTAAAAAAATATTCTATGTAGGATCTACAGTCTTGTGAATTTTTAAAATCATGTGATGTGGTATAAGAAAATGAGGAGATAGGATTCTAGCATGAAAAGTGTTGTACATTTTCTACTCTTGTCAAGAGCTGGAAGCAAATGAAAGATAGATTTTCAGCCTAAAATGCCAATGAAAGTGCTTACCTTTGACAGTGTCTTCCCTTTTTCTCCAGCTGTCTGCAGAAGCTATTCTTCTGTTATTATAAACATTTCACTATGACATTCTCAGTGAGTCTTAATCTGTCATCTATTATTAGTCTCTGCAAGACTTAGAATCCCAGCAGATCTGTGCCTCATCTATCATGTTTCCAAGTATAAGAAGTCTTTCTAACACATAAGAGTTCTTATCCTTAAACTCAGCAAGCATACAAGAGAAAGCACTCAAAGAGGCAATCTGGTATTCTCCACTCTATGAATTTAAATAGCCTTTCAGACATTAGGATACCCATCTGCTAGGTGATTTGTCAGCAGCTAACATTCAGCAAACCACAAAAGCTTGACTCAGTGTTTCTAGAGTTCAGAGTCCTGCCTCAATATGTACTCACAATACAACAGGGGACATCGGATGATCCATCCAGGATGCTTTAGTCCAGGAAGTAGATTATAGATAGTGGGTACTAAATGTGTGCTATGTGTAAGTATTTGTGGCATGTCTTTTTGTATGTGCTGTATTTAATGCAGTGGGCAGTTCTCCATGAGAAGAACATTTGTTTTATAAACACCCATGTAAATAAAAGGTAATCCTCTGGGGAAAAAATGAAGCCTAGATGCTTAAAGCTATCAGAGTATATTTGAAGGCAAACTTTAAAATGCTTTGCCTTCTGCAATTAAGGTTACCCAAAACCAGGTCAAACATGGGTCTTCAAATAGTAACTAGAATTTTAGGATTTCTCAAACTTAAACAAATACATTGCAGTGGGGCAGCCAGAAGGCTTCTTGGGTAGAGACACTTGCTTCCAAGCTGGTGATAACACATAGACAGGCACAACTCCCCCCCAGACACACCCCTCTCAATACATTGAATAATAAATATTATCATAGTAAGCATAATAAGCTTTTTCAACCAAAAGGCTAAGTTTTTTTTTTGTTTTGTTTTTGTTTTTGTTGTTTTTTTTTTTTAACCATCCTAAAAGGAATACTGCAATATAAATCAAAGGGTTGCTTACAGCATACACAGACTCAGCCACTCCTACTGTTAGGGCACATGGTCACAACTAGGCTTTTCAAGATTAAATGCACAAATATACATATATGTTTTCACACACACAAATAAACATATGCATATATATGCATATATTTACATGTAATATTAAGTCTTGTTTCTCTGTATTTGGTATTCTTTTTTATACTTTTATTTTTTTATTATTAGTTACATTTTAGTAACTCTGTATCTCAGCTGCATCCCGCACCCTCATTCCCTTGCAAACCCTCCCTCCTTCCCTCCCTCACCTTCTTCCTGCCCCCTTCCAAGTCCACTTTTTGGGGAGGACCTGCTCCCCTTTCATCTGACCCTGTTTTATCAGGTATCTTCAGGACTGGCTGCAAAGCTCTCCTCTGTGGCCTAGCAGGAATGCTCCTCCTTTGGGGGATGGGGAGGTCAAAGAGCCTGTCATTGAGTTCCTGTCAGAAATAGTCCCTGTTCCCCTTGCTATGGGAAACCAATTGGTTACTGAGCTACCACGGCTTCATCTGAGCAGAGGTTCTAGGTGATATCCATACATGGTCCTTGGTAGAGTGTCAGTCTCAGAAAAGACCCCTGTGCCCAGATATATTTGGTCCTTGTGGAGCTCCTATCCTTTCAACATCATACAAGCTCCCCCTTCTTTCATATGATTCCCTGCACTCTGCCAAAGGTTTGGTTATGAGTCTTAGTGTCTGCTTTGATACACTGCTAGGTAGAGTCTTTCAGGGGCCCTATGTGGTAGGCTCCTGTCCTATTACTTGTTTTCTCCTATGCCCAATGCACCACCCATTTGTCTTTCTAAGTGAGAATTGATCATCTTATCCCTGGTCCTCTTTCTTGTTTATCTTCTTTAGGTGTATAGATTTCATTATGTTTATCATATTTTATAGGACTATATGAGTGAATATATACCATGTATGTCTTTCTCCTTCTGGGATACTTCACTCAGAATGATCTTTTCTAGATCCCACCATTTGCCTGCAAATTTCATGATTTACTCTCTTTTGATTGCTGAGTAGTATTCCATTGTGTAAAAATACCACAATTTCTGTATCTATTCCTTCGTTGAGGGACATTTGGGTTGTTTCCAGGTTCTGGCTATTACAAATCCAGCTATAGCACTCCTAGGCATATACTCAAATTTGCTCAAGTACACAAGAAGGACATTTGATCAACCATGTTTGTATTTAGTATTCTTATTTTTAATTTCTTTTTAGAATTTATTTTAAACTTATTTTTATTGTTTATGTATATAATTCAGGGGACAACTTGAGTGAGGTGGTTCTGTCCTTCCCCTTGTGGGTCCTGTAATTTGATAACAAGTTACCTGGATTGTCATCACACATTTTTACCACTAAGCCTTCTGGCCAGTTAGTATATTTGTTTTTGAAGAGCCATATTTTGACTAGGGTTTGGTATTTTTAACCATGGGTGGCATACGTTTTGAGCATAAGAAAATTCATTATCTTTCTGGACTCATCCAAGATGATACTAGTGACACATTTTAGTTTTCTGGGTCTGTTATACGAAATGACTGTTAGTTACTAACAAATCCTGCCAAATTACATTTTAACTCATTTATTCATTCATTCATTTATTTATTTTTCTTTTCTTTTTTTTTTTATAAAGATTGAGATCTTAGCAGAGTTGTGGAACTTTTATCAGAATCTTGAAAAACAAGTTTTAGCACTGTTTATTTTGTTGCTGTTGCTTTGCTGTTCTTAGTTTTAAAATGTTGTCCTCATTTCCTTGTTCTTGGCCTTGTCTTTGAAGTTAACAGTGGTCTGTGTTAGTACCTTCTTCACTTCCTCTATTATTCTGTCTCTGGCTCTCCAAGTTTCTTCTCCTCATTAAAGAGTTTTGTGTTTACATTGGTCCTACATGGACTACTTCTTTAAAATTCAACCTGTGCATGGAATCCTATGTAAGAAGTGGGAAATAGTAAGATCTGGAGAGGGCAGGAACTCCACAAGTAGAGCAACGGAACCAGAAATTTGAACACAGGGGTCTTCCCAGAGACTCATACTCCAACCAAGTACCAGGCATGGAGATAACCTAGAACCCCTGCACAGATGTAGCCCATGGCAGTTTAGTGTCTGAGTGGGTTACATAGTAATGGGAAGAGGGACTGCTTCTGACATAATCTGTTTGGCCTGCTCTTTAATCACCACCCCTGAGGGGGGAGCAGCCTTACTAGGCCACAGAAGATGACAATGCAACCACTCCTGCTGAGATCTGATAGAATAAGATCAGAAGGAAGGAGAGGAGGACCTCCCCATCAGTGGACTTGGGGAGGGACATATGTGAAGAAGGGGGAAAGAGGGTTGGATCAGGAGGGGAGAAGGGGGGTTCCGGGGGGATACAAAGTGAATAAAGTGTAATTAATAAAAAAATAAAAAATAAATTTAAAAAATGTTTAACACAAACTGAACCTCGAATTTTCTTCCCCATGTATACTAACACTGTCATATGCTAGGGAACAGAATATAGACATTTGTAGCATTCTGTATGCCACATCAAAGAATTCCAATACGGTAAAATAATCCTTGTTGTGGGCCTTTGAGACTTGTCTCAGGCTGGAAAACTTCCAACAAAGATGTAATATTGTTACTCTTTCTATATTTACTTGTGCTGGGATTTTGGAAGATTTTGCATTGAATCTGTAGATTGCATGTGGCTGGGAGACCATTTTTACCATTTTAATTCTAATGTTCTGTCTTACTCACAATTCTATTGTTGTGAAGAGACAGCATGGCCATGGCAGCTCTGATAAAGGAAAACATTTAATTGGGGCTCACTTACAATTTCAGTGGTTTATAGTTCATTATTAACATGGCAGGAACCATTGCTAGAAGCCTGGTGGGAAACATGACCACACCCAGGCAGACATGGTACTGAAGAAGGATCTGAGAGTTCTATATCTGGATCCGTAAGGAAGAGGAAGAGCCACTTGTCCTGGCTTGGGCCTCTACAATTCCACCCTAGTTGACACACTTCCTCCAACAAGGTCACGCCATCTCCAACACAACCACTTCAACGAGGCCACATCTCCTAATCTCTCTCAAGGAAAGTCACTTTCTAACAAACAGGCATTCCAATGTTTAAAGATTTGGGGGCCATTTCTATTCAAAGCACCATACATTCTATGAGCATAGGAGGTGTTTTCATCTTCTGATGTCTTCTTTCATTTTTTTTTTCAGTGTCTGACAGTTTTATTAAACAAACCTTTCACTTGTCTGATTAACTTTATCCTAAGGATTATTTGAGGTTATTATGAAAGTATCTTTCCATCAATTCTTTCTCAATATCTTTGTTATTTATGAATAGGAAGGTTACTGAATTTTGTATATTAATTTTGCAGTGTATCAAAACAGATGCTGCGACTTGTAACCAAACCTTGGGAAAAGTGCAGGGAATCATATATAAGAAGGGGGAGTTAGTAAGACCTGGAGAGGACAAGAGTGCCACAAGGACCAAATATATATGGGTCCAGGGGTCTTTTCTGAGACTGTTTCTTCAACCAAGGACCATGAATGGATATAACCTAGAAACCCTGCCCAGATGTAGCCCATCTCAGTTCAGTATCCAAGTGGGTTCCCTAGTTAGGGGAACAGGGACTGTCTCTGACATGAACTCAACTTCTGGCTATTTGACCTCCCCCCCCCCCAGGCCTCCTGCTAGGCCACAGAGGAAGACATTGTAGCCAGTCCTGAAGAGACTTGATAAATTAGGATCAGATGGAAGGGAAGGAAGAACTCCCCCATCAGTGGACTTAGAGAGGAGCAAGAAGGAGATGAGAGAGGGAGGGAGGGAGCAATTGGGAGGGAATGAAGGAGGGGGCTACAAAGTAAATAAAGTGTAATTAATACTAAAAATAATAAAAACTTAATTAAAAAAATGTTGTACCTTGCTACATTTCTGAAAGTTTTTATTAGGTGTGTAAGTTTATTGACAAGGTTTTTTGGTTCCTTCTATTTAAAAATCATATCTGCAAAGAAAGATTTTGGCTTCTTTCCTAATTGTAGATTCTTGATCTCCTTCAGTTATTGCTTATTGCTGTATCGAAGACTTCCAGTATTAAATTTAATAGGTGTGGAGACAGAGGATATCTTTGTCTTGTCCTGATTTAGTAGAATTGTGTGAGTTTATCTTTTTTAAAGATGACATTGGCTGTGGGTTTTCTGTTAACTGGTTAACATATATCCATTGGTTAACATATATCCAACTGGTTAAGATATATCCATTGTATCCCTAGTCCAATCACACTTGTTGTTGTAGTTTTTGGCTTTTTGAGACTGGGTTTTTCTTTGTAGCCTTGGCTGTCTGGCTGTCCTGGACATGCTTTGTAGTTTAGGCCTTCTTCTGCCTCCCCAGTGCTGGGAGTATAGGCCATAGAGCCTGTCTAGAAATTTTGTTTTGTTTTTTTAAGTGTAAAATATTGTCTTAAAGTAATATGGCATCAGGGGATGGCGGCACATGCCTGTAATTCCTGCACTGGGGAAGGCAGAGGCAGGAGGATCTCTGTGCATTTGAGGCCAGCCTGGTATACAAAGAGAGTCCAGGACAGCTATGGCTACACAGAGAAACTCTATCTAGGAAAAACAAAAACAAAAACCAACCAAACAAACAGAAAACCAGAAACACAACAACAACAAACCAAAACTTTTATATCAAAACAAAATCGTAAGGATAAAGATTAGTTAGATACTTCTGCAAAGCCATCACCAGGGATGATAAGCAACTGAAGTTATGCAGTCTGTGTATCTGCCCAAAAAGTTATGCCCACTTCTGATGGTGAGAAGTCAACTGGCGTACAATAGACCACCCTTCAGAGTCAAGAGGGTCAAAATCTACAGATAAGCATGTATTACCCATTCCAATGCCTATTCCTCAATACTTAATATGTGTTGGGTACTCTTATAGATTTAAATAGATTATTTAAAGGAAGACACATCCTAAATATGAACCACAGATTCTGATGGTGGCTTACATTTAAAAAAAAAAAAAAGGGGGAAGAAAGATTTTTGTTTCCTCTTTTTCCTAATTCTCACTGGCAAGCTCCTCTATCATGTTGCTGGGAATGGTATGAAATCCAGCTTCTTCAAATGTAGACTAATGTCTGGAAACTCTTGTGGAGTCCTCCTGGGTTCTGCACCAGATTGGGACTACAGAGTCCAGACAGCCTTGGGGACCAAACCATTAATAGAGCCGTTATTGGAATACCCAGACTGCCTTCTTCCCACCGGACTTGTTACATATATGTCCTGCATTTTAAGTGGGTATACTGAATATCCAAACTTAGGTATGTATATTTGTGCGGTAGTACATTGCCTATTGTATAGTTTCCTTGGTCTTTCATCATGGTCTTTGAGGTGACCTCAATACAAAGTCACCAAGCATCATGGGACTCCCATACCTCTTAGAAATGACTGTGTCTGACTTCCTGTTCTGTTCATCAAGTGCTGGTAATAATTATTATGTTTCTGCACATCTGCATTATCATCTATACTTCATATCATTATCTCATCTCTCAGCAGTTATTGTGCGTGTTTCATGTGTGTATAAGTTCATTAATCAATACGAATAGAACCTACTGAGTAAGAGTTAGGGAGCATATGAGGGCTCAAAGGAGGGTAAAGGTTAAGGGGCTGGAGGATGGAACTGGAAAAGGGAAGTGATTTAATTCTATTAAAATATGAATTCACATTTTTAATAGAATTAAATCAAAACATCTACACAATGGAGTATTACTCTGCGATGAAAAATAAGGAAATCATGAAATTTGCAGGTAAATGGTGGGACCTGGAAAAGATCATCCTTATTGAGCTGTCCCAGAAGCAGAAGGTCACACACAGCATAGACTCACTCATATAGACATATAATATAGGATAAACCTACTAAAATCTGTACATACAGAGAAACTGATCTAGAAGGAGGACTCTAACTAGAATGTTCAACCCGCATCCTGAAGGGCAAAGAAGATGGACATCAGAAGAAGAAGAAGGCGGGAAACAGCCTAGGGGCCTGCGGGGAGGGCCTCTGGGGGGCTCTGCCCTGGGGACTGACATTCGGATGCTGAGACTTACGGCCGATGGTCGGGCGGAGTACATGGAATCTTGTGTAAGAAATGGGAAATTGTAGGATCTGGAGAGGACGGGAACACCACAAGGAGAGCAACAGAACCAGAAAATTTGAACACAGGGGTCTTCCCAGAGACTCATACCCCAACCAAGTACCAGGCATGGAGATGGCGTAGGGCCCCTGCACAGATGTGGTCCATAGCAGTTTAGTGTCTAAGTGGGTTACATAGTAATGGGTGATGGGAGGAGAGACTGCCTCTGGCATAATCTGATTGGCCTGCTCTTTGATCACCTTCCCCTGAGGGGAAGGCAGCCTTACTGGGCCACTGAGGATGACAATGGGGCCACTCCTGATGCGATCTGGTGGACTGGGATCAGAGGGAAGGGGAGGAGGGCCTTCCCTATTGGTGGACTTGGGGAAGGGCATGCGTGAGGGAGGGAGGAAGGAGGGCAGGACTGGGAGGGGAGGAGGGAGGGGATGCAGGGTAGATAAAGTGTAATTAATAAAAATAAAAAAAATATGAATTTACTGTTTTCCTACTCTGCTATCCCTGCTCCTTCCTTTTTCTCTTCTTTCATGCAGATATGAGTGGTTCTCTTAAGAGCAGGATGTCTTTCCAAGCTGGTACTCTGTAAGGATCAGGCTGTGCTTAGTTAAGATGCCAAGAATGTGAAGCCAGACAATTACTAGTCAGGCATCTCTTAGGTGCTGTCCCTGCTAGAGAACACAGATCTCAAGGTGAAGCTGAGGGATCTTAGGGAAAGAAAACTAAAGTTGGTAGTGCTCGGGGAAAAAAATGTCATGAATTCTGTACCAGCTACTTATCTAAAGATTTTCCAGAAAACCTAAGTCTGGCCAATTTGTGAATTGGAGAAAAAGTATAGTGAGAAGCACATAGTCCTCATTAGTGAGAGAAGAATTTTTGTCTGCTCCAACTCAAAAAAAAAAAAAAAAAAAAAAAAGCCTTTCAGAAAATAAGCAAATGTGCCCCCAGAAAAGACATCCTGACAGCAGTATGCAATGCCATCCATCTTTAAGGACTGGTCTTCAAAATGAAACTGTGGATAAGAGAATCCTGTGAAATGGTGGCAGCTGGCTTATAAATGTTTATTGAGGCAAAACACGGCAGAACACTGTGGAGCACATGCTTGAAACTTTTTCTGGTGTATTTAAGAAGCCCATGGGCAAGGATATTAATTTTGAATTTCCAAAATTTAATTGTAAACAAAATCACTAAATAAAGGGTCATTTGTAACACACACACACACACACACACACACACACACACACACACACACCCCAAGACACTGATTTTTATTAAATATAAAATATTAATAGCAAAAATAAAACTCTCAACATGTATAAGAATGTATTTCTTACATTGAAAGCATTTTTTCCTTCTTGATTATACCTATATGCCCTTCAGTCTCTAGCGGTTCTGTATCATTCTTTTACGCTCTGAACCATGAACAAATTGAACATTTCCTTTTATGTTAATAGAAATAATGACAGCAAAGATATGCATGCCTTGTAAGTAATTTGTCTACACATCTGATGAACTTATATTTTATGTCTTTCTTCTCAGTCCTGGTGGATCATGCAGTGTGATGGCTTACTTACCAGACCAGAGCATTTTTATGAACAACAACAATAACAAAACTTCAAATTCACTAGTGTTCACCCCATTAAAATAAGTGTCCAATAAATATCTCTAAATGTATTTTATGCACTTTCTTTCCCCATATATATTTACAATTTCTTACTTTGATTATCAATCTAAATATCTATTTAATAAAGTTTTAGTCTCAGCAGAATACTTTAATAGTATTTCACATGTTGGAATGGCTAATCTTGATTGCCAATTTGACTGTATCTACAACTGACTAAAATCCAAGCAACTATGCACTTCTGTTAAGACCTTTGTAATCATATGATCTGAATACATCCTAAATTTGCATTACTCCTTCTGGTGACAGCCTATACTAACAGACAGAAGGAAAATTTTCTTTTTGCCTGCTTGTTCTTACTCTTGTTGCTGTAGTCAATGCTCATTTCATATTGTTCAGGATACCAATGTGGACTGAAGACCAATAGCCCTCCAGGAATTTTCTTGGACTATAAAGTTCCAGACATCTACTCTAGAAGACTGAACAACTACTGAGTTTCGCAGTTCCATTTGATTTCATTAAGTTCACACTCAGTGTAGTTCTGTTCATAGAATTAGACGCAGTTTTCCCAAGCAGAGCTATTCAGAAGCCTAAGTGAACCAGTCAGCTGGAGAAGAGTTTTAAGATAGAACAGCTGAGTTGAACTAGCCAGCCATAGTTCAGAAAGAGCTAGAAAGTGTGGGTTTATTCAGCAGGAAGTCTCAGAGGCTAAGAACAATCCAGGTCTACATCAACAGAGAAGGCTGGACACAGAAGTTCAAGGTCCTCAAGCACAGGAATCTCAAGGTCTCGTCTTGCAGAAGATTAGATTGTATGGATGTTAGAAGGTTCCGGAGTTAAGACTAGGGATAGTTAGAGAGAAATGATCTGGGTTCAGCACAAGCCATGTATTCGTAAAGCCTGTCTTTCATCTCATCCCCAAATTTGATGAAATAAAAATAACAATTATATGTCTCACTGTTCCTGTCTCTGTCTCTTTCTGGGTGTTTTGTGTTTCTCTATGAGAGAGAGGGAGATAGAGATGGGGGCAGGTAGGGAGAGATAAAGAAGAGGAAAGAGAGAGAGAGAGATAGACCAAAAAAGAGAAAGGAAGAGAGAGAAAGAGTCATAAAGGTCACGGGAAAAAGGCCAAGTAACATGTGAAGGTAGACCTATCAGAATCACACCAGATTTCTCAACAGAAACTATGAAAGCCAGAAGGGCCTGGAAAGAAATCACACAGTCTTTAAGGGACCACAGATTCCAACCCAGACTACTATACCCAGCAAAACTTTCAATCAACATAGACAGAGAATTCAAAATATTCCAAGACAAAACCAAATTTAAACAATATCTACATAGTAACCCAGCTCTACAGAAGTTACTAGAAGGGAAACTCCAAACCAAAGAAAACAACTACATCTAAGGAAACAGAAGAAATAGATAACTACACAACAACAACAACAAAAAAGAATACAAGCAATGAAACTCAGTGACACCACCAACCACACATATAAAGTAAGTAACAATTGTTGGTCACTAGTTTCTATCAACATCAACGGACTCAACTCCCCAATTAAAAGACACAGACTAACAGAATGGTTGCGGAAACAGGATCCATCATTCTGTTGCATCCAAGAAACACACCTATGCAACAAAGATAAACACTACCTCAGAGTAAAGGGCTGGAAAAATGTCTTTCAAGCAAATGGTTCCAGAAAACAAGTAGGAGTAGCCATTCTAATATCTAATAAAATAGACTTTCAACCCAAGTTAATCAAAAAAATAAGGAGGGCCATTATATTCTCATCTAAGGAAAAATCCACCAAGAGGACATCACAATTTTGAATATCTATGCCTCAAATACAAGAGCACCTACATTCGACAATGAAACAATATTAAAGCTTAAATCACACATTGATCCTAAAACCCTAATAGTGGAAGACTTCACACTCCATTCTCACCAAGGGACAGATAAACTAGACAGAAAACAAATAGGGAAATAAAAACACTTACAGAGACCCTAAATCAAATGGACCTAATAGATGTCTACAGATCTTTTCATCCAAACTCAAAAGAGTACAAAGAGTACACCTTCTTTTCAGCACCGCATGGAGCCTTCTCCAAAATAGACCATATAGTTGGTCATGAAGCAAGCCACAACAGATACAAAAAGATTGAAATAATCCCTTATATTCTATCTGACCACCATGGACTTAAGCTGGACCTCAACAACAACAGAAATAACAAACAGCCTACACGCACATGGAAACTGAACAACTTGTTACTCAATGACAGCTGGGTTAAGGAAGAAATAAAGAAAGAAATTAAAGACTTCCTAGAATTCAAGGAAAATGAAGGCACAACATACCCGAATTTATGGGACACATTGAAAGCAGTGCTCAGGGGAAAATTTATAGCACTAAGTGCCTGCAAGAAGAAATTCACATACAAACAACTTAATGGCCCTAGAAAACCCTAGAAAATAAAAAAGAAGCAGATACACCCAAGAGGAGCAGAAGGCTGGAAATAATCAAACTCAGGGCTGAAATCAATCAATTAGAAACAAATAAAACTATTCAAAGAATCAATGAAAAAAAAAAAAGCTGGTTCTTTGAGAAAATCAACAAGATAGACAAACCCTTAGCCAAACTAACTAAAAAGCAGAGAGAATCTATCCAAATCAACAAAATCAGAGATGAAAAGGGTGACATAACTACAGACACTGAGGAAATTCAAACAATCATTAGGTCATACTACAAAAGCCTATATGCCACAAAATTTAAAAACCTAAATGAAATGGGCAATTTTCTTGCTGGATTCCATCTTCCAACATTAAGTCAAGATCAGGTAGAAAGACTGAACAGCCCTATATCCCCAAGAAAATTGAAGCAGTCATTCACAGTCTCCCCTCCAAAAAAAGCCCTGGGCCAGATGGTTTCAGTGCGGAATTCTACCAGACCTTCAAAGAAGTGCTCACACCAATTCTCCTCAAACTATTCCACAAAATAGAAACAGAAGGTACATTACCAAACTCATTCTATGAAACAACAGTCACCCTGATACCTAAACCACACAAAGACCCAACAAAAAAAAAGAGAACTTCAGACCTATCTCTCTTATGAACATTGATGCTAAAATATTCAATAAAATACTTGCAAACCGAATCCAAGAACACATCAAAGATATCATCCACCACGACCAAGTAGGCTTCATCCCAGGCATACAAGGGTGGTTCAACATACGAAAATCCATCAATGTAATCCACCACATAAACAAACTGAAGGAGAAAAGTCACATGATCATCTCCTTAGATGCTGAAAAAGCATTTGACAAAGTCCAACACCCATTCATGTTTAAAGTCTAGGAGATCAGGAATACAAGGCACGTATCTAAACATAGTAAAGGCAATATACAGCAAGCCCATAGCCAACATCAAACTCAATGGAGAGAAACTTAAATCAATCCCACTGAAATCAGGGACAGGACAAGGCTGCCCACTCTCTCCATATCTCTTCAACATAGTACTTGAAGTCCTAGCCAGAGTAATAAGACAACTAAAGGAGATCAAGGGGATACAAATCGGAAAGGAAGAGGTCAAAATGTCACTGCTAGCAGATGATATGATAGTATATATGAGCGACCCCAAAAATTCAACCAGTGAATTCCTCCAGCAGATAAACACCTTCAGCAAAGTGGCAGGATACAAAATCAACTCAAAAAAAATCAGAAGCCCTCCAGTATATGAAAGACAAAAGGGCTGAGAAAGAAAATAGGGAAACAACACCCTTCACAATAGCCACTAATAAAATAAAGTACCTTGGGTGACACTAGCCAAGCAAATGAAAGACCTGTTTGAGAAAAACTTCAAGTCTCTGAAGAAAGAAATTGAAGAAGATCTCAGAAGATGGAAAGATCTCCCATGCTCATGGATTGGTAGGATTAACATTGTGAAAATGGCCATCCTGCCAAAAGCAATCTACAGATTCAATGCAATTCCCATCAAAATACCAACTCAATTCTTTACAGACCTTGAAAAAAAGATTCTCAGCTTCATATGGAGAAACAAAAAACCCAGAATCTCCAAAACAATCCTGTACAACAACAGATCATCTGGAGGTATCTCCATCCCCGATCTCAAGTTGTACTACAGACCAATAGTAATAAAAACTGCATGGTATTGGCATAAAAACAGAAAGGAGGATCAATGGAACCACATAGAAGACCCAGAAATAAACCCCCACACCTATGAATCCTCGATTTTTGACAAAGCAGCCAAAACCATTCAATGGAAAAAAGACAGCATCTTCAACAAATGGTGCTGGTCCAACTGAATGTCCACATGCAGAAAAATGAAAATAGAACTATATTTATCACCCTGCACAAAACTAAAGTACAAGTGGATCGAAAACCTCAGCATAAAACCAGATACTCTAAATCTGTTAGAAAAAAATGTGGGGAACAGCCTAGACCTCATTGGCACAGGAGACAACTTCCTGAACAGAACACCAACAGCACAGGCTCTAAGAGCAACAATTAATAAATGGGACCTCATGAAACTAAAAAGCTTCTGTAAAGCAAAGGACACTGTCATCAAAACAAAACGCCTGCCTATAGATTGGTAAAGAATCTTCACTAACCCTTTATCTGACAGAGGACTAATATCGAGTATATACAAAGAACTAAAGGAGCTGAAAAGCACCAAACCAAGTAATCCTATTAAAAAATGGGGAACAGAGCTAAACAGAGAATTCTTGAAAGAGGAATGTCGAATGACAGAGAAACAATTAAAGAAATGCTCATCCTCATTAGCCATCAGGGAAATGCAAATCTAAACGAACCTGAGATATAACCTTACACCCATCAGAATGGCCAAGATGAAAAACTCAAGTGACAACACATGCTGGAGAGGTTGTGGAGAAAGGGGAACCCTCCTCCACTGCTGGTGGGAATGTAAACTTGTACAACCACTCTGGAAATCTATCTGCCACTTTCTAAGACAGTTAGGAATAGTGCTTCCTCAAGACCCAGCTATACCACTGCTAGGTATATACCCAAAGTTTGCTCAAGTACACAACAAGAATATTTGTTCAACCATGTTTGTAGCAGCTTTATTTGTAATAGCCAGAACCTGGAAACAACCCAGATGTCCATCAACGGAGGAATGAATACAGAAATTGTGGTACTTTTACACAATGGAATACTACTCAGCAATCAAAAAGGAGGAAATCATGAAATTTGCAGGCAAATGGTGGGATCTAGAAAAGATCATCCTGAGTGAAATATCCCAGAAGGAGAAAGACAAACACGGTATATACTCACTTATATAGACCTATAAGATATGATAAACATAATGAAATGTACACACCTAAAAAAGATAATCAATAGAGCAGACATGGGGTAAGACGATCAATCCTCGTTTAGAAAGACAGATGGGATGTGCATTGAACATATGACAGGAGTCTACTGAGCGCATTTGAAAGACTGTAACTAACAGTGTTTTCAAAGCAAAGACTCATGACCAAACCTCTGGCAGAGTACAGGAAATCATAAGAAAGAAGGGGAGTTAGTCGGATGGGGAAAGGATAGGAGCTCCACAAGGACCAAATATATCTGGGCACAGGGTCTTTTCTGAGACTGACATTCAACCAAGGACCGTGTATAGATATAACCTAGAACCTCTGCTCAGATATAGCCTGTGGTAGCTCAGTAACGAATTGGTTTCCCATAGTGAGGGGAACAAGGACTATTTCTAACAGGAACTCAATGACTGGCTCTTCGGCCTCCCCACCCCCCAAGGGAGGAGCAGTCCTGTTAGGCCACAGAGGAGAGCTTTGCAGCCAGTCCTGAATATACCTGATAAAACAGGATCAGATGAATGGGGAGGAGGTCTCCTCATTATAAGAAAGAGTGTGTTTTTGAATCTTTTTGTTTGTTTGTTTTTAGAGACATGGTTTCTCTATATAGCCTTGACTGTCCTAGACTTCCTTTGTAGACTAAGCTGACCTCGAACTCACAAAGATCCACCTGCCTCTGCATGTCTCTGAATCTTATGCCTGCTCTTGGGAATCTTTCCCACTTATTGGGTTGCCATGTCCAATTTCAGTGCAGTGTTTTTGGTTTACCTTATTAAACAGTATGTTATTATGTTGGATTGTTATCTCTTAGAAGCCTGCTATATTATAATAAGAAACAGAAAGTAAATGTATCCCCAGGGGAGAGAAGGTGTTTAGGAACTTGGAGGAGAGGTATTAGTGGAACTATAATCAGGTTAAATTGTATGAAAAATTATTTTAAATAAAAGAAAAATATTTTCAAATGTATTGAATATGTAATAGTCTGTTATAACACGCCTCCTCCAGTTTCAAAGGAGAGCAGTGGTAACATTTCAAGGAAAGATTAAATGAATGCCAGAAGTAACCTGCTTGGACAAACACTAAATCATTCTGGTTCATGTCCAAGATTTAGAGATTGTCACGTCATCACCCGATCTCCACTCATCCAGAATGGTTTCTGTGCGAACTCAGCTCTGGTGTCTGTAGAATATTTAAATTTTGGAGGCCGGATCACCCCCCCCTTTTTTTTTTATAATGATTTGTGTGGTATTCTTGGCTTTCTCAGTACCCTTGAATCTCTTGAAATTCAGACCTCACTTTCAAAACTTCATACACTAGTTTCTGAAGACCTTAAAAGAATCGACATTGCCACACATTGCCTTCTCCATTGTTTTCTGAAATCTTGATGGTAACCTTAGAACCCTATACATCTTAGAGATATTTTTATTCCTATGAAACCATCACCATGCAGAAACTTTGCTGATTTCTTTTGCCACCACCTTATGAAATACGACTCATTTTGAATATAACTTCATTGGCCTGTGTAACCTGGTGATTAAGCCTTGAAAGATGCCTCATCAGCAGTTGTTTTGACCAGATGTTTCAGTTCAATCTCTATTCTTTGGAACAAATTTCATTTTACAACCTCCAGCCTTTGATGTGTTCTGTATATCATTCAAGGCACTATTTGTGCAAAGTGAATAGGTCATTCCCAATTTTGCTAATGTCCTCAATAATTATAGATGTTTTATTTGGGACCCTAGTCCATGGCATATTTCATGGTAATTTAAGATGCAGGCACAGTACTTTCCTCAGCAAATAGCATGTAGTATAGTTACCTTTGCTCCTCTCTGTCTCACTGTAAACCTGGAAGAAAACAATAAATGTGAATCATATAGTAGAATGAACGCTATAAGTGTTTGAGATTATTTTTGTTTGACAAAATAATCCATTATTTTAAAATCCAAACTCATTTAAATTTCAAGAAAAAGATGTAATGTGCTTTAACTTTTTTTCTTATATTGTTAAACAGTGGCCTTTAAGCCATGTTTTTCATTTCTATAGAGCCAAGAGTTACATTAAGTGTCTGATCCTCCTTTTCCTGTCTCCGTATTTAAAACTGTATTATATACCACTCTGTCAGGTTTGTGGTTCGGAGAACTGGATAAGAGCCAATACATTCTACATGGGCATTTTGCCAACTGAGCTACATTCAACTGCCTAGATCAGTTTCCTGTATATTCTCTCACCTTATTCATGAAGCAAAATTTCACTGTCCACATTTTGTCACACTGTTAGAAATCTGTTCTTCGACATACCTATCAGGATGGTCCATTACATTATACTTTGTGTTTTACAGATACTCTAAGTTTTCTATTCTACAACCCTCCCAAATTCCTCCACAACCTGCTGTAATGATGCACAAATCACATAGGCAATTAATTATAGCAATAGACACACTACTAAGTGCCCATTTTCTGTGCTATTTTTGCATTTGCTCAAATGATATATTTGACAAGATCATCTTAGAGAAGAAAGATTTATTTGTTTCCCAGTATGAGGGCATTTAGTCCACAACAGGAGGGTTCATGAATATGAGGTATTTAGTAACTATGTGTCCAATGATAAGAAAGTAGAGATAGATGAACGCTGGGTCTCAGTTAGCTCTGTTCTTTACTTCCTTTATTTCTGTCTGAGACTCTAGCCTGCATACATTTTTATGATTATACATTCATTTGAATTTCAATGAATGTTACATAAATCTAAAAGTTTGCAAAATAACATATCATTATATTATGATCAATTAATAATACCTTTTAAATTATCCATCAAAGTAAAAAACATCATGACTAAGACAACTTATAAAAGGAAGGATTTATTTAGGAGTATCGTCTAGAGTACTGGTTCTCAAACTGTGGGTTATGACCCTTTCACAAGGGTCACCTAAGATCCATAGAAATCAAAGCTATTTACACTATGATTTATAGCTATAGAAAAATAAAAGTTTTGGAGATGCAACAAAAAATAATTTTATGTTTCAGAGTCACCACAATTTAAAGAACTGTGTTAAAAGGGTTGGAGTATTAGAAAGGTTGAGAACCACTGATCTATAGGGTTAGAATTCACGATGGCGAAGAGTAGGTAGGAGGAAGCAAGAGGTCAGAGTAGCAGCTGAGGGCTCACATCCCAAGCACCACACAGAAAACAGAGGCCAATGTTTATGGCACCGTTTGAAACATCAAAGCCCACTCCTAGTCACATCCCACTATAACAAGCCAAAACCTAATTATCCCCTAAGAATCAGCAAGTATTCCAATTCCTGAGGCATCTAGAGGTCACACCATTCAAACTGCCACAAATACACAAGTTGGTTGATTATTTTAGAGTGCATGTGCTCTCAGACATTGCAAATCTTCAGTATCATCCCTAAGTTTTCAAATTATATAGTTATTCACTACTTATATTTGATTTAAAGTTGCCAAAGTCATTGGTGGAGAAAATTTGCATGTATGCCTTGACTTTCATCAGAAATAAAGGGTATACTTTAGGAAACATCATGATATGTATTGAAATATGATGAAGCATTTTATATTTTATTGCTAATTAATTTTTTATGTTTAATGAGCAAAGAAAGAGTATTCTGAAGATTTCAGTATGATCCCTAATATATTTGCTATTAATTGCAGATGTCAAAGGTAATAAAAGTAGGTCTTATTGAAAATGTGGAATTTCTGCTGACACCAGAAGTAATAGAGCTATGTATGCAGATTGTTGGGGAAAGTGAATAACAATTTTTCATAGGTTACTGTCAAATGTTAATAAAATTTGCATCTAAAAGGTTACAACTAGATTTGAAAATGACTAACAATAATCAGGGAGAACAAGAGAGAGGTAAAATTGTTACTATTTTAAATTATAGTAATTACGAAAATATGGGTTCTAAAATTTGGTATACTCAGATAATATTAAAAACCTGAAATACCCTTCTTAAGGGAAGAACACAGCAAATGTTTATCCAAAACCAAACTGTTATCCCTGAAAACATACATACAAGTAACATACAGACTGAGCAGGCCGTATTTATGTACTTAGAAATATATATATATGAATATATAAATATATATGACTGGATACATATATATTCATATATATTCATATATGTATGTATATATGAACATATATACTTAGGAACATATGCATATGAATATTATATACAGATATACACATATATAGTATATGATTTATTGTATGTATGCAAATAACAAGAGTTATTGTAAAAGAAAGCCATGATTCTGAACTAGAGTGGTAAGTGTGTACAAAGTACTTTTGTATGTTTTTTTTAAGATTTTTTTTTATTTTTATAATTTATTCTCTTTGTATCTTAACTGTAGCCCCCCTCCCTCATCTCCTCCAGGTCCCACCCTCCCTCCCTCTTCTTCCCTTTCCCCCACACCTCAACCACAGGAACAGGGAGCCCTGCTCCCCTACCATATGACACTATACTGTCAAGTCTTATTAAGAATGCTGGAATCCTCTTCCTCTGTAGCCTGGCAAGTCTACCCCCACACCAGTGGGTAGCAATCAAAGAACAGGTAACAGAGCACATGCCAGAGACTGCTTCTGTTCTCCTTATTAGGGAACCCAAATGGAGACTGGGTTGCCTATTGGCAACATCTGAACAGGGGTTCTAGGTCCTCTCTATGCATGGTCTTTGGTTGGTGCATCAGTCTTTGCAGGCCTCGTGGGCCCAGATTTATTGGCTCTGTTGTACTTCTTAGGAGGCACCTATCACATTTGGATCCTTCTATTACCCCATTCTTTCCTATGAGTCTATCCACTGTGCCCAAAGTTTGGCTATGGAAGCATCTGCTTCCATCCCCTGCTGGGTGGTCACTTTCAGAGGACATTCACGGTAGGCTACCATCTTGTTTACTTTCTTCAACCGCTTCCCGTTCTATTCTATTTTCCTTTCTAAATGAGAATTAAGCATCCTCCCTAAGGTCTTCCTTGCTATTTAGCTTCTTTAGATCTGTGGATTACAGTATGATTATCCTGTATTATATGGCTAGTATCAACTTATATGTGAGTATATAGCATCTGTGTCTTTCTGGTTCTCTGTGACTTCCTTCAGGATGATCTTTTCTAGTTCCAACCAGCTGCCACAAATTTCATGATTTCCTGTTTTTAATAGCTGAGTAGTATTCCAATTTTGTAAATGTATCAAAATGTCTGTGTCCATTCTTTGGTTAGAGGACATCCAGGACATTTTCAGATTCTGGCTATTATAATGAATAAAGCTGGCTATGAACATCCTTATTGTATGGTGGAACACGTTTTACTTAGGTGCCCAGGATTGAGGTCGTTAGGTAGAACCATTTCCAATTTTCTGAGAAAGGAACAAATTGGCTTCCGAAGTGGTTGTAAATGTTTGCACTCCTACCAGCAATGGAGGATGATTCCTCTTTCACTACATCCTGGACATAATGTGCTGTCACTTGAGTTTTTGGTCTTAGCCACTCTGATTGGTGTAAGATAGAATCTCAGAGTCATTTTGACTTGCATTTTGGTGATGACAAAGGATATTGAGTGTTTAAGTGTTTCTCAACCATTTGATATCCCTTTGTCAAGAATTCTCTCTTTAGCTCTGTACCCCATTTTTTAACTGCATTACTTGGTTTGTTAATGTTTAATTTCTTGAGTACTTTATGTATTTTGGATATTAGCCCTTTATCAGATGTAGAGTTGGTGAAGATATTTCCCAGTCTGTAGGCTGTCATTATGTTCAATTGATAGTATCCCAGCAGAGGTGGCTGTTATCCTTTGCTTTACAGAAGGTTTTCGTTTCAAGAAATCCCATTTATTCTATAATATACAAAGCCTACTTTATGCTGAAGTTGAAAATAGTAATTACTAAACTATAAAGTAGAAGATTCTAAAACATCTATATGTTTTTCTTCATGAATGCCATTCACATTGATGAAGTTCAGCTTTTCAATTCTATGCTTAAGTAGGAATTCTGTGAAGCACATTTTAAATCATTTTAAATTTTATCTACCTATCATCTGTCTATCTATATGTCTATCTTCTATCACTAAGTGTCATCTCTCCAATGTCTTTATCTATCATCTTTCTATCTCTATCTATCTATCTATCTATCTATCTATCTATCTATCTATCTATCTCTATCTATCTATCTATCTATCTATCTATCTAATATCTAATCATCTATCTATAACTATCTTCACTTTCATCCATCTATCTATAATGTATTTATGTATCTACCTAGCTATCAATATCATCTATCTCTATCACCTATATCTTTTTGTGTCTGAGTGTGCATGTATGTGTATATCCTTTTTGAAACAATGTGCATTTAGCACAGGCTGATCTTGAACTTAAACTGCAGTCTTGCCATTATATCCTTACCTATTACCAAGTTCTAGGCTTATTGTGTGTGCACTTATACCTAACCTAATTATTCTCTTTTATAGTGGTTACATTAATTTTCATTTCTGCATGAAAAATAGGACTATGATATTCATATTTGTACATTTTCTTTAAGAATTTGTTAGTCAAATGACATTGGTGGCAGTAAAAATATATATTTTAAAGTAAATGTATATGGATTCAATAGCTTAAGGATTAAAAAGGTAATATAAGGAACTGAAGAAGTTAAGCACCGACAAACTAAGTAATCCAATTAAAAAAAAATGGGGTACTGAGCTAAACAGAGAATCCTCAACAGAGGAATATAGAATGGCAGAAAAACATTTAAAGAAATGCTCAAAGTCCTTAGTAATATGGGAAATACAAATCAAAAAAACCCTGAGATTTTACCTCACACCCATCAGAATGGCTAAAATCAGAAACTCAAGGGATGATGCATGCTGGAGAGGTTGTGGGAAAAGGAGAATACTCTTCCATTGTTGGTGGGAATGTAATTTTGTACAAAAACTTCAGAAATTAATCTGGCACGTTGTCAGAAAATTAGGAATAGTCTTAACTCAACATCCAGCTTTACCAATCCTGGGCATATACCCAAGAGATGCCCTACCATTCAATAAGGACATTCACTCAATTATGTTCATAGTAGCTTTATTTATAAAAACAAAAATCTGGAAACAACCTACATGTCCTCAATGGAGGAGTGGATGCAGAAAGTGTGGTACATTTACACAATGGAACACTACTCAGCAATTAAAAACAAGGAAATCATGAAATTTGCAGGCACATGTTAGGAACTAGAAAAGATCTTTTTGAGTGAGGTAACCCAGAATCAGAAAGACACATGTGGTATATACTTACTTATAAGTGTATGTTAGTCACATAATGTAGGCTAAACATACTAAAATTTGTAGTCCTACAGAGGCTAAACAACAGGAGGACCCTAGGGAATAGGCTGAAACATCACTCAGAAGGGCAAAGAGGATAGACAGTGGAAGTAAGTGAAGACAAAGAACAGGGCAGGAGCCTTCCACAGAGGACCTCTGAAAGACTCTAACCACCAGGTTATAGAAGGAGATACGGAGACTCATAGTCCAACTTTGGGCAGAGTGCTGAAATCCTGTGGAAGAAGAGGGAGATAGAAATACCTATAGGGGACGGGAACTCCACAAGGAGAACAACAGAGGCAAAATACCCGGGCCCAGGGGTCGGCCTGTACAGACTGATACTCTAACTGAGGACCATGCATGGAGAGGACCTAGATCTTCTGTTCAAAGGAAGCACATAAGCTGTTCGGTTTCTAAGTGGGTTTCCTCATAAAGGGTACAGGTGCTGTCTCTGACATGAACTCCGGGGCTGGTTCTTTGATTCCTTACCCCTGAGGCATGCAGCCTTGCCAGGCCACAGAGAAAAATGTTTCGGCCAGCCTTGATGAGACCTGATAGTTTAAGGTTAAATAGAAGGGGAGGAGGTCCTTCCCTGTAAGGGGACTGGGGAAGAAGCTTTGGTGGGCTGGACTAGGAAGAGATGAGGGAGGGGGCTTCGGTGAGGATACAAAGTGGATAAATCATAGTAAATGAATGAATGAATGACTTTTTAAATAGGCAATATAGACATCTTAATGATAATTAAATAAATTCATTGATAACTGAGAAATGTAATACTTGATCACAATTTTTTATCTTATGATGTTAATGACATTTATTTCTAATAAAACAAGTTTTTGAAAATCAACATTCTACCTTCTCCTAATTAAGAAAAAATAAAAAAAAATTACTCCTGTTCTCTAAAGTAAGATGCTAAATCATTTCTAAGTTTTATATAATGTCAATATTTTTTTTGAAGAGCTCATGGTAACTTGTGATCTGTTAATTGGATTGTTTCAACAGTTATCTTTGCATTGATAAATGAATATAATCATTAGACTCATTACTAGTAGTATGTAGCACTGAGGTTGTTTTAAAAGAAATTGCAATTAATTTACATATTCATATGTATTTATAAAATTGTGTATTCTACATACATTTAGGTGTAAATGTTTTTGTTTCCTTAGATGAAGGGATGAGATGTGACCCATACCCAAGCTTTACAAATACATGGCTTGGCTGAGCCCAGAGTATTTCTAACTAACTATCATTTGACCTAGAAGCTTTAGTCTCCTCACAATGTAATCTCTTTTTTATTGATTTATTTTTATTTTTTTATTATTAGTTACATTTTATTAACTCGGTATCCCATCAGTATCACTCTCACTCATTCCCTCCCAAAACCTCCCTTCCTCCCTCATCTCCTCCCTGCCCCTTTTCAATTCCACTGATTGGGGAGGACCTCCTCCCTTTTCATCTGACCCTTTTTTATCAGGTATCTTCAAGACTGGTTGCAAAGTCCTCCTCTGTGGCCTAGCAGGACTGCTCCTTCCTTGGGGGGTGGAGAGGTCAAAGAACCTGCCAATGAGTTCCTGTCAGAAATAGTCTCTGTTCCCCTTACTATGGGAAACCAGTTGGTTACTGAGCTGCCGCGGGCTTCATCTGGGCAGAGGTTCTAGGTTAAATCCATACATGGTCCTTGGTGGAGTGTTGGTCTCAGAAAAGACCCCTTTGCCCAGATATATTTGGTCCTTGTGGAGCTCCTATCCTTTCAACATCATACATACTCTCCCTTCTTTCATATGATTCCCTCCACTCTGCCGAAGGTTTGGTTATGAGTCTGAGTATCTGCTTTGATACACTGCTAAGTAGAGTCTTTCAGGGGCCCTCTGCGGTAGGCTCCTGTCCTGTTACTTGTTTTCTCCTATGTCTAATGCACCACCCATTTGTCTTTCTAAGTGAGGTTTGATCATCTTACCCTGGCTCCTCTTTCTTGTTTATCTTCTTTAGGTGTATAGATTTCATATGTGTATCATATCTTATAGGACTATATGAGTGAGTATATACCATGTGTGTCTTTCTCCTTCTGGATTACCTCACTCAGAATGATCTTTTCTAGATCCCACCATTTGCCTGCAAATTTCATCGGTTAGAAGAAAAAATGGGGAAGAGCCTAGAACTCATTGGCACAGGAGACAACTTCCTGAACAGAACACCAACAGCACAGGCTCTAAGAGCAACAATCAAGAAATGGGACCTCATGAAACTGAAAAGCTTCTGTAAAGCAAGACACTGTCATCAGAACAAAACGACAGCCTACAGACTGGGAAAGGATCTTCAACAACCCTATATCTGACAGAGGGCTGATATCCAGTATAAATAAAGAACTAAAGGAGTTAAAAAGCAATAAATCTAGTAAAACAATTTAAAAATGGGGTACAGAGCTAAACAGAATTCTCTGTAGAGGAATATAGAATGGCAGAGAAACACTTGAGATGCTCAACATCCTTAGCCATCAAGGAGATGCATATCAAAGGACCCTGAGATTTCACCTTACACCCATCAGAATGGCTAAGATCATACTCAAGTGACAACACATGCTGGAGAGGTTGTGGAGAAAGGGGAACCCTCCTCCATTCTGGTGGGAATGTAAACTGGTACAAACACTTTGGGAGTCAATCTGGCGCTTTCTTAAACAATTAGGAATAGTGCTTCCTCAAGATCCAGCTATACCACTCCTAGGCTTATACCCAAAATTTGATCAAGTACACAAGAAGGACATTTGCTCAACCATGTTTGGGGCAGCTTCATTTGTAATAGCCAGAACCTGGAAACAAATCTCAGATGTCCCTGAACCGAAGAATGGATACAGACATTGTGGTATTTTTACACAATGGAATACTACTCAGCAATAAAAAATGAGGAAATCATGAAATTTGCAGGAAAACTTTTGTAACAACGGCCTTGAAGGCCTCAGCTTTTAGCCTCTTTCTGCTTTCCTTGTTTTCAGAGTCTTGACAATTTCTGCAGATAAATCACCCTTTCTAATTCTTTCTGGACTCTGGCTTGCTGGCTCAACTCATTTGTTCTTACTCAAAACTACTCTCCAAACTGACTGACTCCAACCGTGTTCTCAAGGATTTTCACTGAATTGTTCCGCTTGAGAAAACTTCTTCTGAGCTCCCAAACCTGAACTGCACTGACTGCAGGAACTGAACAGAACACAGTGAAAACAACGGCTCACTGATCACAAATGAACTGCATCAAGCACAACTCCATTCTCTCCCCTCACTGCGCTTACATAGATTCTCTTTTTTTATTTGTTCTCCTGAGAGTTGCACTTATCTCTGACTCATTTTGTAATTTTTTTCCTCTGGTTTGTCAGCTTGTCTCCCCATCTATTTGTTGCCATTGTCTAAAGGTGTGTACTAAAGGCATGTGTTTATTCTAGTCAGAGGGATTAAAGAGGTGCAGTAAGGCTATATCTGTATTCCAACTGGATCACACAGACATAGAGCTTTGGGTGGAATCCCCTGCTAGAGTAGCCATGTTGCTGGATGAAAATTTCCTTACAACTAGGTCGTTCTATGTTAGAGACAAGAATATGTACTCCTGTGTATCTGGGGGTTTATAAATGTTTCAAAGTAATCATGCTTAAATGAGAGTAGTGAGATGAGAATTTTTCCAGATGAAAAATAAATTTGACAACCGTTCAAAACTCTCACTTGCTTGTAATTGTTGTTTTGATCCTACTAAATACAGTAATAAGTGTTTTCATTCGACTTTACTTCATTTCTACTCTTACAAACAATCCCACCAATAGGCTTTAATTAGATTACTAGTGTAGCCACTTCTTACCAAGAGAGATTTGTGGAGTACTTGGCAAGGATTGTGGAGAATATTTATTCATTAAAAATATTTTCAGAGCTACTGAAAGCATTCTGAAACTCACCAAAACTCATGCAATAAAGCTACTATAAACTCTTCAATGCAAGCCTTCTGATAATATCTGCACATAAAGGTGTAATAGTGGTAAATATTCATATCAAACAAAAGAATAGGAACAGGTACAAATCATACAAGCTGGACGTGAACATCTTATTGGGGAACAGAGCATTTAAAAAATGTTCACATTTAAATTTTTTCCATGTGTACCATTGAAGAGTCCCTATAGGCGAGCATGCTGAAGAACACCAAGATGAACTTCTATAACTGCTTTTACTGAAGAATAATATACATTAGGTCAAGTTTAAATAATGGAATCACACTTATATTCATCTTCATGTTTCTTGGCCTCCCTCATTCATTTCTCCCTCAGTGCCTGCTAAACCAAGCAGTTTAAAAGTATAGAGGATCATTCACAAATTGTGGCAGGTATTCAACCTACAAATTTCAGAGTTGTCAAGGTTGAGTGTTTCAATCATTTTTGACATCTCCTGGCATTTCCTTTCATATTCTAGGTTCTATAAATAATATCCTTTCTTAGATACAATTTTAGGTTCTCAGGCTTGTTTCTCACTGCAATATAAAGCAAAGTTGTATTTAATCTCTTAGCATGTCCCTTTTTTTTTTTTACCATTGTTTAAAAAAATGATGGTGAACTTTAATGATAAATAGAAATATGTTAATAGTACAAGCATTAAAAATGTCATGCCACTTAGTCCTCCTGAAAAGTATTTCCTTTGATGATTTTAGAATGTTTTATTAACTGTATGGTAGTGTCTGTAGCAATGTAGCATGTGTAATTTTTTAAAAAAATAACATAAAAATTATCAATAATTGTCACAGTTATATAAATATTTAAGTATGGTAGTTGAACTGTTTGCTGTTGGTGTTCTGTTCAGGAAGTTGTCTCCTGTGTCAGTGAGGCCAAGGCTCTTTCCACCTTTTTCTTCTAACATGTTTAGTGTGCCTGGTTTTATGGGGAGGACTTTTTTTTTAACTTTGTGCAGGGTGATAAATATGGATCTATTAGCATTTTACTACCAGTTAGACCACCAACAATTGTTGAAGATGCTGTCTTTTTTCCATTATATGGTTTTGGCTTTTTTGTCAAAAATTAAGTTTCTGTAGGTGTGTTGGTTTATTTCTGGGTCCTCATTTCCATTCCATTGATCCACCAGTCTGTTTCTATGCAAACACAATGCTTTTGTAAATTACTGTTGCTCTATAGTACAGCTTGAGATGTGGAATGAAGATATCCCCAGAAGATATTTTATTGTACAGGACTGTTTTAGCTATTCTAGTTTTTTTTTTTCATATAAAATTGAGAATTGTTCTTTAAAGGTCTGTAAAAATTGTTTGGTCTTTTGTTGGGAATTGCATTGAATCTGTAGATTGCTTTTGGCAAGATGGCCATTGTCACTATGTTAATCCTACTGATCCATGAGCATGGACTATCTTTCCATCATCTGATATCTTATTAAAATTCTTTCTTCAGAGTCTTAAAGGTTTTTTTTTTTCCATACAGGTCTTATACTTGCTTGGTTAGAGTTACAACAAGGTACTTTATGTTATCAGTGGCTATTGTGAAGTGTGTTGTTTTCCTAATTTCTTTCTCAGCCCATTTGTCTTTTATTTTTTTATTTTTTTCCTTTTATTTTATTTTTTTTGCATCTTTTTTATTTTATTAATTACACTTTATTCATTTTAGATGGAATTTATTTATTTTAAAGGTTAAAGTTTTTGTGACGAGGACATGGAAAAAGTTGGAGGGGAGAGAAGGGAAATGATGCAAGTATTTTTTAGTTTACAAACCAGCATTTGAAAAATATTCAAAAATTAAACTTAACTGTATGGAAAGAATCTCTAACTTGAAGTGTCATTCCACTGATAAGTAATGGTATGAGAAAATATTCAAGATCAAATCTGTACATACAAATACAGACATACAGAGAGACAGAGAAGACAGAGTCAAAGAGAGAGACAGAGGGGAGACAGAAAAAGAGCAAGAGGAGGAAGAAAGTGGAGAAAAAGAAGAGGAGGAAAAAATTTGTATATATAGAAAAGTTTGCATATATGGAGAAATATAACCTTTCCCTCTTTGGAAAGGTGCTTGATACTTACCACAATCTTCATACACTGCAAGAGCCAGGGCTTATAAACCACATCAAAGGCTGAAACCAAACCAAGCCCCAGGGACCAAATAAATCAATTGGCTTACTCTTCTGCTCTTCCTTCTACTCATTTAACCCTGTTCCCTCATTCTCATAACCTGGAAATATTTTTTGTTCCTTGGAAGAAGCTCTCTGAGTTTCTCTCATGCTTTAGTAATGTTTTATTGATTTCTTGTAAACTTTAGTTTACCCATATGTCTCAATGGCAGTTATCATTTGGAATAAAACTGTTGCCTTTAAAGGTATGCTTTCATACTTAATAAATTAATTATTTTTGTTATTGACAGACATACATGTGACGTTAGCTAAGTTATCATTACAACATGTTTAAATGTGTGTTAATATTCTTGAAAATTCCTGGCAAACTACACCTAAAATATAAGGTTGCAGATATACTACTGCTGTTGGCATTTTAATTGTTTGTGATGAAAAATTCTATACCAAAGAGAGCAGTTCCTTTCACAGGCTTACCCAAAGTATTAGTCTAGATTCTCATGCAAAGGAACCCCAAGAGAAGGTGGTCATAGTGACTGGCAGGTATTCTAGTATGCACTTTTAATTTTAAATAATATGTTATTGTAGGAACCCTGACTTTCTTGAAGGGGCCTTACTATCCTGAAACAGATGAATATACAGAAATACATTGTGTAGTGTTTGAACATCAATTGTATAGAGACAAAATAAAAAGTCCTTATCTCTAGATTTTGAAGTTATTTTCAAAGAAGTGTATCAGCACATTCAAAGCCATCAGAGCATTGATTAATATTTAGATAAGCAGAAAATAAGTGAAAGATCAATTAAATTCATCTTTATTATATGCCAAGGCACTGGACACTAATGAGTTGCTTGTTCTTAGAATGTCCCACGTACATCCTAATTGACTACTTTTTTTTATTTGTTCTGCTTATCACAAATGTGGCTAACTTCACATTTGCTTTACTGATGGAATTTGTTCAGAGTGCTCTGACCTTTTAGTCAATTTGGAATGCTTTTTGCTGCTTTGCCACAGTTGGGAGCAATTGATCAGTGGCTGTGCAGGGCTCCTCCACGGGAAATCTGCTTCGTGTATCTGGGTCAAGACAGTTCATAAACAGCAGAACGTACATTTTATTGGTTTAATATTGCAGGTGGTTGTATCACTTTCATAAAAGGGCTTTTACTTTCTTTAATTTCTATGTGGAATCTGGCAAGTGGACTGATAATCAATCATATTTGTTCTTGTGCTTTTTAAAAGCTTAAATGCTGTGCTGTGGAAAGCTGCTGAGCTGAAGACACAGTGGGGTTTCCTGAGGGTTTTATTAGGCAGACTCGTCACTGGCTTAAAATATGATTTAATTTTCAATGTGCACATCGCACAGATATTACCATTGCTGAAGAACCTGTGCGGTACGAAATATCAATTTACTTTTTTTTCAAGATCCAATCTCTGTAAATAGGTGCAGTGTCTGCGGGCCTATTCACGGGAGAGACGGGAAGTGGGGAGACACAACAAGCAGGTGCAGCAAGTGGATTCATATTTCCTGAATATTTGAAGGCATGAAATTCAAGTAGCATTTACTGTTCCCTTTTATTCCTACAGCTGTGAGTTGTAATGGAAAATTCACTTCTCTAGGACTCAAGAGTCTGGAATCCTATATATTCTTCTATGCCTAAAGAGAACCAAAATTAAGCTCTTAGACACTAAGCTAGTAAAAGTGACATAGTGTTAAACAAAATGACTCAGCTAGCCACAGCCAGATGAGGAACAATTTTGGTACTTCCAAGGTAGCCTGAAGTCTATACTAATTAAATCTTAAATAATCTCTCTTGAAAGTGTTTATAATTTAAGGGCTCATCTAAGCAAGGCTCACAATACATATTAGGCATATGGGAATGTATGCTCATTTTGTGAATCTTCATTAATTCTGCTATTTGTTCTATGGAGTGAGATTTTAATCACAATTTCTACTCCAAACAATTTTCAGGAATTTCTTTTCCCTTTTTAGCTCATAGTGTGTATGACTTTTGTCTCAGCTGTGCTTTATGGACCTTAATATTGTGATACTGAGGAACAATACAGAGTAATGATACTTTCTTTTTTTGTTGTTTTTTTTCTTTTTATTCTTTTATTAATTACACTTTATTCATTTTGTATCCCCCCATAAGCCCCTCCCTCCTCCCCTCCTGATTCCACCCTCCCTCCCCTTTCTGCATGCATGCCACTCCCCAAGTCCACTGATAGGGGAGGTTCTCCTCTCCTTTCTGATCTTAGTCTATCAGTTCTCATCAAAAGTGGCTGCATTGTCCTCTACTGTGGCCTGGTAAGGCTGCTCTCCCCTCAGGGGGAGGTGATCAAAGAGCAGGCCAATCAGATTATGTCAGAGGCAGTCCCTCTTTCCATTACTATGTAACCCACTTGGACACTGAACTGTCATGAGCTACATCTGTGCAGGGGTTCTGGGTTATCTCCATGAATAGTCCTTGGTTGGAGTATGAGTCTCTGGGAAGTTCCTTGTGTTCAAATTATCTTGTTCTGTTGCTCTCCTTGTGGAGTTCCTGTCCTCTCCAGCTCTTACTATTTCCCACTTTTTACATAAAATTCCATTCACTCTGCCCATCAGTTGGCCATCAGGCTCAGCATCTGCTTTGACAGTCTATACTGCAGAGGCTTTCAGAGGCCCTCTGTGGCAGGTTCCTAGGTTGTTTCCTGTTTTCTTCTGGCTTTCAGAGGCCCTCTGTAGCAGGTTCCGAGGTTGTTTCCTATTTTCTTTTTCTTCTGATATCCATCCTCTTTGCCTTTCAGGATGGGGATTGAACATTTTAGTTAGGGTCCTCTCTTTTGCTTGGTTTGTTTAGATGTACAGATTTTAGTGGGTTTATTCTATGTTGTATGCTTATATGAGTAAGTATATACCATGCGTGTCTTTTTGCTTCTGGGACAACCCACTCAGGATGAGTAATGATACTTTCTTAGTGAGTGTTTTCTTTTAAAAATGATCATTGACATATTATCATACTTTGATACTAAAAGTGGTTTGAGATATTGTCTAAACTTTTTATAAGAGAGGAGTTGAACTCAATTTGGACTGAGTGATTTTGTGAATTTCAGTTTCAGCCATTGGTGGATCATAGATTCAAATGACTTTGCTTCTCTGATAACCTTTAATTTAAACCCTTCAGTAATGTTCAGGGTGCGACGTAGCTTTTCCTACCATGTTCAGTATGCTGAGAACATAGTCTTTACTGAAACAATACTGAAAATTGGTGAGACTTGGCAGAAAAGTAGAAGTGCTGCTGTCAAACACAGAATATCATCCTTAGAATAATACAGTACCATCATTTTAAATAATCTTATTTTACACTAGGATATATAGGTATTTTAGATTCCCTTGTATTTTATTTGGTGCTGGAACTATAATTTTGTTTGAGAACTGAATAATGTCGCATTGCCTGGGCATACCACTGCACGTGTTCACCTAGTGAATGTCATTTTGCCTCCTTGAAAGATGTGACAACCATGCATAAGGCTGTTGCGTATCCCTTGGTTCAAGTTTTTAAGTGTATCCATGTGTTAAGCTGTTAGCTTAAGCAGAGCTCTCTAAGGAACAGAGATCATCTGCACACTGGACAGGCTGAGAACACAGTAGTTGCTCAATCCATGAGCAGACTGCATCCACAGTAGTCATCTTTCTACTCTGTGGGCCTGGAAGATTGCTGGTGGGAGCCAGTCTCAGGCTACTGTCAAAAACCAATGACCACACAGTCTCCTGTTGTGAGGGATGGCAGCATGAATAGCAGTAACACAGCAGCTGTAGAAGAACAGATGAAATGACCAATGAGCAGTAAAGATGCAGGCAAGCCACAATGAATTTTCATCAGACCTCTTTACCACTTTATATCTAGGCTGTAGGATAATAGTATCTATACTTGGTAGGGTATTTTCTCAGTGCATGTATAAGTGAAATTCTCTCATGGAGGTTTGCCTCTCTGTTGATTTCAATTCCTTCAAGTTGATGATCATCATTAACCTACACAGACTGAGTAGTATCAAGGGTCATAATTGTTGGATTGTGTGATAAACTTTGAAGAGCCTATCCATTTAGAATTCAATAATAAATAGTCCTGAAAACACAAATACAAGTAACATTATACAAGCTGAGCAGATTATACACATGTGTGTGTGTTTGTGTTTGTGCATGTTTTAGTCAGAGTACTAGTGTTATGAAAAGACACTATGACCATGGCAGCTCTTATGAAGAAAAAATATTTAATTGGGGCTTGCTTTAAGTTTCAAAAATTTAGTCCACTGTCATGATAGCAGGAAGCATGGTGTTATGCAGGTAGACATGGTGTTGGAACAGTAACTAAGACTTCTACATCCAGAACCACCGGCAGCAGGAAAAGTCATTGGGTTTGGTTTGGGTTTCTCAACTCTCGAAGCCTAGTGACACACTTCCTGTAGTAGGACATCATTATGTTTCCGGTGGTTTTTCCTACTGTTCCCATGATCCTGGAATAATGACTCATAAGACTCAATAAATATTATACAAATACATAGGCCATATAGCTAGGCTATTTTTTGACTAGCATACAACTTAAAATAACTCATTTATTCTAGTCTACATTTTGCCTTGAGCTCAGGCATCATGCTCACATCTTGCTGGCTGAATCACTTGCATGTCTCTCTCCCAGAATCCATTCTGCTACAGGATGTTCTACCTTTCCTTCTTCAGCCACAGGCCATAGTTTTTTTTTTAATATTTTAATTGAGAGGTGTTGCATCCGTACAATACAAAAAGTTTTCTTCTACAACTTCCTCCAACATTGTTTACCCCAACACAGGCACACCTCCCAATCCTTCCAAGAAGTGTCACTCTGATGCCTAAACACTAAAATATATGGTTCTATGGGGGTCATTCTTATCCAAAATACCACAGTGTGTATGTATTCATACACAGCACATGTTCATGTACCAACAACAAATGAAAAAAGAGGCCATGAACTTGAACAAGAAAAATAATTAGATTACAGGAGGGTATAGATGAAGAGAAGGGAATGGAAAAATGATGTAAGTATGTTATAATTTTAAAATTAAGGGTGATTCTATAAAAATGTATATAGTTCTAGTATAAAATGGAAACTTATCATTCATTGAAATGGCTATTTTTTTTCATGTAAGCCTCTGGCTTTGTTGTTCCTTACAATTTTGGGAAAGTTTATTCATGACAGCATGTTAGATTTTGAGCATTCTGCTAAGTGTGTGACAGTGTCTCATTGTTTTAACTGTCACATCTCAATCATATAAATGTGGAACAGGTTTCATATGCTATTGGCAATTTTTATATCTTTTCTTGATATAAACTTTAGGACTTTTAGCCTATTGAGTTTTTGTTTTTTTTTTTCTCTTGAGTTGTATTACAGATAACATTCATTTATTGGGTATGGTCATTTCCAGTAATTTCTACCAGCCTGTGGCTTGCACTTGATGTTGTGTTCCTGGCAGAGATTTTTAGTGAAATACAACTGATAAATCACATGTTCACTCAGTCCCAGGACTTTTGGTGTTACGTGTTTGTACTATACGTAGGGCCATGCATTTTGTGCTATGCTATTTCTTCCATATAATACTGTACATATTTTTCTCTTCATTAGCCTGATGAAGAGAGATGGTTTTTACTATACCATATTAGTATTTAATGAGGTAACATTTAAAATATTTTTGAGTAGTACAAAAATAATAAATGATTTCACTCACTTTCATTGAGCAAGTATTTTAATGAAAAATGAAATCTCCTACTTACCCATCTCAATTTAGCTTCTAAAGAGAAATAAAAATAATGCTGAAAAATCTTGAAAAGGGTAGGAAAATTCTTTGTCTAAAGTAAAAAATAAAACACAATAAACAGTAAATATGCTGGATGTTGTATATACATGAATGTGCAAACAAGATGATAGAGTTTTATAATAATAACAACAATAATAGTTGTTATTTACTCACTAAGATTCCTTGAGACACATCCTCATTCTTTCTCCTTCTGAAAAAGAAGTATGTTTTGCTTCTTTTCTGTTGTCTGCCTGGTAGATAATTCAAGACTGATATTTTTGTTTTAAATGGGAAACAAAACTTCATCAAAGAACTGGCTGTCTTACCTCCAAAAGAAATCAGACCTTGGTGATTCCTGAGGTTGGCTTTGCCATAAAAGAAATGTATAATTAATGCCATTGTTCCAACAACTGGCTGACTTACCTCTAAAAGAAATCACACCTTTGTCATTACTGAGGTTGGCTTTGCTATAAAAAAAATGTATAATTAATGCCATCATTCCAACAGTTTGGGAAATGAAACTAGCAACACACTTTTTCTTAAAAAAAAAAATGGTTTATTATTGAGCTTATCCTCTGTCTTCACTTTAATGTATTGGCTCTTTGGAACCATGGACTCTGACATTGGAAAGACTGGATTTGTGAAACCTAGAGTGATTACTGTGTCTGTGGTTGAAAGACTGGAAATCTTCATGCAGAAGAGAGAACAAAAATGACATTTCCCAATAGATAAGATCCTAGTGAAAGTTTGCTATATCGAACGATTATAATTATTTCTTTCTTGGGGTTCTTCATTCAGGTTTGACAGCTCTAACTTCAGGGTTGTATTTGCTTGTTCTGTGCAGTTATGATTGTACTTTAAAAATGCATCATGACCTTGACTCTTTCCAATTAACAAGATTCTCTTGGTTTTGAATTCATGGTAGAGGTTGATCATCTGATAATGTGGATAATCATATGTCCTCCAACTTTGCACCCCTGCGATTTAGAGACTGTCTGCTCTTTGTATTTTGATATTAATTGTCATCTGCTTCTTTTCTTTTTCTGCAGCATTTGCTAGGTGATTTGGCATTCCTGAATTTGCTGCATCTGTCAAGGTAAACAGTTCTCCCAACTCCCTAAGTATCAGCACTAAGTTAAGCATTTCTTTTGAAGAAAAACATAAAGTGCATACCTAAGTGCAAAACTGTTATTGGTAATAAAACTTTTTAAATAAATTACCGACAAATGTAATCCAGTAAAATTAATGCTAAAATTAAAATATTAATTTAGCAAGAACAGTAAATGGTAACAATGGTGACATGAAATCTGGAGGAAATAGCCATAAAAAGTGGTTATGTATACTTAATTTTATTGATTTGAGAATAGTACTTTATAAATTCATTAGTTTCTAGACCCAGCATTCGTGGGAAATTGCTGTAGCCAGTGTGATAACACAGATATACCACTTATAAAAAGCAGTCCTAGATGGCATATGTGGAAATTTTTATCACTGACTGCTAATGCTATTAGCTTTTTGTAAACACATTGGATTTATGTGAGTCAGCTGAGAGAGAGATGGTAGTTTGAATTTCACCATAGTTGATTAGGAAAGTTTGCACTTTAGAATTTGCTAAACATGATAAAAAATACTTATTAGTTTTCTTTTTCAATATATTTGTTGAAATATGTTTAGCAATACATAAATATCTAGTTTAGTGCCTGACTTTTAATAAGTATAATTTTTCATATGTGTAAAGTTACTTGTTATTTCCTAAATTGATACTTTTATGTAGAAAAGTGACCAACATACCACACTTATACATAAATAATTAGCCATCTTTTCATATTATTTTATACTATCTAGTAAATTTACAAAACAGTAACTTAACGCTTTTTAAAATGAGTTTACTATTTATGGGATAAATACGCCTTGAGTAATTTTTATTGCTAGATCTGATTTTAAACCTATGGTTTCTGTCGGTGATCAAGGCAAACTGCAATCCCCATGCTCTCAGAACTTGCATGTAATCTAACAAAACTAGACACTAGGCTAGAGGACTGACAACGAATTGTTTCAGTTGTCTGATAGTATCTGAACATAAAAACCTAAGCAGACTGGATGAGAAAATGGTGAAAAAAAATTGTAAATAGTCATCTAAGGTAAATATCATGTGAGGATTCTTCACATCAGTTGTGAAACAAAGTGAAATGATCTTTCAAAGTTTTTTTTTATCTTTTTTTTATTATTTTTTTCTTTTTAGTTACATTTTGTTAACTCTGTGTCCCAGCTGTATCCCGCTCCCTCCTTCCCTCCCCAACCCCACACTCCCCCCCTGGTCTCCTCCCTGCCCCTTTCCAAGTCCACTGATAGGGGAGGACCTCCTCCCCTTTCATCTGACCCTGTTTTATCAGGTATCTTCAGGGCTGGCTGCAAAGTCCTCCTCTGTGGCCTAACAGACTGCTCCTCCCCGGGGGGCGGGTGTCAAACAGCCTGCCCTTGAAATCCTGTTAGAAATAGTCCATGTTCCGCTTACTTTGGAAAACTACTTGGTTACTGAGCTACCATGGGACACATCCGAGCAGAAGTTCTAGGTTATATCCATAGATGGTCCTTGGTTGAGTGTCAGTCTCAGAAAAGACCCTGTGCCCAGATATGTTTGGTCATTGTAGAGCTCCTATCCTTTCCATATCATACTAACTTCCCTTCTTTCATATGATTCCCTGCACTCTGCCGAGGGTTTGGTTATGAGTCTTAGTGTCTGCTTTGAAACACTGCTAGGTAGAGTCTTTCAGATGCCTTTTGTGGTAGACTCCTCTCATAAGTTCAATGCACATCCCATTTGTCTTTCTAAATGAGGATTAATCACCTTCACCTGTGTCCACTTTCTTGATTATCTTCTTTAGGTGTGTAGATTTCATTATGTTTATCATGTCTTGTAGGTCTATATAAGCGAGTATATACCAAGTTGTCTTTCTCCTTCTGGGATACTTCACTCAGAATGATCTTTTATAGATCCCACCACTTGCCTGCAAATTTCATGATTTCCTCCTTTTTGATTGCTGAGTAGTATTCCATTGTGTAAAAATACCACAATTTCTGTATCCATTCCTCCGTTGATGGACATCTGGGTTGTTTCCAAGTTCTGGCTATTACAAATAAAGCTGCTATGAACATGGTTGAACAAATGTCCTTGTTGTGTACTTGAGCAAATTTTGGGTATATACCTAGGAGTGGTATAGCTGGGTCTTGAGGTAGCACTACTCCTAGTTGTCTGAGAAAGCGCCAGATTGACTTCCAGAGTGGTTGAACCAGTTTACATTCCCACCAGCAATGGAGGAGGGTTCCCTTTTCTCCACAACCTCTCCAGCATGTGCTATCACTTGAGTTTTTCATCTTGGCCATTCTGATGGGTGTAAGGTGAAATCTCAGGGTCGTTTTGATTTGCATTTCCCTAATGGCTAATGAGGTTGAGCATTTCTTTAAGTGTTTCTCTGCCATTCGATGTTCCTCTTTCGAGAATTCTCTGTTTAGCTCTGTTCCCCATTTTTTAAGTGGATTACTTGGTTTGTTGCTTTTCTGCTTCTGTAGTTCTTTATATATACTGGATATTAGCCCTCTGTCAGATAAAGGGTTGGTGAAGATTCTTTCCCAATCTGTAGGCTGTCTATTTGTTTTGATGACAGTGTCTTTTGCTTTACAGAAGCTTTTCAGTTTCATGAGGTCCCATTTATTAATTGTTGCTCTTAGAGCCTGTGCTGTTGGTGTTCTGTTCAGGAAGTTGTCTCCTGTGCCAATGAGTTCTAGGCTGTTTCCCACTTTTTTTTCCAACTGATTTAGAGTATCTGGTTTTATGTTGAGGTCCTTGATCCACTTGAACTTTAGTTTTGTGCACGGTGATAAATATGGATCTATTTTCATTTTTCTGCATGTAGACATCCAGTTGGTCCAGCACCATTTGTTGAAGATGCTGTCTTTTTTCCATTGAATGGATTTGGCTTCTTTGTCAAATATTGAGTATTCATAGGTGTGTGGGTATATTTCTGGGTCTTCTATGCGATTCCATTGATCCTCCTTTCTGTTTCTATGCCAATACCATGCAGTTTTTATTACTGTTGCCCTGTAGTACAGCTTGAGATCGGGAATAGAGATACCTCCAGATGATCTGTTGTTGTACAGGATCGTTTTGGAGATTCTGGGTGTTTTGTTTCTCCATATGAAGCTGAGAATCTTTTTTTCAAGGTCTGTAAAGAATTGAGTTGATATTTTGATGGGAATTGCATTGAATCTGTAGATTGCTTTTGGCAGGATGGCCATTTTCACAATGTTAATCCTACCAATCCATGAGCATGGGAGATCTTTCCATCTTCTGAGATCTTCTTCAATTTCTTTCTTCAAAGACTTGAAGTTTTTCTCAAACAGGTCTTTCTCTTGCTTGGTTAGAGTCACACCAAGGTACTTTATGTTATTAGTGGCTATTGTGAAGGGTGTTGTTTCCCTAATTTCTTTCTCAGCCCTTTTGTCTTTGGTATACAAGAGGGCTTCTGATTTTTTTTTTGAGTTGATTTTGTATCCTGCCACTTTGCTGAAGGTGTTAACCAGCTGAAGAAGTTCTCTGGTTGAATCTTTGGGGTCGCTCATGTATACTATCATATCATCTGCAAATAGTGACACTTTGACCTCTTCCTTTCTGATTTGTATCCCCTTGATCTCCTTTAGTTGTCTTATTGCTCTGGCTAGGACTTCAAGTACAATGTTAAAGAGATATGGAGAGAGTGGGCAGCCTTGTCTTGTCCCTGATTTCAGTGGGATTGATTTAAGTTTCTCTCCATTGAGTTTGATGTTGGCTATAGGCTTGCTGTATATTGCCTTTACTATCTTTAGGTATGTGCCTTGTATCCCTGATCTCTCCAAGACTTTAAACATAAATGGGTGTTGGACTTTGTCAAATGCTTTTTCAGCATCTAAGGAGATGATCATGTGGTTTTTCTCCTTCACTTTGTTTATGTGGTGGATTACATTGATGGATTTCCGTATGTTGAACCACCCTTGCATGCCTGGGATGAAGCCTACTTGGTCGTGTTGGATGATATCTTTGATGTGTTCTTGGATTCGGTTTGCAAGTATTTTATTGAGTATTTTTGCATCAATGTTCATAAGAGAGATAGGTCTGAAGTTCTCTTTTTTTGTTGGATCTTTGTGTGGTTTAGGTATCAAAGTGACTATGGCTTCATAGAATGAGTTTGGTAGTGTTCCTTCTCTTTCTATTTTATGGAATAGTTTGAGGAGAATTGGTGTTAGTACTTCTTTGAAGGTCTTGTAGAATTCTGCGCTGAAGCCATCTGGTCCAGGGCTTTTTTCGAGGGGAGACTGTTAATGACTGCTTCAATTTCCTTGGGAGATATAGGACTATTCAGTCTTTCTACCTGATCTTGACTTAATTTTGGTAGATGGAATCTGTCAAGAAAGTTATCCATTTCATTTAGATTTTCAAATTTTGTGCCATATAGGCTTTTGTAGTATGACCTAATAATCGTTTGGATTTCCTGTGTCTGTAGTTATGTCCCCATTTTCCTTTCTGATTTTGCTGATTTGTATGGTTTCTCTCTGCTTTTTAGTTAGTTTGGCTAAGGGTTTGTCTATCTTGTTGATTTTCTCAAAGAACCAGCTTTTTGTTTCATTGATTCTTTGGATAATTTTATTTGTTTCTAATTGATTGATTTCTGCCCTTAGTTTGATTATTTCCAGCCGTCTGCTCCTCTTGGGTGTATCTGCTTCTTTTTTTTCTAGGTTTTTCTGTTGGGCCATTAAGTTGTTTGTATGTGATGTTACGGATTTCTTCTTGTAGGCACTTAGTGCTATAAATTTTCCTCTGAGCACTGCTTTCAATGTGTCCCATAAATTTGGGTATGTCGTGCCTTCATTTTCATTGAATTCTAGAAAGTCTTTAATTTCTTTCTTTATTTCTTCCTTGACCCAGCTGTCATTGAGTAGTAAGTTGTTCAGTTTCCATGTGCGTGTCGGCTTTTTCTTGTTTCTGTTGTTGTTGATGTCCAGCTTTAGTCCATGGTGGTCAGATAGTATACAAGGGATTATTTCAATCCTTTTGTATCTGTTGAGGCTTGCTTTGTGACCAACTATATGGTCTATTTTGGAGAAGGTTCCATGTGGTGCTGAAAAGAAGGTGTGCTCTTTTGAGTTTGGGTGAAAAGATCTGTCGACATCTATTAGGTCCATTTGATTTAGGGATTCTGTGAGCGCTTTTATTTCCCTATTTGGTGTCTGTCTGGTTGATCTGTCCCTTGATGAGAGTGGGGTGTTGAAGTCTCCCACTATTAAGGTATTAGGATCAATGTATGATTTAAGCTTTAATATTGTTTCATTTACGAATGTAGGTGCTCTTGTATTTGGGGCATAGATATTCAAAATTGTGATGTCCTCTTGTTGGATTTTTCCTTTGATGAGAATATAGTGGCCCTCCTTATCTTTTTTGATTAACTTCAGGTGAAAGTCTATTTTATTAGATATTAGGATGGCTACTCCAGCTTGTTTTCTGGAACCATTTGCTTGAAAAACATTTTTCCAGCCCTTTACTCTGAGGTAGTGTTTATCTTTGTTGCATAGGTGTGTTTCTTGGATGCAACAGAATATTGGGTCTTGTTTCCGTAACCATTCTGTTAGCCTGTGTCTTTTTATTGGTGAGTTGAGTCCATTAATATTGATAGATAATATTGACCAATGCATGTTATTTCCTTTTGTAATGGAGTCGATGATCTTACCTTGTTTCATTGCTTGTTTTCTTTTCATTTTTGTTGGGATATTATCTGTATGCCCTGTTTTCTTGGGTGAATTCGTTTTCGTTGGATTGGAGTTTTCCTTCTAGTATCTTCTGTAGGGTTGGTTTGCTGTATAGAAATTGCGTAAATTTAGTTTTGTCATGGAATATTTTGTTTTCTCCATCTATGTTGATTGAAAGCTTTGCATGGTATAGTAGTCTGGGTTGACATTTGTGATCTCTTAGAGTCTCCATGATGCTTGCCCAGGCCCTTCTGGCTTTCATAGTTTCTGATGAGAAGTCTGGTGTGATTCTGATTGGTCTATCTTCATATGTTACTTGGCCTTTTTCCCTTGCTGCTTTTAATATCTTTTCTTTGTTCCGTAGATTTAGTGTTTTGACTATGATGTGACGTGATGTGTTTCTTTTCTGGTCTAGTCTATTTGGTGTTCTGTAGGCCTCTTGTATATTTATGGACATCTGTTTCTTTAAGTTGGGAAAATTTTCTTCTATGATTTTCTTGAAAATATTTTCTGGACCTTGGAGCCTGGAGTCTTCTTTTTCATCAATTCCTATTATTCTTAGATTTTGTCTTTTCATAGCATCCTTGATTTCTTGGATATTTTGTGATTGGAATTTTTCTGATTTTACTTTTTCTTTGAGAGAAGTATCAATTTCTGCAAGTGTGTCTTCAGCTCCAGAGATTCTCTCTTCCATCTCTTGTATTCTGTTGGTGATGCTTACTTTTGTGGTTCCTGATCTTTTCTCCAAGTTCTCCAGCTCAAGAGTTTTCTCATTTTGTGTTTTCTTTATTGATTCTAATTCTGTTTTCTTGCCTTGCACCATTTCTTTCATGTGTTTGAATTTGGATTCCTGTCTCTCTACGATGGACTCTATTTCTTTGTTCATTTCCTTTTTGTATGCCACTAATTTTTTCTCTACTTGTGCCTCTATTTGTTTGGCTATGTTTGCCTGTGTTTCTTTAAGGGTTTTGTCTATTTCTTCTTTCTTTATCTCCAATTGACTGGCCAACTCTTTGAAAGATTTGTTCATTTCCTCCTTATGAGCCTCAAATAATTGAGCAAGCATGGCTTTAAGGTCATTTTCCTGTGCGTCTGATGAATTGGAGTATCCATCGATTTGGGGGTTTGCTGGTGAAGTCATGATGTCCTGATTTATGTTGGAAGTGTTCTTTCGCCTACCCCTGGCCATTGGCTTATCTGAGACCTTCCCTGTTTGTTTTTGGATTCTGCCGATCAGACTGGTACTGTCTCTCTCTCGAGTCTGGAGAATTCTTCAGGAAGTTGAGAGAAGTCCCGTGTCCTTAGCGTGTGCTGAGGACTAGCTGTACCTGTGGGAGGAAAGTACGCAGGCACAGAGGCAAATGCAAGCGTGCGTGCGTGTGTATATGTGTGTGTGTGTGTGTGTGTAAGTGGGCGTGGGCGTGTGTCTCAAGGGACAGAGTGATGGCTAATGTTGAACCCTTGAGTGTGTGGGAGGGGCTCTGCAATGTATATGTCGCAGGCGTTAGTGATGATTGCAGCGCAATTTCTGGCATTAACTGCCTTAACTCCTCAATTAGACCCACAGAGCAGGAACTTCAATGTTCCAAGTGCCCCTCTGTTTCCCAAAGTGGGTATATGGGTGGGAGGGGGTTCGATGCCTGGCTTCTGTTTTAGCAGGACCCAGGATCAGTGGAGCTGCAGATTCTCAAGGGTTCACTCACTTACAGGCAGGTTACTTGGCAGAGAACGGGGTATCTGGGCTCTCTGCTCTCTGGTTTGGCCCTGCTTCTTTGATGTGCTCTGCCAGTTCCGTGCTGCTGTCACTGCCAGGTTATGAAGTCTTGCTGCAGCTGGAGATTTCAGGGTGGTCACGTCAGTGGGAATCGGGGTAACCAGCCTTTCTGTTCTCTGGTTTGACCCTGGTTAGTCTTAAACTGGAGGGCTGATGTGCCCCGCCAGCTCAGTGCTGCTCCACCGCCAGGTTATAAAGTCCCGCTGTAACTGGAGACTGGGTTGCTAGTCCAGATGCTTTCTGGGAAGTCCTGGGGTCTCTTCACTGTGCTCTCCATGCTTGGGAGGCCCAGCGCCTGGTGTGTCTAGCTTGTATGGCGTTTCTGTCTGGTTTTGGTGAGTATATAGCATATTCTCTGTCACTGTGGGATTGGGCGGGCCGTAAAGTCAGTGAAGGCGCTCCTGCGGAGCTAGTATGGCGTCTAGCAGACTCGGGCCCTGGGAGGATGGTGCAGCTGCCGCGCGAATCTGGGGCTCCAAGACACAGTACTGCTGGCCTTTGCCGATAAAGGGCTTGGGGCTCCGCCTCAGTGGCTGCAGGCCCCAGGCAGTTAGGTCTGCTCTGAGAAAGGCGAGTCTGAGAAAGGCAAGTCCGCTGTGCGGAGGAGGAGGGAGGTCTGGGGGAGGGGAGTGCCGAGAGATCAAAGGATCGTTTCTCACCTTCCCCAAACAAGTCCCTGGGTGACCGGAGACCAAGGTTTTCACCTCCTGCGATGTTCCCTGTTGTTTAGAAAGTCTCTCCGTTGTTTCCCTGGCTTCAGAAGTTCTTCCACTCATCAACTCAGAACTTTATCTCTTCCACAGCTCGGAAACTGTGTGTGCTAGTCGCCATCTTGGCTCCGCCCCCTCTTTCAAAGTCTTAAGTAGATGTTTTCTAAAAGTTTTGAAGAATCTATTCCATGGATGTTATAACACAATTTCTTTGATTCTCTCCAAGAACAATGGACTATGACTGGGAAATATAGCCTTAACAATTCTTGTATTGTACCAGTTGGAGGCACTCGTTGTAAAGGGACTGAATCCCCAGTAGCTAACTGGCCTTTGGAGTCACTGAGAAGATCCTGCGGGAATACTGCCAAATCTCTCCTGATTAACCATTCCTGTTTAGAATACGCTGCTATGCAACCAGCTAAACTCACAGCAGTAAGGAACAGGAATGTTAGAAGAAATGACCTTCCTTCCTTTCTTTTTAAGCCAATGAATTACATGACTTTTCATGTATCTCTGAAGGAAGTAGTAACGATTTAACATTTTAATTCAGTGTGGAAGGAAGGGAACATGAAGTTGCAAAGAGTCATAGTATTGCAAAGAGGAGAATCTTTAAAAAAAAACCTGCAACATGAAAGAGAAACAAAGTCTAGAAAACTATTACATATTTTTTATTGTGTGAAGATTATGATAATTTATTTTCTAATAGGTTTCTTGTACTGCTTGATTGGCAGTGATTCTTTTTACATAACGAAGAAAAGTATAAGGATTTAAACTTTAATTGTAAAAATGTGCTTTAACAAGTGTTTTATACAAAATATATTAGGAACTCAAGAAACTAGACATGAACAAACTAAATATTACAATTAAATATGATACAGATCTAAACAGAGCTTTCTCAACCGAAGTATATCAAATGGCCGAGAAACACTTAAAAAAATTGTTTAACATTCTTAGCCAGTGGGGAAATGCAAATCAAAATAACTATGAGAGTCTACATCTTTCACCTGTCACAATGGCTAAGATCAAAAACACAAATGACAGCTCATGCTGGTGAGGATGTGGAGCAAGGGAAACACTCCTTCACTTCTGGTGAAAGTGAAAACTTGTCCAGCCACTGTGGAAATCAATATGGTGGCTCCTCAAAAAAAAAAAAAATGGTACTCAGTTAGTTTAAGATCCAGCTATTCGACTCTTGGCCATATACCCAAAGGATGCTCCATCCTACCACAACAACACTTGCTCATTTCTGTGTACAGCAGCTTTATTCATAGTAGTCCAAAACTGAAAATAACCTAGATGTCCAGCCCTTCAACTAAGGAATGGACAGATAAAAAGTGGTACATTCATACAAAGGAGTATTACTCAACTTAAAAAAAAAATAACAGTGAAATTTGCAATCAAAAAGATAGAACTTGAAAAACATCATACTGAGTTAAGTAACACAGACCCAAAAAGACACATATGGTATGTACTCAGTTATAAGTGGACAATAGATATTAAGTAAATGATAGTCATACTATAGACCAGAGAGGCCAAGTAACAGGAGTGCCTCTGGGGAATGCAAAAAGTTTCCTGGAAATGGAAAATAGAATAGATTTAGGGCTGAAATGAGGCACCTGGGGTTGGGAACAGGTGGGATCATGGAAGGGTGGAAGGATGGAGGGAATGAGTACTGGAAGAAATGACTGGAATTGGGGTGGGAAATATCAGGGCAATGTGGAAATCTTCTACAATGGAAGCTCCCTGGAACCTATGAGGATGGCCCTAGCAAAGACTACTAGTAAAGGGATATATGTAGTTTGAACCTGATATCTTCTGTAACCAGGTATGACATCCAGTGGTGGGATTTGACAAACCAACCTAGCCAAAAACCTTATACGTACAATCTATACTGCCTGCATGATCTAATGGGGTAGAAGTGGCACAGAACTTGTGGGAGTGGCCAAACAGTGACTGGTCTACTTGAGGCCCACTCCCAGTAGAGGGACAACATGCTTGAACTGATTGGATGGCCAGGAATCAGAGGCTGGACAGCCCAGAGACCTAGAATTGACCCAAATATGACTGAACAAAAAAAAAAAAAAAAAAAAAAACAAAAACAAAAAAACCAACAAATGAATGAATGAATAAATGAATAAAATAAATAAATAAATAAATAAATAAATAAAATCAATGAAAAGATGAAGTGATTATTAATAATATTCTATTATGCTCATAGACCACAGGAACCTAGCATAATTGTCATCAGAGGATTTATCCAGCAACTGATGTAGGAGCAAACATTAGGCAGAGCTTGGGGAACCCTGCAGTAGATGGGGAGGAAGGATTTTAGGAGCCAAAGGGATCAAGGACACCGCAAGAACATGACCCACTGAATCAACTAACCAGAACTCATAGGTGCTCAGGGAGACTGAAGCAACAATCAGCGAGCCTGTATGGTCTGAGATAACTCCTCTGCAGTATGTTATGTTTTCTGTGACTGCTAACAGTGTAATGACTCTTTTGCTTGCTATTGGGATCCTTTCCCCCTACTGGGTAGCCGTGTCCAGCCTTGATATGAGAATATATGGTTAGTCTTATTGTAACATGTTATGCAAGGTTTGGTTGACATCACTGGGAGGCCTGTTATTTGTGAAGAGAAACAGAAGAGGCATGAATGGGTGTGTATGTAGAGAGCGGGATGGGGAGGAGTGAAAGGAGAAGAAACTGTGGTCAAGATGTAATATATGATATAAAATTATTGTATATATTTAACATATGTGTTATCATTTTGGTAGCATTCAAGGACCATTTTTTCTTTCTCCTCTATCAAAAGAACAGAATCTATAAAGTGTAAGTTTCAATAAATATGTACTACTTATTTATTTATTTATTTATAACTATTTGGGCAATATGATTTTAACTATATTTGTGCTAGTGTTACATAAAATAGTTTAAATCAAATTAGTAAATTTTGTATTTTTTTAATTTTTTTTTTTACTTTTATTAGTTACTCTTTTTGGGGAGGGGCATGTGTAAATTTTGTCTTTTTTTTTTTTTTTTTTTACAATATCTGGTTTTGCCTACGCTGGTATGGGACTAGTGGCAATCTTCCTATCTCTGTATCTAGAATGCTCTTATTTATTAAAATACTTTTATATCCTGCAGCAAATTTTTAAAAAAATGTATAAAACTAATAGAATCAAATAGAAAAAGAAGATACTTTTTCTGGAGTCTGACTAGGAAGATGGAAGAAACTTGGACATTTGAATCAGGCTATTAAATTCCCAGTCTCTGCTGTGAATTAAAAACCATGAATAGATTGAAATAAATTGTTAATGGATATGGAAGAATTTTAATCTGGCAACATGGCTTCTCTGACAAGGAATCACATCCCAAGGCTTTCTAGGTTTATGTGATAGTGTTGGAATGCCAACATGCTCTGGATGACAGTATGATCTGGCTGGAATACACACATTCCCTTAGTACACATCTTTAATCCCAGGCATTGAAGATAAAGTTAATTTACAGAAAGAAGCAACCATGTTTGAAAGTGACACATAACTGAAAAGCAGACAAAGTGATAAATCAAAGTAACATATGGCAGAATGAGGTAGAGGTAGGATACACCCAACTCTCACAAGAACAGGACAGTAAAGAATGGCTACTAAACAGCAGTGCAGGGAGAAAGAAGGAGTTGTTTTGTTTTTGGTTTTGTTTTTGTTTTTGTTTTTTTGTTTGTTTGTTTGTTTGTTTGTTTGTTTTTTGCCCAAGAGTTTCTTACTGGGGTAGTTTTGAGAGACAAGTTGCAGACAGAACAAGCTAGATATAGGTGAAGAGCAAATGATCCAAAAAATTGAGAAGGAGTGAGAAGATTAAGACATATTGCCAAAATTACTTTCAGGCAAGGAAGAAAAACTTAGTCAGAATCCAAGAGAAATCAGTTTGAATAAGTCAGCTTGGAAAGGAGTTGAGGCCACAACAACTGAGTTGAACCAGTAAGCTAGAGTTCTAAAAGAGCTAGAAAGGATTGGCAACAGCTCTCATCTCATCCCCTAATCTGAGGAAATAAGAACAACATTTACAAATGGAACTAATCCAGACAGTGATAAAATCTGTAAAGTGGAATCATATCCATTTAAAAATAGGGCATTTTGTGTTGTGAATCCTGAGCACTAAAAGGACCTGCATGAGATTGAAACAACTAAAGTTAGAATAATGAAAATAGTTCTAGTGAGTGTCAGAAAAGGAAATGACTTCCACATAGGATAAGCTTTGGGGATACTAACATAAGGAGCGGATTTAATCATTACATGCTTTATATTTTACTGGGAAATAGAGCATTCACATTCTATTTTTTTCCATCTTACATCTGTTTTGTTTTTCTTTTTCCTCTTTATTTATTATTTATTTTTTGATATATGTAGATTTTTTCCTTCAATCATATTTTTTATTCATTCTTCAAATTTTTATGCATGTCTACAATGTATCTTAATCATATTCATCTTTTACGAGTCCCTCCGAACAAGTCTCGTTTTCCACTTCATTATATATAAATTGTAATATATTTATTTTTTATATATTACAATTTATTCAGTTTATATCCTAGCTGTATCCCCCATTTCCCCCCAATCTCACCCTCCCTCCCTCTTTTTCTCCCATGTTCCTCTCCCATTCCTCTCATAGAGGAGGACCTCCTCCCCTTCCATCTGACTCTAACTTTTAAACTCTCATCAGGACTGGCTGCATTCCCTTGCTCTGTGGCCTAGTAAGGCAGCCCCCATTCTCTCAGGGGGATGTGATCAAAGAGCCAGCCACTGAATTCTTGTCAGAGACAGCTCCTTTCCCCCCTTACTTGGGGACTCACTGGGAGTCTGAGATGCCATGGGCTACATTTGTTCCAGGCATTCATATTCTTGACTGTTTAAAAGATAATAACAACTAAGCCAGATTGAATTTAGAATTTTAAACCATTTACATTATACACATAACATATTTATATTATTCTATGAATTATTTAAATCTTCATATTTGTAATATTATAGTCATCTATTAATATATTTTGCATAAAGTCCTATTAACTTCTTTAGGTAGTAAGGAGAAAAAAAAACATCAATATAGAGAGGAATGGACTAGAAGGAAGAGAAAAATAATTTATTTTTGTAGAGTATTATTAAAGAGCATGATATATTGGGTAACAAGAACAGAATCACAGTCTTGGAATTTTACACTCATCAGTGTAAGTCCACATTGTATTAAGGGTGACGTCCTCTGGAATTTGGGATAATAACTAAGCCCATGCCTCCCTCGTCATATAATACCACCAGGCATTTTTGATTTTGGAGATGACATTTCCCTGGTGTTTTATTCTGATTTCTCCTCAGTACATGTTAGGCTTTGTGTCAAAAAAATCACTTTTTTATAAGGACAGGGTCAAAGTAGATTACAGTCACCCTAATGACTTTTGTCAACTTGATCATCTTCAAAATTTTTATTTTTAGAGTAATCACAGTCACACTTTGGGGGAATAAAATACCACCGTTTAATGAGGGGAATTCAGTCTGTAAAACTGGGTAGGGTGGAGATGATGGAGGGAGGGTGGGATTGGGAGGGAATGAGGAAGCGGGATACAGAGTTAATAAAATGTAACTGATAAGAAAAAATAAAATTAAAAAAAAAACATGTTTAAAACTGCATGATAACCGGTTCAAGAAAAACAGAATATTTTTGAAGTGAAATTTTTCATAGTTTCAATGGAATGTCAGCTACTTTAAAGAAACAGTTAAATATCATTTATTGTAAATACTATTCATAAGATATTACTATATTTATTTGTATAATACATGCTGCTATTTCAAATAATTATCTTTCTATGTTTTTCCCTTAATTCTTACTTTCACCTTAATTTTAAATTCTATTCCTACTTCTTATGGTTTTCCTCTCTTTCTCTGTGTATGTGTGCTTTTATAGTTGCAGGAGCCTGCCAGCAGAGTCTGAGTGGGAGTGAGGACAAATTACACTCCACATGGGATTGGCTTGAGAGGGCTGTCATTCTGACTGAAGCAATAGAGGCTTTATTCCAGGGTTCATTATTTATAGGCAAAGCAAAAACATGTCGTATCAATACAAAAAGAAAAAGGTGTGGAAATGCCTAAATTCTTTTCAAAAACTACTTCCCCAGGTGAAAACATAACAAAGCAGCTTAACCAGCAGCTCTCCACCCCACAGTGTGAGTCCTAGTGATCCAAGTGATTCAAGCTTGGCCACAGGTGTGTTGCTTTAGCAAGAGGCCATTTGTGTCCAGATGCCTGAGGCTTCTGGGTTACTTGGAGCATCTGGGACTTTCTCTTAGGATGGTTTTGTCTGTAGCTGCATCCCAAGGCTCACCACATATAGTCATATTTATCTCGTTACATATGTGTGCTTTGGCATGTGGGGGTCAAAGGTTCACAACTGGAGTTTTCCCTGTTTTCCACCTCTTTATGCATTGATTTGGAGCATCTCATATGAGCTCCATGCTCACAAATCCTATTCTGGATAGTCAGCTTTTCCTGGAAACCCACTTCCAGCTTTAGAGGACTGGCCTTACAGGTCAAAAGCCCTCCTTTGCCCATCAAGGCAGTTTCTGAGTATCTGAACTCAGGGCTTAGGCTTGTACAACATGAGCTTTGGACATGAAGCCATCGCCTACATGCCATACTCTTTCTGTTTCTACTTCTTTAATAATGAATATGGCAACCTTAATACTCACCTGGCAACAGGGAGGGTACTTTGATCAGGATATTTTTTTATCATTTTTAGGGAGAGGATCATCCATTGCACTTTGGTTATCTATATCTGCCATTTCCACAAACTAGGGAAACTTGATTGCATAATTTGTAGTACTGAAGGACTGCATTGGCATTCTTCTCCTTTAAATATGATCTTACTATTCTGGGTGTAAGAGAAAGACTGAATTATATTTTTAAAAAATATTTTTATTTTATTTTTATTAAATACAGTTTATTCATTTTGTATCCCAGCTATAGCCCCCTCCCTGTCCTCTCCCAATCCAACTTTCCCTCCCTCTTCTTCCCTTATGCCCCTGCTCCATTCTAATGATAGGGGAGGTCCTCCTCCCCTTCCATCTGACCATAGGCTATCAAGTCTCCTCAGGACTGGCATAACTGTCCTCCTCTGTGGCCTGGTAAGGCTGCTCCCCCCTCAGGAGGAGGTGATCAAAGGGCCAGCCACTGAGTTCATGTCAGAGACAGTCCATGTTCCCCTTATTAAGGAACCCTCTTGGACACTGAGCTGCCATGGGCTACAACTGTCCAGGGGTTCTGGGTTATCTCTATGCATGATCCTTATTTGGAGTATCAGTATCACAAAAGACCCCAGTGCCCAACATTTTTTTGTTTGTTTGTTTTATTGCCCTCTTTGTGGAGCTCCTGTCCCCTCCAGGCCTTTCTATCATCCTCTTCTTCCATTCCCTGAATTGTATTTTTTATTCTTCTGAACTTGTTTGCACACAAAGTATTTTCCTGTATTTGCTGTACACTTGTTTTCTAGAAGCATGGTCATGTGTTTGCAAACTTTATAATCGCTATTTCAGGTACTACTAGAAAACACAACTTCAGTTTCATAGCATACACACTGCAGGTTAAACACATCTATGTGTATTTTCCTGTATTTTCCAGATGCAAAAAAAATATAATAAAATATATTCTAATAGCTTATTTCTAATGATTGTCTTCCTCAATAATACTGGTACTCAAAAGTCAAGAATAAATGTATAACTTGGATTTTTATAAATAAATTTTCTCAAGTGTATAAAACATGCTGTGGAATTAAGTTCGTGAATAGCATCACAGTGTTTTCATGTGCTGCAGACAAACCATAAAACCATTGATATTTTATGGACGGATGAAAAAATACACGTACATACTTTGGACTAGGTGGTAAATCTAAATATACCTGAGTGCCTATATTTTATCATTTTTTTTTCCAAATAGTTTTTGTTTGCTAATCTAAAATAAAGAGTGGAAAATGAATCCCTTTACCACATTTTTTTTTTTCGTTTTTCAGGCACACAGCATGCGGGAATTCCTCTGAGGTTTTCTGAGTGCAGTAAACAGATTTCCCCACATCCAGTTACCTCACAAAGAGCTATTTTTAATCATTGCTGGAGTCCTAAGGCACTGGAGGACTAATTTCATTCTAATTGTTTTGTTTTCAGCTCTGGTGGGTGCAGATTTAAAACCAGAACGTTTTTTATGCCTGTGTCCATGAACTCATTCTGAAAAGAAATCAAAAAATGTAAGGCTCAATGAAATGTAAGGAAAAATAAATCTGGATTTTTAACATGTTGATGTGCTGAATAAATTTTAAAGCCCAATTTAATAAGTCATAAAATAGAGAGATATCACACCTGACTTCTCTTTGGTGATCTTAAGATATGGGACAAACATGCACACACACACACATAAACACACACGCACATTTCATAGTACACTGAGACTCATGTGAGGAAGAAAAAAAAAACATTACAGCTTTATGGAGCATTTGTCATTCTTACTGCATTCAAGGTTAAGGCCCCAGTTCTCTTATGATGGTTCTAGTTGAATGGCATAGGAATAAATGTATCTCCCTGCTCCTTCAGCCTCAGAGTTATGTATTACAGTGCAAGAGATTTTCAGCAAAAGACACTCTTCATATAGGCAGAGATGAAATATAATGGGGTATAGCAACATGTCCTATTCTGTGGTAGGTTTCCTTAATCTATGAGCAGTGTGCAGGATGATGCTTTTATACAATATCTAAGCCATAATTCCTTACGTTTTCACAGGTCGCTTTGGTCACATTAATATTTGTAGAAACTCTCAAGCTGACTTTAGCAAATGTATCATGCTAACATCCGGGAGCATTCAGTGTGATGGCTGGACACGGGAATGATTATATACCATTAGCAATGATCCAGGGACATTAAACGAACAAAAAGCAGAGGAAACAAGAATCATTTTTCTCTAGAACAGCTGCAGTAAGCCAGGGCCAATTGTTTCCATCTCTGTTAAGCTGTTTGTTTCTGGCCTTCCCCAGTGAGGTGTGTTTTCCACAAATCCCCAGGAGTCCTGGGGAATCCTTGCACACAGTGCTGCATGAGGTTGCTAAGGGAAATTTCCACCTTTCTAATCCCTTAACAAAGGTGTTGCCACTAATAGGGAGGTCTCTGTACTACGTGCACGATTTTTAGTACGTAATCTCTGGAGATGTATGTTACTTTCCATCTGATTAATAAGAAATAGAAGTGCAAATGTCATAGCTATTGATGTCACTGGAATTTGGAGCTAATTCTACTTTAATGATTAGAAATCTTTGGCTTATGAAAAATTATTAATAAGGCCAGAGAGAAGATATGGGCTACAAAAGATGATCTTAAAACCAGACAGTTTTTAACTGATATCAAGGACTTTTTAAATGATAATTTATTACAATTTATTCATTTGTATCCTGGCTGTAGCCCACTCCCTCATTTCCTCCCAGCCCCACACTCACTCCCTCTTCTCCCCCCAGTCCCCTCTCTTAGTCCACTGATAGAGGAGGTCCTCCTCCACTACTATCTGACAATAGCCTAGCAGGTCTCATCAGGTCTGTCTGGATCCTCTTTCTCTGTATAATCAACTACCTCATAGGGGTACTTGATTATAGAGAAGGCAGACTGCCCTTCTCCCCATGGAGAATGAGCTACCCACTGAGCAAAGGGTCAATGTCCTTTCCATGCATGGTCTTTGGTTAATTCATCAGTGTCTGCAATGGACCCCTGGGACCAGATATTTTGACTCTGTTATTCTCCTTGTAGAGCTCCTGTTCCCTCCAGGTTTTTCTATTTCCTCCTTCTTCCATAAGATTCCCTGCACTCTGCCCAAAGTCTGGCTATGAGTTTAATCATCTGCTTCAATACTCAGCCATGTAGATTCTTTCAGAGGCATTCTGTGGTAGACTCCTGTCCTGACCCTCTTGGAACTTCCTATTTACCTTTTTGAATGAGGATTAAGCCTCTTCCTTAGGGTCCCCCTTATTGTTTAGCTTTTTTAGTACTATAGATTTTAGTATGTTTATTCTATATTATATGGCTAATATCCATTTATAAGAGCGTATATACTCTGCGTGTCTTTCTGTTTCTGAGTTACCTCACTCAGGATGATCTTTTCTAGTTCCATCCATTTACATGAAAATTTCATGATTTCCTTGTTTTTAATTGCTGTGTAGTATTCCATTTTGTGAATGCAGCACAATTTCTATATTCATTCCTCCCTTGAGAGACCTCTAGGTTGTTTCCAGGTTCTGGCTATCACAAATAAAGCTGCTATGAACATAGTTGAGCAAATGTCCCTGTTGAATAGGTAAGCATCTTTACGGTATATGCTGGATGTTGGAGGTAACACTATTCCTGATTTCTGAGAAGGAGCCAGATTGATTTCCAAAGTGGTTGTACAAGTTTACATTATCACCATCAATGGAGATGGATTATCCTTTCTCTAAATCTTCTCCAGCATGTCACTTGAATTTTTGATCTTAACCATTCTGATGGATATAAGGTGCAATCTTAGGGTCATTTTGCTTTGCATTACCCTGATGACTAAGGATGCTGAGAATTTCTTTAACTGTTTCTCTGCCATTTGATATTCTTCTGTTAAGAATTCTTATGTAAGAAGTGGGAAATAATAAGATCTGGAGAGGACAGGAACCATACAAGGAGAGCAACAGAACCAGAAAATTGAACACAGGGGTCTTCCCAGAGACTCATACTCCAACCAAGTACCATGCATGGAGATAACCTAGAACCCCTGCACAGATGTAGTCCATGGCAGCTTAGTGTCCAAGTGGGTTCCATAGTAATGGGAAGAGGGACTGCCTCTGACATAATCTGATTGGCCTGCTCTTTGATCACCTCCCCCTGAGGGGAGAGCAGTCTTACCAGGCCACAGAAGATGACAATGCAGCCATTCCTGATGTGATCTGATAGAATAAGATCAGAAGGAAGGAGAGGAGGACCTCCCCATCAGTGGACTTGGGGAGGGGCATTCGTGAAGAAGGGGGAGGAAGGATGGGACTGGAAGGGGAGGAGGAAGAACCTTATGGGGGAATACAAAGTGAATAAACTGTAATTAATAAAAATAAATAAATTTAATAAAAAAGAATTCTTTGCTTATATTTGTAACCCATTTTTTTTTATTTTATTTTTCTCATTAGTTACATTTTGTTAATTCTGTATCCCTCATTCCCTCCTCAGTCCCACCCTCCCTCCCTCATCTCCTCCCTGCCCCTTTCCAAGTCCACTGATAGGGGAGGACCTCCTCCCGACTCCGTTTTGTCCAGTATTTTCAGGATTAGCTGCAAAGTCCTCCTCTATGGCCTAACAGTACTGCTCCTCCCTTGGGAGGTGGGGAGGTCAAAGAGCCAGTCATTGAGTTCCTGTTAGAAATAGTCCTTGTTCCCCTTACTATGGGAAACCAATTGATTACTGAGCTATCACGGGTCACATCTGAGCAGAGGTTCTAGGTTTTATCCTCTCATGGTCTTTGGTTGAGTGTCCATCTCAGAAATGACCCTGTGTCCAGATATGTTTGGTCCTTGTGGAGCTCCTATTCTTTCCACATCAAACTCCCCTTCTTTCCTATTATTCCCTGTACTCTGCCGAAGGTTTGGTCATGAGCCTTTGTATCTGCTTTGAAAACACTGCTAGTTAGAGTCTTTCAGATGCGCTCAGTAGACTCCTGTCATATGTTCAATAAACATCCCATCTGTCTTTCTAAACGAGGATTGATCATCTTACCCCATGTCCGCTCTCTTGATTATCTTTTTTAGGTGTACAGATTTCATTATGTTTATCATATCTTATAGGTCTATATGAGTGAGTACATACTGTGTTTGTCTTTCTCCTTCTGGGATATTTCACTCAGAATGATCTTTTCTAGATCCCACCATTTGCCTGCAAATTTCATGATTTCCTACAATTTTTATATTAAAGAAGAAAAATAATATACAATTGCATGTTATCATAAGTCAACTAGCCTAGCAGAATCACATCTGTTAGGCTAGTAGACAAACAAACAACCAAACAACAACAACAAAAAAAGCCGAAACACTTTTAGTATTTCAGTGACGCAGAAGGAAATCATAGTAGTCCCCATTAGATTTTCCAATTGTTTTTATCCTGACTGAGAAATTTAAAAAACAATATTTTCCACAATAATGAGCATAATTTTCTCTACCCCACTAATATTTTATCATAAAAAAAACAAAACAAAGAAGGTCAATATGAAATTAAATACTTTAAAACCGAAATTATGTCAATTATGATGTTAATATATCTTGTCTTAAAAAATCTCACAGGCGAGTAGCACACTAATTAGAAAGTAATTCTACTACCAGAAAATTATAATTAGAGAGAACCTTTAATGTGGTGCATGTGTATGGAATGAGGTAAAAATACATAACACTCCAGGAGTCAACCAAGAACAATTTAATTATTTGTATGATTTCAATATTTTGCCACTGAGGAAATATCTTCCAAAATTATGGAAAAGTATCATAATTAAATGCAGAGACGAGACCAATGAAATACAAAACAGTTCAGTAAGGGCAGTAGTCATGAGGCCAGCGCTCCTGCAGCGCTCATCCCCAGTTTTCAAAGCTTTTCTTGTGATATCAAAGGCACTTTTTCCCTAGAGTCCCTAAACGTACAGTATGAATGTTTAGGCTAAATGTAACCTGGCATCCTAAAGGAGGATTGGAAGCTGTGTGTCTATATCACATGACCATTCTATTTTGTTTTTAATTTATTTTTTATTTATTACAATTTATTCACTTTGTGTCACACCTTAGCCCCGCCCAATCTCCTCCCAAGCCTTCCTCCCCCGCCCCTTCTCCTTCCATGGCCCTCTCTTAGGCCACTGATAGGGGAGGATCTCCTCCACTTCCATCTGACCCTAGCCTATATGGTCTCATCAGGATTGGCTGTATTGTCCTCCTCTGTGGCCTGTCAAGGCTGCGCCCCTCAAGGGAAGGTAATCAAAGAGCCATCCACTGTGTTCATATCAGTGACAGCCCCTGTTCCACTTACTAGGAAACTACTATCATGGGCTGCATTTGTGCAGTGGTTGTAAGTTATCTCCATGCTTGATCCTATCTGCTTTAATACCCTGCTGTGTAGAGTCTTTCAGAGGTCCTCTGTGGTAGGCTCCTGTCCTGTTGCCAGCTTTTTCCTTCTTCTGAAATCTATCTCATTTGCCTTTTTTAATGAGGACTGAGCATCTTACCCAGGGTTCTTCTTCTTGCTTAACTTCTTTAGGCATACAGACTTTACTATGATTATTCTATAGTATATACCTAATATCCAAAAATAAGTGAGTATATTCCATGTGTATCTTTCTGCTTCTAGGATGCCTAAATCAGAATATTCTTTTCTAGTTCCCACTATCTGCCTGAAAATTTTATGATTTCCTTGTTTTTAATTGCTGAGTAGTATTTCAATATGTAAGTGTACCACAATTTCTATCTTGGTGTAACTTTAATCAAGCAAGTCAAAGACTTATGTGATGAAAGCTTCAAGTCTCTAAAGAATGAAATAAATAGAAGATATCAGAAGATGGAAAGATCTTCCATGCTCATGGCTTGGTAGGATAGTAAACATAGTAAAAATACCCATCTTACCAAAAGCAAACTACAGATTCAATGCAATTCCCATCAAATTACCAACACAATTCTTTACAGACCTGGAAAGAAAAATTGCCAACTTCATATGGAATAACAAGAAACCCAGAATAGCTAAAACAATCCTCTGCAAGAAAAGATCCTCTGGAAGTATCCCTATCCCTGATCTCAAGCTGTACTATAGAGCAACAGTAATAAAAACTGCATGGTACTGGTATAGAAACAGACTGGTAGGTCAATGGAATCAAATAGAACACCCAGAATTAATCCCACACACTTATGGACACCTGGTTTTTGACAAACATGACAAAACCATACAATGGAAAAAAGATAGTATCTTCAGCAAATAGTGCTTCGTCTAACAGAATATCTACATGTAGAAAAATGTAAATAGATCTATATCCATCACTCTGAACAAAACTAAAGTCAAAGATCTCAACAAAAAACCAGACACACTCAACCAGTTAGAAGAAAAAGTTCGGGAGAGCCTGAAACCTGATGAAAGAGGAGACAACTTCCTGAACAAAATGCCAACAGCACAGGCTATAATATCAACAATCAATACATGGGACCTCATGAATTCTGTAAAGCAAAGGTCACTGTCATCAGAACAAAATTACCCCCTATAGAATGGGAAAGGTCTTCACCAACCTTATATGTGACAGAGGGCTGATATCCAGAATATATAAAGAACTCAAGAAATTAAAAGCAACAAACCAGGTAATCCAATTGAAAAATGAGGTACAGAGCTAAACAGAATTCTCAATAGAGGAATATCAAATGACAGAGAAACACTTAAAGAAATGTTCAATGTCCTTTGTCATCAGGGAGATGGAAATCAAAATGACCCTGAGATTTCACCTTCTACCCATATGAGTGACTAAGATCAAAATTCAAGTGACAACACATTCTGGAGAGGATGTGTATAAAAGGAAATCTTCCTCCATGGCTGGTGGGAATGTAAACTTGTACAACCTCTTTGAAATCAATTTGGCGCTTTTTCAGAACATTAGGAATAGTGCTACCTCAGGATCCAGCTATGACACTCCTTGATATATATCCAAACTATGCTCAAATACACAGCAAGGACATTTGCTTAACCATGTTCGTAGCAGTTTTATTTGTAATAGTCAGAATCTGGAAACAATCCAGATTTTTCCTGTCACCTTTCTTAAGGGCGTCTTTGCACTATCTTTCACTTACAGTCAATAACCAGACTATTTTGCAGCACATCTTAGGCACCATCACTTTCAGTGGCATCATCTTTTTGTAAGAGTTTCATATTCCCTGATAACTATTTGGCACTTAGTCATGTCTAGATCATTGTTTTACCCAGAACACAATGAAATTTTCTAGAAAGAAAGAAAGGAAGCACCACTGCTCTCCTTCTGCTGAGCCAGCATTTGTCAACCTGCAAGCTGACCCAGTACCTCAGACTTAAGTAGTAACAACAGCTTGGTGGAGTCAATAAAAAAAAAAAAAAAATGGAGGAATGGTGAATTTATTTTGATTTAGCTGTGACATTTAGGGCAAATTGTTTTCTGCAATGATAGACAGAATAGTTGTTTCTATTCACCGAAAATGTGAAACAAAAAAGAATTGTTAAATCCTCTTTAGGGAAGAATGTTTTTGTTCTAAATTCTGAAATTTTCATTCTAAAATATAGCAGTCTTACAAGTATGATGATAGGTAACACAAATAGCTTTCTATGGAATGTCTTATGTTTCTTGTTTTGCCTGGATCAGTGTAGAGAAACCTTGACAGCAGGAATGTAGCATAACTCACTTTCTCTTCTCTAACTCATTCCTTTGAGAAACAAAACTTGAATTAGTTTATTTCATCAGCAATTAAATCAATAAATAATAACATAGATGAATATTCTCTAGGACAACATTCTACTCCAAAAAATCACTTTCTGGGGTGTGAGGGGCTTCTAAAACAAACAATTTGATAACTTTTGACACAAAAACCTTCATATTGTTTAAAAGTACAATAAAGACTATGTTACTGGGTACTGTCTCTCCAGCTTGAAAGGGTGGTAATGGGTGTGATTATGGCTAGTCCTATAGAGCTAATCCTAAATTTTCTTGTTAAGTAGCAAGTATCAGAAAAAGTTATGGAAATAGTCTTCAATCACTGGCTTTCATATTTTCCATCCTTAAATTCTGGGTGTAATTCTGACATTTCTTCCAAATAAAATCAGTAGCACTTGATATCTTTTCTGGAATACTTTCTTTTTTATGTTATATCTATGGAGCATTTCTCTGAACTCTCATGAAAGCATCTTGCAATATTTAAATGTTGATTTTCAATGTATATACCGTATGCTTATATTTTATAATAATTGGATTTTTTACTGTAAGAAATCTATATGCAGCTTTCTCTGTTCTCAGCATAAATACTTATTACTGACCCACAACTTTAGCATTGACAAGAATCCTTAAATTCATGGATCACAAAACACATGGCCATCACTGTGACTATTAAATATACTGAAAGTGTTTTCTAAAAGACTTACACTTTTACACTTGTTATCTTGAATGGAAAGAATTGTTTTAAATTACATTTAAGTAATAGACATTTAAGATCCTTAAAAATCAAGGTAGCAGTTTTTTTTTTCTTTAAAAATTGTATGTTGTACTATACAATAACAGGGCAGATGCTAATCAAGTTGGATGACTGAGCCAGCCTGACCACTAATAATATGGTATCCTAACAGGGTGCTTAACAAAACCATTTAATATCATGTATGATTTTTCTATAATTCAAAATAAAAAGCAGAGGTGCTTGTATTTTGGCGACCAGATTATTTGAAATGTTTCTAGAGACCTTTGAATAATAAGGTAAGACTATCGCCTCACAAAGCTCCTAGGTAGGCGTGAAGCTGATGTCACCCTTCTCCTCAAATGCAGTGCAGGCTGCCTAAACTATACAGGCAGATGCTTGGCAAAAAACCACTTCTTCTACATTAAAGGAGCACCTGGCAGTACATATCATCATGCCAGAGGCAGCAATTGAGCCCTAAAAGAGTTCGTGGTCTTTGCAGATGTAGGCACAGGAATTATAATTGCAACAGTATCTCAGGGCATTTGTGGTGTTCCCTTTCTTTTTGTACTGGATTGAATAAAAGGAGGAAGGAATGACCATGTCATTATCTCCTAGTCACCATGTCATAGCATCTGTCCTATTGTTTCATTTAATGATATTTTCTCTGTATAAAGAAGGACAAATTGAAAAGCAACTGAAGCCTAGAAGATTCTGTGGAAAGATAATGATCTTTTCTGGTTTTCTGTCCATCTTATCATAGTGTTCTCCCTACTTAAATCAGGTATGACAGATCAAGCCCACATTTAATGTGATTAGGGTTAAATTGGCAAAACCTGCACCTTCATTGGAACTATCTGCTTGAGGGGAAACATGAGGGCAGGGATAATTTTCAGTGTATAAGATGGAACCTAGTCAAGAATCTGTGAGTAGTTGGAGAGGAATGAATTATTACTTCCAGCAAGCAGATGCAGGTGCCTGTGCCGACAACTGGACTATTGTCATTCTTGGCAAGTGTCATGCCTGGCTAATAACACATTAGCACCTCATCATAACCCTGGGCAATGTGATGTGCCATCATGTGTTTTCTAATTTTACAGAGACTGAGGATTTTACTCTTGAATTCCACAACAACCTGTGTGGGGACTGAGCAGCATCAGAAACTCCACTCATTTGTTGCAACATACGGCAGACAAAAATGATGTGTAAAAAAAAAGGGATTGAGGATGCGTTTTACTCTAGGATCACCTTGTAGGTCTAACAACGCTGAAAACTTCAATATGCCTCACTATTCATGGGCAATTTTAATGTAGGTGCTTTGATTTTCTTCTTTACATATAATATCCCAATGGAAACAAAAGCAGTGATCTAATTTTTCTTGGTTACAAAAGAGACAGATATATAATACATACAACATTGGCATTAGGTAATATGTTACATGACAAGTTAATGTATATTTATGAAACTCAATTATTGGGTGGGTTTTGGAATTATCATATTATATATGTAAACATTCCTGGGAAATAGAGGTAGAAATGTGAAGCAACTTGCCAAAATGTTTATTCAAACTCTTCTCTGCTTATACTGGGTCTGTAGTATTGCTTTTTTCCCCCTCTTTCCTTCCTTCACGTCCTTCCATCTTCCTTCCCCCCTCTTTCTTTTTCTTCTCCTCTTCCTCCTCCTCCTACTCATCTCTCTCTACTTTCTCTGTCTTCCTCATTCTTCATTGTGTTACTAATCAAGTGGTCATGGTTTGCTGAGCAGGCACCTTGCAAGCTGAGTGACTCCTGTAATCTGACTTTTCAACTAGAAAGATCAAAGGATAATATTTTAGCTTTTTTCTATTTTTAGTTTTGAGCGTAGCCTTTAGTGGCCTAGCCTGCCCCATCCCCTATCTTCAATAGAGGTAAAAGAATATTGTCCACTTCTGCCTATCTACAGTGTTTCATGGAGAGAGTTGCAAGATTTTTGACTAAACTCTGAATGTGTGTATATACATATGTGTATATATAGACAGACACACATATATAATTAATATAAAAGCATTAAATACATGACTAAGAACATGAATATGGATTAAGGAAGATGATGGAAATGGGGAATTGGTCTGTGTTTGTGTGGCACACTTTTTAGTACTATTTTGTAATACAAACTATTTAAAATAATAATGTGTTCTTAAAACACCATAAAGAAAAGAGTCTCTATGAGAATACCGTGTATGACATTGCACTACAGTGGGAAGCTCAGGCAAGGCTCTAAGAGCAAGCACACAGCTCTCTAAGGAAGAGAGTGCTTCTTCCAGAAATTTCTGACCACAAGCTTTATTTAGAAGCTCTAAATATTTTAGATATATCTTTATTTCTCCATATTTTACTACCTTAAGATAAGTGATCTTTTTGATATTTAAAAATTTTTAATGCACAGATATAAAAAATGAAGCAACTAGTTTGCTGTCATCTACAGAAGTCTGTATTATTTAATAATATTTTATTTTTATTAATTACAGTTTATTCACTTTGTATACCAGCCATAGCCCTTTCCCTAATCCCCTCTCAATACCCCCCCAATCCCACCTTCCCTCCATCTTCTTCTCCTATACCCCTCCCCAAGTCCAATGATAGGGGATGTCCTCTTCCCTTTCATCTTACCCTAGTCTATCAGATCAAGTTTTAATGAAAAGAACAAAAGTGTTCATACAAAATGGATAATGAGAAATGAGTTCACAAAAATATGTTAAATGATCTTTAAAGTTCTGATATCACTACCTTCTTTGGCTAACCACACTTTTCCCACCAAGAATCTTTACAGGGCAAGCTCAGTCAGGAGAGGGCAGTAAAGAGTCAAGAACAAAAGACAAACCAGTCCTGTGTGGGCAACTCAGAAGAGCCTCATGAGCTAGATAAGGGACTTAACTCTCAGAAGAATTTTGTATTGAAGATATTTAGGCAGAATAAAGTGATTTTAGCCAGAGATAATCAGGAACTTTTCATATGCAGAATTTCCAATAATCAAACAAACAAATAAAAAATAAAACAAGAAAAATACACAGGACATTTTTAGTAAGAGACTCAGACAAGGAACACACCTGTAATTGCTTATTTACGCAATGGCTTTTCAAAGTCAGTCAATACCAGTAGACACTCATGTCTAGCTTATACAAGGCTCAGTGCAATCAAAAAAACAGAAGAATTGACCAGCCATGGCCTTAACATGTACATTGTTCATTTTCTCTCTCTTAGAAAAGGCAAGCCTCAAAATAAATGTAACAGTGTCTTTTGGTAATCATCTAAATATGTGCCTTCCATAGAGCAGATTGCTGAAGGCCTGACCTGAATTTACTGAATCTGCCTAGGTTGATAATCATATAATTACTTTGTATTCTTAGATGACAATGATTTCCCAAGTTCTGCGGTGGAAGAAAAGAAATTATTATAAAAATAGAAGCTTTTGTGTATTCAGCACAGATAAAAACTGCTTCAGAGTAAGTTATATTTATTTTGAGAGCCATTTTAACGACAAGATTATACTGGAGGATAACGTGTGTTCATTTAAGAGAACTCAGCTATACTACTGATTGTTTAATGTTCCAAGATTCACACATTTAAGAACCACTAACATTTCAGATTGAAAAAAGAAATCTTATAAACTTTTGTTTTGTTTTACTGTGTTCCCTTTCTGAACTGCATTTTTGTTAGCTCTCAAGACCCATCCATGCTCTTTCTCTTCTTGCTAATCCTTGCATATGCCAGTACCAAACTGGGTGTTTCCTCATTGGCGGACACAAGACACTCAAGTCCTGCACACCATGCATGTTCCTGCCACACGTACAAGCCATCATAAAACAGTGTGCCATTTGTCTCCTTGATGTAGATATCTCAAAGGCTATCACTTCATCCAAGTAAAATTCAGGGTGAGGCTCACTGGCTTCTGGAATATGATGGCTAATTCAGTGTAGCCATACAACTGAACTATTGTGGTTCAGGAAGTTATATATTAGTTCTTGGTGTAGCCTAACACTTCTTATATATACTATAACATATGAGTTATATAGCATTTAGTTGAATTGGATGGGAAGACTCTAACCCTCACCAACTAAGTCAATCCACATGAAACAAATCAGTAGACCCAGGCAAATTCATTCTCTCTTTCATTATTTGAGTCTGGGCCCTAAAATCTTTGTTTTAACTTAGGGTATTTATGCCCTTGATTCAAGAAATAACCAGTGAAATCCAAGATTTGAACTATAGGTATCTGGACCTCACGCTTTGAACTTAAGATTATTATTTTTTCTAGGTTGTTTTGGTTCTCCATGATACAAAATATAGTCTACGTGGGACATCGTGATCTTAATGAAGTAGGGTTAATTCACTGTAGAATTTTTTTCTTAATTGTCTGTTAATCAAGCAATAATATATGTAAATATAATTTTAGTAAATATATATATATATGTTTTATATCATCATCTGTCAATCTATCATCACTATTTAATTAATCTACATGCAATTACCTACAATTTATTTATGTATCTCTCTCTCTTACATACTTTCTCCCTCTTTCGTCTATTCTATCTATTCCTTAATTCTACGTATTCTGTTTTTGTGAAAAACACTAAAATATTTGGAATATTTAAAATTATTTGGGACAGACATATTTTACTAAACGTTTAAATTTTATAAGGTATTTTTAAACTGTTTCATACATTGTTATTTCAAGTGATGATTTTTAAAAGAGATACTTTTCAATTAATTATGTTCATTCGCTTATATTTGTCATTTATAAGTTAAATTTGTGTTCAGGTATTGTCTGTCATAGACATTTTGTTTTTAGAGCATCTAAGGTGAACTTTTAATATTTTATTTTGTGCAATTGCTATTTTAATATTTTTAGCATTCTTGAAGTCAAATTCAATTTGTTAACACAGGTATGTGAAAATAACAAAGAGAAAACAAAGTTTAGTGGGTGACAGAAAAATTGTGTGCTTGTTTCCAGTCTCACTAGTCTCTTCTACATGGTTGCATGCTGGATTTTGAAATAGACATTTATGAAAACATCAGCATATCATCAAAAGTCCAACACAATTATTTACAAAACTTGAAAAAGCAATCCTAAATTTCATATAGATAAAAAAAAACATAATAACTAAAGCAATACTGTACAAGAAAAGAACATTTGGAGGTATCTCCATCCCTGAGTTCAAGCTGTACTACAGAGCAATAATAATAACAACTGTGTGGTACTGGCATAGAAACAAACTGGCTGATCAATGGAGTGAAAATGAACAGACGAAAATAAACCTATACACCTACAGACATTTGGTTAGAAGCCAAAACAATACAATGGGAAAAAGAAAGTATCACCAAAAAATAGTGCTGGCCTAACTCTACACCTTTGTGTAGAAAAACACAAATAGATCCGTATTTATCTCTTTGCACAGTTCAAGTCCAAGTGGATCAAGACCTCCATATAAAATCATGTACAATAAATCTATTAGAAGATAAAGTGGGGGAATGTACTGGTTGAGGAAGTAACTTTCTGAACAAAATGCTAACGGCTCAAGCTCTAAGATTATCAATAAATGGGACTTCCAGAAAAGAAAAAGCTTCTCCAAAGCAAACGACAGTCAATAGAACAAAACGGCAGCCTAAAGTATGGGAAAATATCTTCATGAACTCTATATCTGACAGAGAGCTAATATCCAAAATGTATAAATAACTTTAGAAATTAAACACTAACAAGCTAAACAACACAATTTGAATGTAGGGTCCAGAGGTAAACAGAATTCTTAACAAGGAATCTCTAGTGGCTCAGTAGCATTTAAAGAAATGTTCAATGTCCTTAGTCATCAAGGAAATGCAAATCAATTTTGATTCGATCTTACACCCATCAGGATGGCTAAGATCAAAACACAACGAAATACTACTCAGCTATTAAAAACAAATTCATCATGCAATTTTCAGGTAAATAAATGGAACTAGAAAAGATCATCCTGAGTGAGACAAACCAGAGACATTAAGACATGCACAGTATATATACTCACTTATAAGTACATATCAGCCATAAAGTACAGGAAGTCCACGTTACAATATACAAAACCAAAGAATACAAAGAGGACCCAAGGGAGAATGCTTGAGTATCACTCAGAAGTGTAAACTGGCTGGGAGAGGGGAATGGAGGGTGTAGTGGGGATGGGGGTCAGCCAGGCGGAGAGCAGGAATAAATGGAGAGGCCTGAGAGAGAGAAAGGAAATCGGTGGGTTACATCTCTGGAAAAGAAGAGGCTCCAGCGTGCATGTAGGGTGACCCTAGCTGAGACTCCTCACAGCAGGGGTCTGAAGTTACCATCTCTTGTAGCTAGGTGTGATTTCCACTGGATGGAGGCGCACACCAATCCACCCATAAAACCTGCAACCCAAAATTTATCCTGCCTCCAAGAAGTGTAAGGATAAAGATGAATCAGAGAGTGAGGGTATGAGAAAAACCAATGACTGGCCCAACTTGAGACCCACCATATGTGAGAGAGCCAATCTCAGACACTATTAATGATAGTCTGCTGTGACTGCAGACAAGGGCCTACCATAATTGTCTTCTAAGACGCTTCATCCAGTAGCTGATAAAAACAGCTGCAGAGAGCCACAGCTAAACAATATAGGGAGATCAGGATTTTAGGGATACAGTGGGAAGAAGGGCTGAGAGAGCTAGATGAGAGGACTCATGAACCCCACAAGAAGACATATAGAGTATACTAACTTGGACATGGGTACTCAGAGAGTCTGAACAACTAACCAAAGAGAATACATGTTCTGGACCTAGGCCTCCTACCCATATGTTGCAGATTCATAGCTTGGTCATCATGTGAGTCCACTAACAATGGGAGCAAGGGCTGTCTTTGTCTTTGACTCTATTGCCTGTCTTTGGGTTCCTTTATCCTAGCTGGGTTGCCTTGTCTAGCTCAGGTGGAGAGGATGCTCTTAGTCCTGTTGTGACTTGAGGTGCCACGGTAGATTGGTACCCTTGGGATCCTCCACTTTTCTGAGAAGGAGAGGAGGGCATGGGGAGGAGGGTGACTGAGGGTGGGAATGAGGAGAGAGTAGGAAGGGAGCTGGGATCAGGTGATTAAATAAATTAATTATTGAAAAAAGGAACATTTAAATATTTTGTCAAGGAAGGGCATTGTTATGTTAATTTATCTGAAACTCATTAATTTTAAAATATTGTGCAATCATTATATGAATATATTATATATAATAAATATATAATATATAATAAATATATATATTATATATAACATATATATATATATATAAAGATTATGGAATCAAATAGCCACAGTCTAATAAGTAACTTTAAATTTTATAGTGGTTCCTACGTTCAGTCCTTTATGAAATAGTTACAAGTTGGCCGCCTGTAGTGAAACAGTCCCAGAATCGGAAGGAAGACAGAAGTATCACATCAAGTTTGAGGCGAACCTGGTCAGCATTCAAGCCCATGATCACCAATGGCTACAAGATATCCTGTTTTAAATGTTTATAACACCTAACAAAATCAAATCTATTTATATATTTAATAGGTATGATAATTAAAAAATTTCAAAGGAGTGTTGAATAATTTGCAAAACTTTGAAAACATGAGATGGTAGGGACATTATTGTGTGTGGTGCTTTTCCAGGGAAGCATATCATATTCATATGGAGAATCCAGGAAATGTTATTAATTTGAACACTTCCATTTTAAAAATTAAATGGTCACTTTCATTAAAATATGAATACACATCAATTCCAAATATATTATTATGTTCATAAATAAGAATAGAAAGTATAGCCAGGTGTGGTGCCTGTAATCCCAGCATTCAGGGATGCAGAGGGTGGTGGAACCCTTTGATTTCAAGGCCAGCCTGGTCTACAAAGAAAGCCTAGACAACCAAAGCTACACAAGCCAAAAAGAAAAAGAAAGAAGAAAAAGAAAGGGTACCAGAATGAGATGAAACAGAGTGTATTACATTGACATACTTGTCATATTCTATTAAAATTATTAATGAACTAAATGACACATGCTCTGTCAATGTAAGGTTGTTTAAGAGTTTGTGTTAAGAGTTGATGTCTTTACGAAGCACGGGCGGGGCCAAAGCAAGAAACAAATAAAATTAAAATATACCTTTATATTACGTAGTAAGCCTATTTCAAGAAAACTTACGACATCACTATGATTTCTATATCTGTGTGGTTTCCATGTCACCAGAACTATTGAATTCTAACTGACTCCCTGTTTTTAAGAGTTATTGTCTTACTCTCAGTGTGTACAATATGAATTAATGGGTGGGAACGGAGGAATGAACCACGATCTTCAAAATATTCTCTATCCTCTAAAAATATATTGCTTCATTGTGAGAAGTTGAAATTTATTTAAATGAGTAGTTCATGAGTCTGTGTTTAGTTATATATGAACCACTTTCATTTGAAATAATGTAGTCATAAATTCATACTTCTTGATTTGAATGTCTCTGAATTACTGGTGATTATATGATATTTCAGTGGATTTTGTGTTCACTAAGCATATGTCCTATTTTTCTTTTCTATTAGGAGCCCCTTAGACATACAGTTTACCTCCTACTACTTGGGAAATTGCTGTTCTGCCAGGGGCTTGTTTCACTCACCTTGAAAACACAGGAGTGGGAAAAGGCTAAAAATGAAAACCACATGCATGCAATCCTTTCCCTCTTCTTTGCCACAAATGAAAAATTGTGATGTTTATCCTGCCTTCATTTGTACATTTCCCGAAATAACTGGAGAATAGAAGTAATAAGTTATACAGTTATACATGAATATTAAAATTAAATTATTTCTACATCTATATATCTGTATTATGAAAACCTATGGTTAATTTCAACTGAAATTCTTACACATAGATTATATCATTGTAAAAATTTTAAAAGATAGAGTCATATTATGCAAATATTCCTTTAATCTTGGCCTGGTGATATGTGTTTGGAAGAAACAAATTTTGAAGGTATGCCTGAGTTACAGTGGGAATTCCAGGCCCAGGGAAAGGTTCTGCAACAAGGAGGTCTCTAAGTGGGGACATGTGGATCTCCCTGAAAAGGGAAATCCCAGTAGAAATTCCCAGTATTTTATGAGGGTGATCCTGTGAGGACTCCTAACTATGGGAGATATGAATCCTGAACCAGCCATCTTCTGTAACCAGGTCACCTCCCATTGTGAGAAGAGGATACCAACCCAACCACAAAAATTTCTACCTACAATCTATCCTCTCTGTAAGATTTGTGGTGGAAATGGTGGGAGTCGCCAAACAACAGCTGTTCTAATTGGAGAATCACTTTAGAAAAGAAAGCCCATACATAGTGTGTTCTTGATGACCAGAAACTGGAGGCTAGATAGCCAAGAGACTAGAAAAAAACATCAATAAAATGATTGTTAATGATGTTCTGCTATACTCACAGATACATGCCTAGTCCAGTTATCATCAGAGAGTTTTCTTCTGGTAACTGATGGGAGCAGATGCAGAGAATCACAGCCAAGGATTAAGGAGAGAGAGAGAGATCCCAAGTTAAAGATCTCCATTAGTTCCCTCTCCTAGTAACTGAAGGAACTCCAACGAAGAGGGGAAAGGAAGAATGATAGATAGGAGCCAGAGCAGTCACAGTAACCAGGAGAATAAAACTCACAGAATCAACTAAGCAAGGCTCAAGGGGCTCACAGTACTGAAGTGAAAAACAGGGACTGTGTATAGGTCTGAGATCAGTCCTGTGCATGTGTTATGGGTGTGTAGCTTGGTGTGCCTGTAGGACTTCCAAGAGTGCGTAGTGGAGTGTCTCCCTTTTGCCTGATCTTAGAACCCTTTTCCTCTTACTGGCTTGCCTCGTTCAAGCCTTGACTTGAGGGTTTTGTGCCTAGTTTTGTTTGTTTGTTTGTTTTGTTTTTTGTTTTCATTCTTGCTTTTTTAATTTTTGTTTTTTCTTCATAATTTGTTCATTATGTATCCTGTTTGAAGTCCCCTCACCTTAGTCTTATTTTAACTTATGCTGTGTTCTGTCCCTGGGAGGCCAGTTTTGAAGCAAAAGGGAGGAGGAAGGAGTAGATCTGGATGTAAGGGAAACAAGGGGACTGAGAGAAGGCTGAAGTTGTGATATATTGTATGAGAGAAGAATGGTTAAAAATAGATAAAATTGAAAATAAATAAATGATATGGATATGATCACAACATTTTTATTTTTTCCTTTTTTATTATTATAATTTATTACAATTTATTCAACTTGTATACCGCCTGTGGCCCCCTCCCTTGTCTCCTCCCAATCTTACACTCCCTCCCTCTTTTCTCCCTATGCTCCTCTCCTAGTCCACTGATAGGGGAGGTCCTCCTCCCCTTCTATTTGACCCCAGCCTATCAGGTCTCATCTGGACTGGCTGCATTGTCTTCCTCTGTGGACTAAGGGGAAGTGATCAGAGAGCCTGTCACTGAGTTCATGCCAGAGAAAGTCCCTGCTCCCTTTACTAGGGACCCCACTTGAAGATGTGTCTATGGGCTACATTTGAGCAGGGGTTTTAGGTCCGAGACTCATAACCAAAGTTTGGGCAGAGTGTAGGAAAACTTATGAAAGAAGGGGGAAACAAAAAGACCTAGAGAGGATAAGAGCTCCAAAAGGAGACCAGCATAGCCCTAAAAACTGAGCCATGGGGGTCCTAAAGAGTAGGACCTAAAACTAAAAGCAATTTTAATTTGCGATCCTCTGATAGTTAAGGCTATTGAACCTTAGGAAAAAAAAAAAAGTTGTTCGCACCTATTTGTGTTTCATCTTTTGGAAACTTTTTGTTTAGTTCTATACCCTGTTTTATTTGAGGTATTTGTGTTCTTGTTGTTCAATATTTTCTCTGTTTCATAAATACTAACCATCTGTCAATTGATAATTGTTAAACTTTTTTTCAATGCTGTTGGTCTCTTTTTGTTGAAACTTTATTGTTTGCTGCACAGAAAATTTTAGTGTCATAATGTTCCATTTATTAATTGTTGGTCTTAAAATAAATAGAAATAGAGAATCATGAGGACAAAGAGAGGTAATTGAGGCATTTTTAGATACTGGAAGAAAAGAAAAGTTTGGTAAACAAATGAAATCAGACATCATGAGCATGATAATACTCAGGGAATGAGCTGATCACGCCCTGTCAAAGGAGAATGGTACTTTGGGGGAAAACTAACATTAAAAAATGCATGAAAAGACTACATAGGGTTAAAGCAGTTATGGTTTATGCCTGAAGATACGAGGTTGAACCAAGGATTCCATTGTGGAACAAGAGAAACAACACCTAAAATGAGTTGTAATTCTTCCACCAAACATAAACTTTGACATAAGCATATCTTCAGTTTCATATACATGCATGCATATAACATTCAGTAATAATACAAACAACTAAAAAAATTACAACATGACAGAGAGTTAAGTGAAGAATGATACTGGCCTATGGTAATTGAAATAAGATGTTAAAGAGTAAACGAAAGGGGCAAAGTGATGCAACTATATTTTAAATAAAATGAAAAGTAAAATAAACTTTTGGAAACAATATTAACCAACTAACTATATAAGAGTAAAGGAAACAGACGTGGATCGGAGGGCAGTGGCTGAGTCCAGGTATACATATGGCTAGATGTGTACTCTGACATTCTGGGATCCCTCTCAGGCATAGAGGTAATTTGCCTGCATGTGCAGCCAGTCTTTATAACATCAGTTTCGTGAGTTTCTCTGCAGTACATCTCCATAATGCCCCATCATTCTTTCTTTGGCTAACTAGCTTGTTAATGATGCTTAGGTTAGAAAAATTGTTGTGCTATGTGTCCAAACTAGAGGGTGTGGTCTGTGAGCCTGGCAGTGGATTTATTTCTCAAGGTAAAGGACATATCTGTGGAAAAGTCCTCTAATGTTGTGTATTAAATCTGAACACCTTCAAGAACTTGCTACTGTTCCATCCATAGATTACGTAAGTGTAAGTTCTTAAGCATGTACACCAAATTTTCACCATACAGAACACTTGTTTAATTCAAGTTAATAATAGTTTAATTCAAGTTCTTAAATATAAGATATATTTGATTTAATTACCATAAGACTAACTATTCAAAATTATTAAGGTATAGTTAATGTATGCTCTGTTTGAAGTCACATCATTATTCATTGTACAAAGTTGAAACAAGTTATTTTTATTTATATTTATTTTTCTATAGTTTCTACTAATATACAGCAATTATTTAAAATAATTTTTAAATTTAAACATATTTTGTTCATATTCTTCTTTTCCAATTCCTTTCAGAAACTCCCTCTATCCTTACCCACCCAACTTTAATTTTTTTTTTCTCAAAAAATTAAAAATAAACTAACAGCTTGAGATCAGGGTTGGAGATACCTCCAGAAGATGTTTTATTATAGAGAATTGTTTTAGTAATTCTGGGATTCTTATTATTCCATATGAAGTTGAGAATTTTTCTTTCAAGGTCTGTAAAGAATTGTGTTGCTAATTGGGTGGGAATTACATGGAATCCGTAGATTTCTTTTGGTAAGATCGCCATTTTTACTGTTAATCCTGCCAAGCCATGAGCAAAGGAGATCTTTCCATCTTCTGATATCTTCTTCTAATTCTTTCCTCAGAGACTGGAAATGTTTTTCATACAAATCTTTGACTTGCTTGGTTAGGGTCACACCAAGGTACTATGTCCTTTTAGGCTATTGTGAAGGTTGTTGTTTCCTTAATTTCTTTCTCAGCCATTTTGTCTTTGGTATACAGGAGGGCTGTTGATTTTTATAAAGCAACAATACTAAAAACTGCATGGTACTGCATAGAAACCGACTGGTAGACCAATGGAATAGAATATGAGACCCTGGAAAAAACCCACACACTTATGGGCAACTGATTTTTGACAAAGATGCAAAAAACATACAACAGGAAAAAGATAGCATCTTCAACAAATGGTGCTGGTCTAACTGGATGCTTACATGTACAAAAATGCATATAGATCCATACTTATCACCCTGCACAAAGCTAAAGTCCAAGTGTATCAAAGACCTCAATATAAAACCAGACACACTAAACCTGTTAGAAGAAAAAGTGGGGAAGAACCTTGAACTCATTGTCACAGGAGACAACTTCCTGAAAAGAACACCAGCAGTACTAAGAACAACAATCAACAAATGGGACCTCATGAAACTGAAAAGCTTCTGTAAAGCAAAGGACACTGTCATCAGAAAAAAAAAATACCTGCTTACATATTGGGAAAGGATCTTCACCAACCCTTTATCTGACAGAGGGCTAATATCCAGAATATAGAAAGAACTTAAGTTAAACAGCAACAAATCAAGTAATCCAATAAAAAATGGGGTACAGAGCAAAACAGATAATTTCCAATAGAGGAATATAGAATTGCAGAGAAACAAGTAAAGAAAAGGTCAACATTCTTACTCATCAGGGAAATGCAAATCAAAATGTTCTTGAGATTTCACCTTAGACCCATCAGAATGGCCAAGATGAAAAACTCAAGTGATAATGCATGCAGAGAGGATGTGGATAAAGGGAACCCTCTTCCACTGCTGGTAGGAATATAAACTTGTACAACCACTTTGGAAATCAATCTGGCCCTTTCTCATACAATTGTATGAGATCCATCTTTACCTCAAGATCCCGCTATACCACTCCTAGGCATATAAACAAAATATACTCAAGTATACAACAGGAAATTTGCTCAACCATGTTTGTAGCAGTTTTACTTGTAATAGCCAGAACATGGAAACAACACAGATGTCTCTCAACAGAGGAATGGATACAAAAATTGTGGTACATTTACACAATGGAATACTACTCAGCAATTAAAAACAAGGAAATCATGAAATTTGCAGGCAAATGGTGGGATCTAGAAGAGATCATCTTGAGTGAGGTATCCCAGAATCAGAAAGACATACACGGCATATACTCACTTAGAAGTGGATACTAGACCTATAAGATAGGATAAACATATTAAAATTGTACATCTAAAGAAGATAAACAAGAAGGAGGACTCTTTCTAAGATGCTCAATCCTCTTTCAGAAAAGCAAAGAGGATGAATGTCAGAAGAGGGAGAAAACAGGGAACAGGACAGGGTCCTCTGATAGACATTACCCTGCAAGGTAACAAAGAAGATGCTGAGACTAGCCAAATTTTGGGCAGAGTGAAGAGAATCTTATGAAAGAAGTGGGTAATAGTAAGACCTGTAGAGGACAGGAGCTCCACAATGAGAGCAACAGAACCAAAAAATCTGGGCACAGGGGTCTTTTCTAAGACTGATACTCCAACCAAGGACCATTCATGGAGATAACCTAGAGCCCCTGCACAGATATAGCCCATGGCAGTTCAGTGTCTAGGTGGGTTCCATAGGTATGGGAATACTGACTGTCTCTTACACGAACTGATCACCTCCCCCTTAGGGGAGAACAGCCTTATTAGGCCATAGAAGAAGACAATACAGCCACTCCCCATGAAACTTGATAGTCTAGGATCAGAAGGAAGGGGAGGAAGACTTCCCCTATCAGTGTACTGGGGGAGGGGCATAGGTGAGAACTACAGGTGGGATACAAGGTGAATAAACTGTAAGTAATAAAATATTCAAAAATTAAACAAGCATAACACATCTCTTCCAAATCAAGGGGAAAAAACACTCAGAATAAAGCAAAACATAGCAAAAACACCAAACTGTTATGAAATAGAAGCATAAACAAAAACAGAAACTATGAAAACTATTTTATGTTGGTCAAGTACTCCTTAATAGAAAGTAATTATTAGTACATTGCATAATATATGTGTAAACACAGTTCTGTTAGTACTTATTTCCTTAGAGGGTGTCATTTAATATAGTTCTCTAAGTATCTCATTAAATGATCTTGATCCTCCAATGCTACCTCAATGAACAGCAATTCATTCTTTGTTCATTAATATCTTTGAAAAAGTATGCAAAGCCCCTATGAAAATATTTAATTATTCTCAATAAAATTCTTTGAATACTTATGATAAGGTGGGCCCTAGAAGCATGGCGAATAGTAGATCTTGTCACTGTCAATTACTGTCTAATATTATCACACAGGAATGAGAAAAAAAAAAAAAAGCAACAACAATCCTTCTACCTTGGGAGTACATGGCTCTCTTATGCTTTCTTTCATGCTCCCAACTATACTTCAGAAACTAGCAAATAACCTCTGGTATCCATCATGCTGTGTTATCAGCACATCTGTTAGAAAATGTCTCCCAGGAGCCCAAAATAAAGAAAACCTGAAGTATGGTGCTGTAAGACTTGAGATAGATTATCAATCCATTGTAAAAACACAAACAAGTTTAATGTTGGACTTCCCTGTTCAATTTTGCTCTTTCATTGAATTTTTAACCAAAAAAACTACTGGTACATCCTGAAGAATGTAATTAAGAAATATAATTAACTTTATTTATAATTAATAAAATCACATGAGGAAACAAATTGATTTCATGAACTTATTTTTTTTTTACAAGAACTAAAATATCAATCTTATATTCCTGTTACAAGGAGATAAGAAAGCTACTATGGAATGTGAAGTAGTATCTTAAAGTATTGTTTATTTGACCAAGGTCTTATTACTTTAGTTAATTCAGTTATAACACTGGTTCTTTTAATTATGGTACACTAACCACACACTGACTGCAATTGTAATATAGCTGGAATAAAGGATGATTTCAATTCAGCAAAGGTAACAAAGCAAGCACACAGTTTGCTATTTTATGCAGATTCTTTTCTCTTTATCACTTAAAATTCTTTACCTTTGTCATACAGAATACCTAAAATCATTAGTAATAACTTATGACCAGTATATTAGCATTTCTGACATAATTGCTTTAAGTGGGAGAAGGCATTAGTATATTTCTAGACCTTCCAAGGAACTAACTCAAATGCAAAATTTCATCAGCGCTCTCAATTTGCTATGGGTTCTTTGTTTTTCAGACAATCTTCCCTGAAGGAAAAGACAAACTCAGAATCATGGGAAACCATGGCCTCTGGAAGTGTTCTTCAGCTCATGACATATTAGTCAACAAGGAAAGATCACCAAATTGTGATCAGTCAGGACTGTGTTTTAAATTCTTGGCCTTGAAAACTGTTAGTTCACAATGGTGTTTCTCTTAACTCTAGCCATGAGTTTGGAATTGTGTTGCAAACCATATTTCCTACATATTATTTTTCATTTTTAATTATATTTTTTTATATTAATCACAGTTTATTCATTTTGTATCCCAGCTGCAGCCCCCTCCTTATTTCCTTACCAATCACACCCTTCCTCTTTCTTCTCCTCCCATGCCCCTCTCCAAATCCACTGAGAAGTGAGGTCTTCCTCCCCTTCCATTTGACCCTAGCTTATCAGGTCTCATCAGGACTGGCTGCAAAGTCCTCCTCTGTGGCCTGGCAAGGCTTCATCCCCCAGGGGGTGGTGATCAAAAAGACTGCAATTGAGTCCATGTCAGAGACATCCCAGGTTACAATAGGGAATCCACTTGGAGACAGAGCTGCTTATGGGCTGAATCTAAGAAGGGGGTCTAGGTCCTCTACATTCATGGTCATTGGTTGGAGCATTCTCTCTGCAGGACATCTTGGGCCCAAATATTTTGACTCGTGCAGATTCTTTTCCCTCCATGTTTTTCTATCTCCTCCTTCTTCCATTACCAGTTGCCTGCAAATTTCGTGTTTTTCTCGTTTGTAATTGATGAGTAGTATATACATGTACCGCAATTTCTATATCCTTTCCTTGGCTGAGGGACATCTACTTTATTTCCAGATCCTGGCTATTACGAATAAAGCTACTCTGAACAGAGTGAGCAAATGTCTTTGGTGAAAGATGGAGCATCTTTTGGATATATGCCCAGGAATGGTATAGCTGGATTTTGAGGTAGCAATATTTCTAATTGTCTGAGAAAGCAGCAGATTGATTTCCAAAGTGGTTGTACATGTTTACATTCCCACCAGCAAAGGAGGAGAGTCCCCCTTTTTCCACATCTTCTCCAGCATGTGTTGGTACTTGAGTTTTTGATCTTAACCATTCTGATGGGTGTAAGATGAAATCTCAGGGTCATTTTGATTTGCATTTTCCTGATGACTAAGCATGTTGAACATTTCCTTTTTTAATTTTTTAATATTAATTGCAGTCTTCACTTTTTATCTCAGCTGTAGCCCTCTACCTCATTCCCTCCCAATAGCACCCTCTCTCCCTCATTTTCTCCCATGCCCCTCTCCAAGTCCACTGATAGGAGAAGTCCCCCTCCTCTTTCATGTGACCCTAGCCTATCAGGTTTCAGCAGGACTGGTTCATTGTCTCCCTTTTGGCCTGGCAAGGCTACTCCCCCCTCATGGGGAGGTGATCAAGGAGTTAGCCACTGAGTTCATGACATAGACAGTTCTTGTTCCTCTTACTAAGAAACCCACTTAGATACTGAATTAGCATGGGCTATATCTGAGCAGGGGTTCTAGGTTATATCCATTAGTCATCCTTGGTTGGAGTATCAGTCTCAGGAAAGGCTCTTATGCCTAGAATTTTTTGGTTCTGTTGCTTTTCTTGTAGAGCTCCTGTCCCCTCCAGGTCTTTCTATCTCCCCCTTCTTTCATAAGATTCTCTGCACTCTGCTCAAAGTTTGCTTATGAGTCTCAACATTTCTTTAAGTATTTCTCTGCCATTCAATATTCCTCTATTGAAAATTCCCTGTTTAGCTCTGTACCCCATTTTTTTAATTGGATTCCTTGGTTTGTTGATGTGTAATTTCTTGAGTTCTTTATATATTTTGGATATTAGCTCTCCGTCACATATAGGGTTGTTCAAGATCCTTTCACAGTCTGTAGGGTGTTGTTTGGATCTCTTTATAGTGTTCTTTGCTTTACTGAAGCTTTTCAGTTTCACGAGGTCCCATTTATTGATTATTGCTCTTAGAGCCTGTGCTATTGGTGTTCTGTTCAGGATATTGTCTCCTGTGCCAATGAGTTAATGAGTTTAGGGTTCTTCCTGGCATTTTTTTTTTCCTAACTGATTTAGTGTGATTGGTTTTATTTTGAGGTCTTTGATCCACTTGGGCTTTAGTTTTGTGCAGAGTGATAGATATGGATCTATTTGAATTTTTCTGTATGTAGACATCCAGTTAGACCAGCACCATTTGTTGAAGATACTATCTTCTTCCCATTGTATGGTTTTGCTTCTTTGTCAAAAATCAAGTGTCCATAGGTGTGTGAGTTTATTCGTGGGTATTTGATTTGATTCTGTTGATCCACCATTCTGTTTCTATGCCGGTACCATGCTATTTTTAATTACTGTTGCTCCATAGTACAGCTTGAGATCTGGGATAGAGAAACCTCCATAGGATATTTTATTGTACAGGGTTGTTTTAGAATCATTTTTTTTTGGTTTTTTTTGTTTGTTTGTTTTACCATATGAAATTGAGAATTGTTCTTTCAAGTTCTGCAAAGAATTGTGTTGGTATTTTGATGGGAATTGTGTTGAATCTGTAGATTTTTTTAAGTAGGATTGCCATTTTCATTATGCTAATCCTACAGATAAATGTGCTTGGAAAATTTTTTCATCTTCTGATTTCTTCTTTAATTTCTTTCTACAGTGACTTGAAGTTGTTGTTGTTGTTGTTGTTTTTCATACAGGACATTCTCTTGCTTGGTTAGATTCATGCTTTATGTTATTTGTAGCTATTGTGAAGAGTGTTGTTTCTCATTAGTTCTATTAGTTCCCTTTATAATGTAGCTTTGGTAAAGAATGAAGTTCTTAATAACAAAAATCACATTTAATTTAGATTATGTTTCTGATTCTCCAAAATTAACTTCATAAAAATAAAATGTTTGCAAATGTAGTGATAATATAGGCAAATTGGAAATTAATATGTACATATATATTTGTACATGTATTAGGGGCTAACCAGCTTTGGTTTGCTTTGGAAGACTGTATGTTTTGCTTAAATTTACACTTGAAATGTTAAAATACACTGAAATTTAATGATTAGTAACACCAAGAGTAAAGCATGCTGACTGGACAAAATAAACACCAATGTATTTTGTAATAAAGTGGGATCACTTTTTAAAAGAAGCTATCCATAGGACATTGAAATATATTACTAACTAATATTATTGTACTGTTAAGAGATGTTATTGTTAAGGACATTTACTTATCAGCAACACTCAAGCAAATATGTTTTGCCTAGTTATCCAGAACAAGGGTGTACCATATCTAGGGCTTTTTCACAATTCATGAGAAGCTGAATATGTTAAAAAGAAAATAAAAAACATCAGGGCAAACATAAAATAATATCTTTGATCAACAAGACCAAAAAAAAAAATATTGTAGAGACTCAATAAACTGACAGATATAGGTGCCAGTCATTTCTCTTGTGAAGTCTCCATATGCTTTGAAGTTATTTATTATTAGTTTTAAGAACAAGTAATTTAAATCCAGCATGAACATGCGTTTGTATCAATGGGAAAAACAGTCAAAGAATACTATATTTACAGAAGAACAGTTATCTTTAGAAAGGAAACTGACAGAATCTCAAATGCAAAGATGACAGACATAGACTAGTCATACAGTAGACAGACACAAAGTGGTCAGGAGAAATTATATGCAAATTAGGTATACATGCATCTAGTATGACAGAAACACAGGGAAGAATTTTGAAAAACTTATGCTAATTAAGAACAAAATAGACGTAAAGAATGAAACTATAACACAATGTTATATAAAAACTACGTAAATATATATATATGATTTATGACAATATTTTATTATAAAGCCAATTCATAAAAATTCATACCATCCAAAAAGTTATGAGGTTTAATGAGTGAGACAGATATAAAAATATACCATTACACAATTGTGGTAGTACCTAGCAAAAAGCTAAAGAAATGACGTCGTATGTGAGGTTTAAAATTCAAGCGAGGCACATACTCTCGACATTTTAAATCTGAGTTCTACCATGTGGAAAGCAACTTGATAACATTAAACCTCACACTCTAATTTGGTGAATTTAAATAAGAAATACAAACAAAACTATGAATGTGCTGCCTACCATCATTGCACAACAGCTAGAAACCACGGGAATCACAATAGTAAAAAAAAAAGTTTATTTCTTTGCTGAGACATGAGAGAACCTATTCCAAATGATGTCAGGTGATAAGTCATTGCAGAAAGTTTAGAGTAAACTTACAGCAGAGTGTTTTGTTAGTAATTATTGACAGAACTAGGGTAAAAACATGGCTTTGTGGGAAAGTATTTGCCTTGCATGCAGTGGCATGCATATCCTATGAGGTAAAATTAGAGTATCAGGAAAATGAAGATATTAGTTTTATCTCAGAAGCTGAGGAAGAAGCCAGTGAGTAGAATCATTCCATGGTTTCCCCCTGGCTTCTTTTGAACACTGGACTGTGGCCTGGAAGTATAAGTTACATTCAACTCTTTCCTCACCCAAGTTCATCTGATCAGTAATTTATCATAGCTACAGAAAGCAAACTAGAATACACACATACAAACACACACACAGACACGCATTCACATACACACATAGGAGGGAGAGAAATAAAGGGAAAGAGAGAGAGATTTATTCTAGATTTGGCTATTTGTTGCTAATTTTATGATCAGTGAAAAAGAGTATGAGATTCCGTAGTTCAAGTGCAGCATTAACAGTTGAAAGTTAAAGAAAGCCACTCATTTCTCATGCCCTTGTTAATTACTGTAATGTGGACGGTACATAGAAACTTGTTTCAAATACAATACATCAAAAGGATTAGATACCACTTCCAGGAGTGGGTTATGAGTACAATGACTTCAGTCTTAACAGAATAATCTCCCTGAGCACTGCTTGGTCTTTTCCTAAAAACTTTGGACCTTTCTGTTGACGGGAGAAAGGCATGTTCTCAAGCTGATTCCTAGCCAATAAGAAGTGAAGAAGTAGAGCTGTCCATCAAAGAGCTTACATAAATAGATTCTTCCATATCCCCATAAGTAAGATTGAACTGCAATCTCCTTGCTACTCTGAGGTACAGTATCTGGTCATCACAGCTGCCTTTCAGGGACAAAGGGCTAAGAATTCTCCTGAATCAGTTTTCCTGATCCACAGCACTGGTGCGGGAATGAATAGTGCTGTTTCATGCTATTGAGTTTTGAAATTTTTAGTTACTGGCAGTAAAAGGTCAGCCCAGCAGGTTCAGGTTGCTCCAATCTGGCAGATTCCCAAGATAGGCTTGTTTTCAGAACTGGCCCTGGGAGAGTTAGCTTTATAAGTCTGTTTCTGCATGACTGAGGTACTGAAGTAGCTAGACTGACTCTGCTCATGTAGGTCAAGTTTATAATGTGATTGATGTTGAACATGAACTCTGGATATTGTTCTTGGTGGCTCAATCTGACTGCTTCAATCAAGTTCCTTAAATGCTTGTTCTAAGTAAACACTTAGGACACAGAGAATATTAATAATACATTTGCAATATGAGTGAGTGTGTGTGTATGTGTTGTACTTTTGCCAGGGAATAAAAGATGTCCACTTGGAGAGGTCACTGAAAAATATTTTTCTGCTTACCTTGAGACATTTCTGTTTGCTGTTATTAATTTGAATCTCCCGTTACAACTGTGAGTGCAACAGCAACCCTGAACTTTGTAGGACTGTGTGGATGGATAGATAGATGGATAGATAGATAGATAGATAGATAGATAGATAGATAGATAGATACAGATATAGTATGGGAAAAGAATAAAAAAGAATAAGAATATATATATATATATACATATATATATATATATATATATATATATATATATATATATATATATATATTTGTGTGTGTGTGATTTGATTTTTGCTGAAGCAAGAGCTTCCTGAAAGTTGTACAGGGAATTTGAAGTTTGTAACTTTCTTGTCTTGTTACCCATATTGGGTGAACATTATTGCAGTACAGTAGGTGTTACATCATCTATGCGACTATAAGGAATCTCTGTAAACCCACTGCTTAACTTAAGGAAAAAAGAAAGAAAGAAAAGCAAAGAGAAAGGAGAGGTTCATGGAGGGTCACCATTTGAGAAAATATATTACCGTGGGAGGAAAGACATGATGACAAACATGACCTAGTGGTGGTACCAGGAGCGTGAGACTGGTGATCATGTGTGTACAATCAGTAAGCGCAGAAAATCGAGTGATGGTCTTGGCCTAGTGTATTCCTTTAATTTAGATTGAAACCCCCAAACCCTAAAAAATGGAACTGCCCAAGCCTAGTGTTGAAATTTCTCCACTGAAAGCCTGGGAAGGCCGATGGTGCCTGTGCAGCCCCAGGCAACAATTCTGGTGGCTCAACATTAAACTGTTTTCTTTGCTCGGCCTTTTGTACAGGTAGGTACTATTTTAATGACCTCCATAAGCAATATTTTCAAACAATCAAAACCTGTGGTTTCCTCTAAAAAGAAGTTATCCATTATGTCTAAGTCACAGCTGGGTGCCCCTGTGGACTTAGATTTTTCAAAAAACTTCATTATTTAGGGTTCTTAATTGCTTTTACTCTCTTTCAACCCATTGACTAGAAGTAGAGGGGAAAGGAGGTTATTACAATTAGAGATTTGTGAGCCTTTCTTCTTTTTTATTATTTTATTTTATTTTTCTTTATTAATTACACTTTACTGACTTTGTAACTCCCCCGTGGTTCCCTCCCTCCTCCCGTCCCAATCCCTCCCTTCCTCCACCCTCTGCATGCATGCCCCTCCCCAAGTCCACAGATAAGGGAGGACTTCTTTTCCTTCCTTCTGATCCTAGTCAATTAGGTCTCATCAGGAGTGGCTTTATTTTCATTTATTAAATTTATTCTATTTGTATCCCAGCTGTGATCCCTTCCCTTTTTTCCTCCCAATCTCTCCCTCTTCTTTCTGTACCCTACCCCTAGTCCAATGATAGGGAGGTCCTCCTCCCATTCTATTTGACTCTAGCCAATCAGTTCTCATCAGGACTGGTTGCATTGTCTTCCTCTGTGGCCTGGCAAGGTTGCACCCCTCAGGGAAAGGTGATCAGAGAGCCTGTCCCTGAGTTCATGACAGAGAAATTCTCTAATCCCCTTACTAGGTATCCCACTTGGAGATTGAGTCTTTGAGCTACATCTGAGCAGGTATTCCCTTAATAGGAACCCTATCTGGATACTGAGTCTATGGACTAGATCTGATGGGACCTCATGAAAATGTATAGCAAAGGACACTGTCGTCGGAACAAAACGACACCCTAGAGACTGAGAAAGGATATTCACCAACCCTTCATCTGACAGAAGGTTAATATCTAGAATATATAAAGAACTTAAGAAGTTAAACACCAACAAACCAAGTAACCCAATTAAAAAATGAGGTACAGTCTCAGCCTCTGTTTCTATACCTCTATCAGTATTGTTTCAGAGGCTGTCTATTTAGGCTCCTGTCCTGTTCCCTGCCTTCTTATGCCTCTGAAGTCTATTGCATTTGTCCTTCTGAATGAGGATTGATCATCTTCCCTAGGGTCTTCCTTGTCATTTGGCTTCCTTAGGAGTATAGATTTTAGTATGTTTTTCATATATTATGTATCTAATATCCACTTATGAGTGAATATATACCATGTGTGTCTTTTGTTTCTGAGTTACCTCATTCAAGATGATCTATTCTAGTTCCATCCATTTGCCTGCAAATTTCATAATTTCCTTGTTTTTAATAGCTGAGTAGTATTCCATTGTGTAAATATGCCACAATTTCTTTATCCATTCTTCCACTGAGGGACATCTAGGCTGTTTCCACGTTCTGGCTATTACAAATAGAACTGCCAGGGTGGAGCAAATGTCCTTGTTGTATATTTGAAACTTATAACTTAATAAGACAATTCTATTTTACATAAAGTAACGGAAGTAATTACATACCTTATCTGTATAGTGTAGAGCAGTGAAAATTATAAGTGAAAACATAATATGTGCAGCCAGTAAAGAAAATGAATGAAAATTTAAATAATTTTGGGTTGAAAACTACATTCATATTCCCCATATGTTTATTGTATATTTGTAAAACTAAATATGCAATAAGCATTCATACAAACTGTCTTCCTTTTTAATCCTGATGCTGTATGAAATGCCAGAAGAAAAACAGTGGGTAGAAGCCAACATATTAGTTCCAGGTATAGATACAGAACTGTCTGCCATGGCACATGAGTCACTGCAGCATAGGCCTGCTGCAGCTGCTTACATTACCAATACACCTAAAAGAAGAGTAACATACAGATGCTTTCAACAAACTCTCACCTATTCCCAGGCTTCAGCACTGCATCCAGGGAATTGTTCTGTCAACAATTAATATAGATCTTTCAACAGTGATGAAATAAAGGAGAAGACTGAGTAGACATACCCAAGAGCCCTATGTCCCAGGTTATTCTGGCTCTTATAAAATGGATAATTATCAATAAATATCCCTCAAATATCATGTAAGATCACAAGGATTCTCATGAATTGCTAGACACTTTTGCAGCCTTGAGATTTTGTGAGACAAAATTCTAAGTTAACTTTCTAATATCTCTTCATTTCCTCCTACAGAATCCAGTTCTAGGAATACAGTACTTTGTTCTCTCATTATTCCTGCACTTCTTATAGATGAGATAGTTTTTGGATCACAGCTTTTGTGAGTGTTTTGCTGTTTCCCTCCTTCCACTAGTCCTACCTGGCAAGGAGGTCAGTTCAGCCTTCATGTGCCCTCCTCCCCCCAGTTAGGATCTGAGGTAGCTTCACACCCATTTGCTCCCAGGAGCATTCTCTGCTGCAGACCTCCAGCTTGACAAAGAGATGCCTCCTCCAGTTTCCCTTCTTGTTCCCAGCCCTTTTACCTCCAACACCCATTCTCCCCAGAGCTGTTCCCCTCCCTTGTTTCCCTCAGCATTACTTTGAGGGAAAACCAACCAATAGCTGGACAAACCTGAGACAAACCTTAGAGAGCCAGTCCCTGACACTAATAATGGTACTCTGCTGTGCTTTCAAACAGGGGTCTAACTTGACTGTCCTCTCTGAGGCTCCAGACAGCTGCAGATCCATACAGATGTAGGGACTTGTAGCCAAGCACAGGGTGGAGCTCCAGGGGTCCTGTGGAAATACAGGGGCAAAGATAGAAGGACCTGGAGAGAACAGGAACCTCAGACGAAGACCAACAGAGACAATGAACCCAGTCCCATGAGAGCTTTCAGAGACTGAGTCCTCAGCTATGGAGCATGCAAGATCTGAACCTAAGACCCTGCACACACATAACTGATGGTCTGCTTGGTCTTCATACCTGGCGCCTGGAGAGTGTGTGTGTGGATGCTGTATCTAACATGGACTCTGTTGCTTGCTTCTGGATCACTTCCCCCTGACAGGGTTGTCTTGCCTGGCCTCAGGGGATGAGGTCAGTCCTGATGAGAACTGATGTGCTGGGGAGGGTTGATATTGGAGGAGGTGGGCTCCCCTTTTCTAGGGGTAAAGGGAGAATGGAGGTAGGGGGGCTGGAAGGAGAGTAGGAAGAGGATGCCCTTGGGATGAAAAGTAAATTTTAAAAAAAGAAACAAATAATTTAAGAAAAAAAGAATACAAAACTTCCTTTTCTTTGCCATTTTGTGAGTCTCACGTTTTCTAAGATGCTTCTTGTTCCTGTCACTATGTGTTACATCATTAATAAAGATAGAAAACAATTTATTTCACTAGTTTCAAAAGCATAATTATACACTTGCTGAAACAAGATTACCAGAAACAAATGTGACAGCAAGATTCACTTTGCATAGATTATTTATGAGTCTTCTTTGGGATTATGTAGCCATGAGTAGAAACTTGTGTTTCTGGAAAAGCATAGTTACCATAGTGACTAAGGTACTCAGCTGTTTGATATGAAATAGAAAAACACAGGTAAGTAATTTGTAACAAAAACAAATATATGTCTCTCCTGACAGGTCTTATGATTGCAGTTGAAAATTGCCAAGATGTTATCTTCAATTTTTATTCTAAATATGTTTACTGTTTTAAAATAAATATATACATGAAATATATTTATTAAGAAGACACACATACAAAACAATATTTAATAATTGTTTTCCTTATTTGAGAAATGTTCTCTAATATAGTCAAGAGAACGTTAAATTTTAAATAATTTATTTACCACATATTTAGTCTCAAGCTGACATAGACTCTATGTTGTGTCTCTTTAAATGAAGTAGATACCATATAATCCTATATTTCATCTCCATGCGATATCACATTGACAATTTTAAACTACCCCAAAATCTTATCAAGAAAATGCAATAAATTTTTAACAATAATTTTTCTGGATAAAGTCATTGTATGAAAAACCAAACATGTACAGGATCTATTTTTTTTTTCAGCTAATTTTGTGCAGTGATAAATGACACATTGTTAAGTATATGTTTACAACCCAAGGAACTTTGAATGTGTAATCTGCTAAAAATGTCATAAATCATCATATCTATATTTTCAGCCTTGATGTGAAGGAGTGGGAGGAAGAGAGAGTTAGCATATAGGCTCTTATTCTGATTTTCGTAGACAAATATAAAATAATATCTTGGAGTAAATTTCTCATCATAAAATTGAATATATCCTTTATAAAAACATTTAACTACATTAAAATGAGATTTTTTTTCCAAAATGTTTACTTATTTATATTTAATGGTATGTAGTACTGAATAAGAATATGGAAAAGTGTCATGGCTTCAAGAATAATCCTCAAACTACACAATTCATAAATACTTTTCTGCATTTATAACCCACAAGTTATCAATGCACAACATGCACAGGGAGGTTTTTTTTTTTTTGTGTGTGTGTGTGTGTGTGTTTGTGGATCTGTGGAATTCATACAACAGAGGGCTAAGACAGTGGAAGACAGTTGTAGTTGTCAAAAACTGAAAATAAATATCTAGAGCAAGAAAAACAAGATTCATTCAGACTTAGAATTTAAAATAATATGCTTACTAATATGGCTGGATGCACAATAGCAGCAGAGCTAAGAGAGAGGCCATCAGTGTTGGCCAGGAGCTTGCAAGGAGCCAGCTGTGTCCAGAGCCCTGCCGTCTCAATTACATTGTTTTGCACAAGCAATCACCACATTAAGAGGCTATTAAAGGGAGTATAACAGTAGCTTGCATTGTTTTGTATTTTTTCACATCTTTAATATTTTACATATATGATGTTTTTATACAGTATAGTATACATGTGTACTAGATATATGCCTCATACCCAAGGAGGACAGAAAAGAGAGTCTGATCTTCAGGAATTGGAGGTAAGGACAATTTTTAAGTGACACATGGCTGCTTGGAACCAACCAAAGACTGTGAGATAAAAGTGGTAGCTTATCTGAACTATTGAGCACCTTCTTGGTATTTTTACCAAAGATCTGAGGGGCAGATAAGGTATACTCATGCAGGTCACAGGCTCTTTCTACAAATTGTTCATTGGCATATGTAATTGTGATTAGTTAACTTTCTTAAGACTTTCAAGCCTTAGCCTGTGCAGTGCTAGCAGTGGCTTGTACACAGCATAAGATCTCTTGATACTGGGGTTCCAGATGTTTATGAATCACTGCATGGGGATTACGAATTATGTTTATGTTCTCTGGAAGTGAAGCCAGTGTTCTTATCCATGCAGTAGCTCCCCAATCCTTACATTGACTTTTAACAATGACATTCAATGTGCTCTGTTGACTCAAATTATTTAATATACACACTTTAATAGATTCCTTTACACCAATATTCTGAATTACACATATTAACTTTTTTACCAGATCTTGAAGAAGTTCAAGTACGTAGTGGAGCAGACATGGATACTCCCAAGAGTGTTGAATATATTTGATTTCCATAACTCATATAATGGATGAGCACAGATTGTTCTCTGTTCGGCTGATCCTGGATTTCTACGGGATCCTGGATCTTGGCTTCCTGGCTTCCAGAAATGAACTACTGTTTTACTTAGGGGCAGCTAGAATGTGTTAGGGGGAACCCAAGTGCACTAGGCCTAGGTGTGGAAAAGATTTTTCTCAAAGTATTACAGTTTAGCTCTGTTAGAATGAGAATGCAGGTAGCAGCAGCAACTACGGCATCCAAACCTATGTTGATGCCAAAATGTTACGGCTCTTGATTAAGCTGATTAAGCTGAGCACAATAGAGGGGCAGGCAAAAGCCCATGCTGATGGGTTTGCAGCTAAGACGCAGGCCTGGTGCTACCCAGGCCCAGCAGGCAGGAGGACAGGCCTGGTGAGATGTGGCTCAGCAAGAGATAAGTGAGGAACCTCACAGGGACATGGTGAATAGTTGACAGTATCAAGCAGCATGCAACCAGCCAGAAGCATGCATCCCCCTGTAAATGTGTTTAAAATCTGGATTTATAAACGTTTCTGCAGTGGGAGAGATTTTTAAGGTTGATGTGTTTGATTTGATGTGGTCAGGGGGTCAGGGATACTTGATTTGCATGTAGTGGTACAAGGCTTCATTTTCCATGCAATCGCTGGTGCTTTCACAAGAAAGAGAACACAGTGCCTAATTATCCTAGGCTTGAAGGAAAATCTCCAAGTACAGTTGAAGGTCACTGCTGAAGATTAGGATCTTTAGCAGGGTGGGGTTTGTCTAGGAATTCCCAGATGCTTGCTGGGCAGGCATATAATCTGCCTGGAAAGGGTCTGGCATATAATCTGCTCTGAAGGCTATGTGATGCTGCTTACCACAGAACAAGGGAGACTTTTAGGGCTCTACTAAGAAAAGGGAGTCTACCATTACAGAGCAAGTAAAACTAAATGGCTATCTGGAGGCAGACTTCAACCTAATCCAGAAAAGTCCCACACAAGCTGAGGACAAATAATACCCCTCTGAACCCTGCCCTAGTGCTATATAAATTAATGTAATTAAAAATTGGTTGAAATGCTCTTTTATGTTATTTTTATGTTATGTGATTTTCTTTCTAAAGGAGCCAATTGAGAAAGAGCTGTTTTGCTTACCCATTATATTTTGGAACATTACAAAAATCACAAATTCTTTAATTTCTTCACAAAGAAGGTATGTATTTTGATAGAGTTTGTTTTAATCTTTGAAGATTCATTTCAGACACAGATACCCTAAACTGTTTAATCCCTGAGAAAAATTGGGATCCCTGAAAAGATTGAATAATACATAACAACTTCTTTTTGGAATCATCTTTACTTAATTTGTACAACACAGGAAACCAGGAAACCCCAATATGCTAGTAGTATATCATATAAATAACCAATATATTTGCTTAAAATTTTTTAAACACTTTATGAATAATCCTGAGGTTAACTGATTGCTTTAAAAATTCTAATTGTCTTCCTGGTATTTATAATCCTGATCTATTCTTTTCTTTTCTTTTAATTACTTCTTTTAAAGGCTCCTTTATTATTTTGAGATTGTAATGTAATTACAACATTTTTCCCTTCCCTTTGTTCCATTATAAACCCTCTCATAAATGTTCCTAGCTCACTTTCAAATCCGTGGCCTCTTTTTATCAAAAAATACAAATTGCTCAGTTTGTATACTACTACTTGTATGTATGTTTTCTGCTCTGACCATTGGTGTTGCCTAACTGGTTGGCTTTTCCCAGGAAAAGACTGCTTTCCCTTCTGTAAACATTCTTGAGGTGCTTGTAGTTTTCTGTTCAGTATTGAGATCTTAAGGAATTTACTTTATCTACTTGGTCTATTGAAGTTGCCCCTTTTTTTCTCAGGTTTAGGCAATCAGACAGGTGTGACTTTGTATACTTTCTGATACTAGAAGAAAACTCCTTGATGTTCTGGCTCTTACAATGTTTCTGATCCATCCCTTGCAATAGTGTCTGAGATTTAGTTATGGAGAATTTTCTTCATGTGTCCACTGGGGCTGGGTGACATTTTGATTAGTTGTGGTTTTAATAGTAAGAGTGCAGTAGTGGATTAATAACCTGTTGTAATCAATGATCCTCTAATTGGACTGAAGGTCCATGCAACAAGAAGGAACCCAAGCCTGGTAGGTACTGGAATCGCTGGAAACCATCCAGTATTAATAATGTCATGGATATTGAAGAAGAACCTTCACTCTCTACATTACTAAAACAGCTGCTGTTACCTTTTGTGGTGTCCATCTATTTCAGAGTTTAATTTATGAACAATAATGACATTCTCTTTTAATATTTTTCTTTAAAATGTAATTTATGCAATTCAAAACAGGGAAATCATGAATTTTGCAGGCAAATGGTGTGATCTAGAAAAAAATCATCCTGAGTGAGATATTCCAGGAGCAGAAAGAGACACATGGTATGTAAGTGTATATACCATACTCACTTATAAGTGAGTATGTATAAGTGGGTACTAGACCTATAAGATAGGATAAACATACTTAAATATGTACACCTAAAGAAGATAAACAAGAAAGAGGACCAGGGGTAAGATGATCACCTAGAAAGACAAAGGGGATGGACATTGGAAGTAGGAGAAAACAAGTAATAGGACAGTAGCCTACCACAGAAGGCACCTGAAAGACTCTACCTAGCAATGTATTAAAGCAGATGCTGAGACCTATAACCAAGCTTCCAGCAGAGTGTAGGGAATCATATGAAGGAAGGAGGAATTAGTATAATTTAGAGGGGACAGGGAGCCCCACAAGGTCCAAATATATCTGGTCACAGGGGTCTTTTCTGAGACTGTTTATCCAACCAAGGACCATTCATGGATTTAACCTACAACCCCTGTTCAGATATAGCCCATGGTAGCTCAGTATCCAAGTGGGTTCCCTAGTAAGGGGGACAGGAATTGTTTCTGACATGAACTCAGTGTCTGGCTCATTGAACCCCCTTTCCCTCATGAGGGAGGAGCAGCATTGCTAGGCCACAGATAAGGACATTGCAACCATCCTGAAGTTACCTGATAAGCTAGGGCCAGATGGAAGGAGAGGAAGACACCCTATCTCAGTGGACTCGGAAGGGGGCAGGGAGGAGATGAGGGAGGGAGGGGAGGATTGGGAGGGAAAGAGGGAGAGGGCTACAGCTGGGATACAAGTGAATGTATAAAATTATTTAAAAATAAAAAAGAAAAATGAAGAGTAAATTATAATAATAGAAGCACAATTCAATAGACCTCAAATCCAAATGTTAATTATGATGTAACATCTTTAAAACACTCATAAATTACATATTTTCATTTCTTTTCTTTTTACTTTCTTGGCTCACTAAGTAGATATTTCTGCTTTGCTTATTCCTCAGATATCTTCTACAACTATAAAATAGTAGATTAATGATTAGCGTAAGGTGTCTGGCTTGGTAAAGTCTGTGTTTTAGTTAAAGAATTATGGAAACAATATATTTAAAATGTAAACTGTCAAAAGTGAAATAAAACACAAAGTTGTTAACTATCAAAGGAGTGTCAAAACATGTGGTTTCATATACATTTAATATCTCTATATCACTATTGTGTAGTTTAATGCCCAAATATTTTAATTATCTATCCTAGCATTTTCTTTCTGCTAAGGTTTCTCAGCTAGTTAATCACAGAAACTCTCCTGTGACATTGAATTGAAAGTGGTTGTTCCTAACATAATACTGCACAGAAAGATACCATAGAATGTGTATTTTTGAGAACTATGAATGAGAATATTCTCTTTTGGAGGTTACTAAATGAATTTTTACAAGAGATGTTCTTATAAAAATACTACACAATGAAAAACTGTATTTAAACATATTCCTAAATAAAAAGTATAGAGAATTATTCTTTCAATCAAGAGAATGCCCATATTTAGCAAATGCATGGATAAATTTCTGGCATTTTCTTTCGTTGTTTTAATTGTTTCATTTTACTATAACAGTAGCATAGTAAAGAAGCCTTATGGTTATCTCTAAACACAAATGCAAAATAGATAAATTCCTGTTATTTGAATAAAGTTTATATTTGCAATATTCCATTACATTTTATTAAATTTATATGAAAATGCAATAGTCAAAAGGTAGATATCTCCTGTTGCTTAATGTGTCTTCACTGCCCAGAACTTTGCTAGACAAATAGTAGATATGCACTGTATATATTTGGAATTGAAGAATAGATCAAAATACCCTACAGACTAGTCGGTATTGACTGCCTACATTATTCTAATGGTTATGCAATCATTATTCTAATGGTGACTCAGGTCACGAAGACTGTACTGTCTTACGCTTAGAAGCATTATATTAGGTATTGGGCAGTCGGCTGTCATGCTGCCACGTCATTAAGGGTGCATTGCCTTACACTTAAGAAATACTATTCGGGGCTGGGAAGATGAGATGGTTTCCAGAAAGTTAATGACTTGCTACAGGAGAGTGAAGACTTGAGCACAGATCTCAGGACCACTGAGAAAATCAGAGCTGGGCAGTTTGTGTCTGTAAGTTCTCCATACTGGGGATAGAGACAGTCAGATCCCCAGGCATAGAGTAGTGGTTCATAAGCTAATCAGTCTATCAGAAATGCTCAGTTTGTGTTTCTGTAAGATATCTTGTTTCAATCATGAGGTGCAGAGTTTGTAAATTAATAACTGCAATCTCCGGTCTCAGTAGATGAACACAGGTGTGTCTATACATACACCCGTGTGTATACACACGGACACACTTTTTAAAGTCTGTACTGAATATCACTAGAACCAATTTTGTTGTATAGGTATTGGTTATTAGTGATGAAAAATGAAGTTTAATTTTAACATTACCTATTCAATAATATCTGAACGGTGTTCATGTGGTTTGACAAAAATATCTATGAAGAATTTTATTTGTCTCATACTGCAATGAAAACATTACCTGAGCTGTGAGTTTCTATAAGGTAATGGGCCATGGAAATTTGAAGTCTTATTATGTTTGGGAGTGACAGTACTGGGGAGGGAGATGGAGAGACACAGATGCTTCTGTTTTTTTTTTTTTTTAATTATGTTATCACTTTATTTTCCACTGTTTATCATTTATCTTTTGTAGTTTATCAGATGATATCAGTGGAATAAAACAATTACTCATGTTTTAAAATTCTCATTAGTATTGACTACTGGCTACAATATTGCAACACAGGGATCTCACAGATTTTTCATTTCAAAATTATTTTAACAATTATTAAGAATCTGAGTGATTTTTTAATTTAATTTAATTTTATTAATTACACTTTATACACTTTGTATCCCCCCATAGGCCCCTCCGTCCTCCCCTCCCGGTACCACCCTCACTCCCCCTTCTTCATGCATGCCCCTCCCCAAGTCCTCTGATAGGGGAGGACCCCCTCTCCTTTCTTCTGATCTTAGTCTATCAGATCACATCAGGAGTGGCTGCATTGTCATCTTCTGTGGTCTGGTAAGGCTGCTCCCCCATCAGGGGGAGGTGATCAAAGAGCAGGCCAATCAGATCATATCAGAAGCAGTCCCTCTTCCCATTACTATGGAAACCATTTGGACACTAAACTGCCATGTGCTACTTCTGTGCAGGGGTTCTAGGTTATCTCCATGTCTGGTACTTGGTTGGAATATGAGTCTCTGGGAAGAACACTGTGTTCAAATTTTCTGGTTCCAGTGCTCTCCTTGTTGAGTTCCTGTCTTCTCAAGATCTTACTATTTACCACTTCTTCCATAAGATTCCATGCACTCTGCCCAATAGTTGGCCATAAGTCTCAGTGTCTGCTTTGATAGTCTGCACAGCAGAGCCTTTCAGAGGCCCTCTGTGGCAGGTTGCTAACTTGTTTCCTCTTTTCTTCTTCTTTTGGTGTCCATCCTCTTTACCTTTCAGAGAGTGGATTGAGCAGTTTAGCCAGAGTCCTCCCTATTGATTAGTTTCTTTAGATGTACAGATTTTAGTAGGTTTATCTTATGTTATAGGTCTATATGAGTGAGTATATACGGTGTGTGTCTTTCTGCTTCTGGGACAGCTCACACAGGATGATCCTTTCCAGGTCCCACCACTTACCTGCAATTTTCATGATTTCCTTATTTTCCATTGCTGAGTAATACTCCATTGTATAGATGTGCCACAGTTTCTGCATTCATTCTTCAGTTGAGGGGCATCTAGGTTGTTTCCAGCTTCTGGCTATTACAACTAAAGCTGCTACAAACATGGTTGAGCAAATGTCCTTATTGTGTACTTGAGCCTCTTTTGGATATATGCCTAGGAGTGGTATGGCTGGATCTTTTTTTTTTTTTTTTTTCACATTGAATAAATAAATCTTTAATAAAACTAAAAGACCGTTCCAGAATGTTTGGAAACACCTTATGGTTATTTTCAGATTCTCTTTTTTTTTTAAATTTTTTATTAATTACACTTTATTCATTTTGTATCCCCCCATAAGCCCCTCCCTCCTCCCCTCCCGATCCCACCCCCCCTCCCCTTTCTGCATGCATGCCACTCCCCAAGTCCACTGATAGAGGAGGTTCTCCTCTTCTTTCTGATCTTAGTCTATCAGTTCTCATCAAAAGTGGCTGCATTGTCCTCTACTGTGGCCTGGTAAGGCTGCTCCCACCTCAGGGGGAAATGATCAACTAGCAGGCCAATCAGATTATGTCAGAGGCAGTCCCTCTTCCCATTACTATGTAACCCACTTGGACACTGAACTGCCATGGGCTACACCTGTGCAGGGGTTCCAGGTCATCTCCACGAATAGTCCTTGGTTGGAGTATGATTTTCTGGGAAGTTCCCTGTGTTCAAATTATCTTGTTCTGTTGCTCTCCTTGTGGAGTTTCCCGTCCCCTCCAGCTCTTACTATTTCCCACTTCTTACATAGAATTCCGTTCACTCTGCCCATCAGTTGGCCATCAGGCTCAGCATCTGCTTTGACAGTCTATACTGCAGAAGCTTTCAGAGGCCCTCTGTGGCAGGTTTCAAGGTTGTTTCCTGTTTTCTTCTGGCTTTCAGAGGCCCTCTGTAGCAGGTTTCGGGGTTGTTTCCTATTTTCTTTTTCTTCTGATGTCCATCCTCTTTGCCTTGGCTGGATCTTGAAGAAGTGCTATTCCTAGTTGTCTGAGAAAGTGCCAGATTGATTTCCAGAGTGGTTGTACAAGTTTACATTCCCACCAAAAGTGGAGGAGGCTTCCCCTTTCTTCACAACCTCTCCAGCATGTGTTCTCACTTGAGTTTTTGATCTTGACCGTTCTGATGGGTGTAAGGTGAAATCTCAGGGTCATTTTGATTTGCATTTTTCTAATGGCTAATGAGGTTGAGCATTTCTTCAAGTGTTTCTCTGCCATTCAATATTCCTCTACAGAGATTTCTCTGTTTTTCTCTGTTCCCCATTTTTTTTTAATTGGATTACTTGGTTTGCTGCTTTTCAGCTGCTTTAGTTCTTTATATATACTGGATATTAGCCCTCTTGCAGATAAAGGGTTGGTGATGATTCTTTCCCAATCTGTAGGCATTTGTTTTGTTTTGATGATGGTGTCCTTTGCTTTACAGAACCTTTTCAGTTTTATGAGGTCCCATTTATTGATTGTTGCTCTTAGAACCTGTGCTGTTGGCGTTCTGTTCAGGAAGTTTTCTCCTGTACCAACGAGTTCTAGGGTTTTCTCCACTTTTTCTTCTAACCGATTTAATATGTCTGAATAAATTTTTAAAATAATGTGACAAAAATATTTTAAGTCATTACTGAGTATTTCTTGCAGGATTTGGTTCAGAGACTATTGGTGCTTTCAAATATCATGAATATAATTTTCAAAGAGAAAACAGAGAACAGAACAGGAACCTACTATAGAGGACCTCTAAAAGACTCTATCCAGTAGATGCTGAGACTCATAACCAAACTTGGCCAGCGTTCAGGGAATCTGTGGAAGAAGGGGGAGATAGAAAGACCTGGAGGGGACAAGAGTTCCACAAGGAGAGTAACCAAAAAAACTGGGCACAGGGGTCTTTTCTGAGACTGATACTCCAACCATGGATCATACATGGAGATAACTGAGAAACCATGCACAGATGTAGCTCATGGCAGCTCACTATCCAAGTGGGTACCCTAGTAAGAGGAAGAGGTACTGTCTCTGCAATGAACTCAGGGACTGGCTCTTTGATCACCTACACCTGAGGAGGGAGCAGCCTTACCAGGCCACAGAGGAAGACAATGCAGCCAGTCCTGATGAGACCTCATAGGTTGGGGTCAGAAGGAGGGCGAGGAGGATCCCCCCTATCAGTGAACTGCGGGAGGGACATAGGAGGAGAAGAGAGAAGCAGGGTGGGATTGGTAGGGGACAAGGGAGAGGGCTACAGCTGAGATACAAAGTGAATAAATTGTAATTAATAAAAATAAATTAATTAACAATTCCTTTTTAATGGAAAGGAATCTAATATAAGCATTTTCTTTGGCTAATTTCCACATCCTTTAAGGTTTATCTTTATTTTGATGACTTTTTTAGAGATTTATCCAAAACAAAAGTAAACTACCAATAACAATGGTGAGAGAAACTTTGACTTGACATGTTTTCACACCGTCCTTATTGTCATGTATCTGTTTTGATGAAGGAGAAGTAGAATGAATTTTGGGTCCTATGTCTGCCTTCTTATAGTTACTGGAGTGTAAGCTGTAGAATTAGTATTTTACTGTGGTTTGGAATATTATTTGTACTAAAACTATAGTATATAATATTATTAAACTTCGACTACATAGTCATAGTTTAGGTTTTTTTTTTGTTTGTTTGTTTTTTTTACTAATCCTCCGTCCCGATAATATGAAGACAGCAGCATTCTCTCCCCAATTAGGAACTATCGGAAGTGCTGGATTTAGTCCCCAGGGCTGTGTTGGTGTCCAGCCCCAGGCAAATATGAGTTACCTGGGTTTTCCCTGTCAATACTGCTTAGCAGCTGTGTACTTTAAATTAATCCCAAGCCAAAAGACAAGGAAAAACTATGGCGGCATCGCAATAAGTGTAGGACAAGAATGCGGTCAACGCTTTTTAAAAATATGTCTCATAAGAGTCTTCTATGGGAAACTGAAGAGAGAAAGGGTACTGTCGCCTCTGTGTATAGGTGCTCAGGGTGAATGCATCAGTTGTTTCAATTAACTACATTATATGTGAGATTCATTTTTTTCATGATACTCGGTTGAACAATATTTTGAAGAAATCACATTAACATTTTAGTTTTTTTGTTTCTTCTTTATAATTTTTATTTTTTATATTAATCATAGGTTATTCACTTTGTATTCCACCTGTAGCCCCCTCCCTCATTTCTTCCCAGTCCCACCCTCCTTCCCTCCTCTCCTCCCTTTCTTCTTTCCAAGTCCACTGATAGGAGAGGACCTCCTCACCTTCCATCTGACCCTAGCTTATCAGATATCCACAGGACTGGCTGCAATGTCCTCCTCTGTGGCCTAGTAAGGTTGCTCCTCCCTTTGGGAGGCGGGGTCAAAGAGCCTGCCATTGCATTCCTGTCAGAAACAGTCCCTGTTCCCCTTACTAGGGTACCCACTTGGATACTTAGCTACCATGGGCCACATCTGAGCAGGGGTTCCAGGTTATATCCATACATGGTCCTTGGCTGGAGAAACAGTCTCATAGAATACACCTATGCCCTGATATATTTGGTCCTTGTGGAGTTCCTGTCCTCTCCAACATTTTAGTTATTATTTTGCTTAATTTTATTTTCATTTTTGAAATGTTGGTTGACAATAACCATCAAATAGTTAGTTGTCCACTGAGTATAACCTCAAGGATATTATTAAAAATATGTTTGATTTTCAAATATTTTTGAAAATTAGAATTCTATAATACCACTAGCTAAAGACTGTAGCAAACCTTGAATTATATAGCACACTGTAGCAATACTGGCCTGAAAGAGATCAGAAATTTGAAAGTAATATACACAGTAATGATAGTACATGAAATATTCTGCAGTTTGAAATAAAATCATTCAAAATATCATTCAAAATGTCATATATGAGAAAATATACCAATATTTAGTGCTACATTTTAAATTGTTGAAATTACCAAACTATTAGTTTATATGAATATATTAATTTATTTGACCTCAGAAAGACAAACGAGATGGATTTTGGAAGAAGGAGAAAATAGGAAACAGGACAGAAGCCTACCAGAGAGGGCCTCTGAAAGACTCTACCCAGTAGTGTATCAAAGCAGATGCTGAGGTTCATATCCAAACTTTGAGCAGAGTTCAGGGAATCTTATGAAAGAAGGGGGAGTTAGTAAGACCTGGAGAGCACAGGAACTCCACAAGGAGAGCAACAGAACCAAAATATCTGGGCATACGGATCTTTTCTGAGACTGATACTCCAACCAAGGACCATTCATGGATATAACCTAGAACCCCTGCTCTGATGTAGCCCATGGCAGTTCAGTATCGAAGTGGGTTCCCTAGTAAGGGGAACATGGACTGTCTCTGATATGCACTCATTGGCTGGCTCTTCGACAACCCCCTTCCCCAGAAGGGGTAGCAGCCTTGCCAAGCCATAGAGGAGGACACTGCAGCTAGTCCTGATGAGACCTGATAAGCTAGGGTCAGATGGAAGGGGAAGAGGACCTATCTGTGGGCTTGGAGAGGGGCATAGGAGGAGATGAGGGAAGGAGTGTGGGACTGGGAGGGAATGAGGGATGGGGCTATAGCTGGAATACAAAGTGTGTGAATAAACAGTAATTAATATAAAAATAAAAATTTAATTAAAAAAGAATTAAAAATTATTTGACCTTACTAATCATTTCTTAAAGAACATTTTTCATACATCATATTGTTTGCTTGCTCATCATAAATATTTAAATATTTGAATTATTATAAACTAAATTTTTGTATTTTTCTTGGATGTCCTTTTCAGCAGTTTTTAAAACAAAATACATTATTACAAATAGTTTTATAATTGACACATTTTAACATCAATCAGGCTCACATCTGGAGACAGCATTTTCTGGGATGTCAGTTCGAATGAAATGCACTTCTTACAGTCAGCTGGAGACAAAGATCAATAAATATTTAACAAAAAACACTTAAATATGTTTTTGTGAGAATGTGGTAGAATAAATAGGGACGTTTTAGAAGTTGAACAGCCATACATTCAGAATTGATTTCTACCTGTTAGTCATCTGAATCTCATGTGGAAAGCCGTGGTTGTCTGACTAACATTGGTCCTCTCGATATTTCATCGGAAATCAGTGAGGGTCTTTATGCCCTCACATGCCCTTAGGCACTCTTGACATGTAAGGGTTGTTGGTGGAGGGATGTCTTGTTCTCTAATGATGCAGGCAGAGATAAAATGTCTTTGCCTCAATAAATAACCTCCTACATGTTAGCCTAGTACAGGCAATGTATGTCATTGGATGTCCTAACAATATAAGAACTGAAATTAATTAGACATTTCAACTGAGTTTGTTTGAATTTTCCATTGGGCTAGAAAAAACTAATTTTGATGTTTCTTTTATCCTCAGGACAGATTTGAACTGGATTGCTTAATGACTTATTCTTCAAATGTATTAGAATAATAGAACTATCTTTATCATTTATAATAATATTGTAATGAACTTCATAGTGGTATATTTTTCCAGTTTTGTGACCAGAGTAAAAACATGAGGACCCAAGATACCAAGATCCAGATACTATGTGATAAGTAACTCTACAGTGGGTCAAATTTCTCTAGAATGCATGTAACATGGACCATTAACATTATATGTTAATACACAATGTGGGTTTTCATTTCAATCCAATGTCATAAACATAGACTGAGCAAATTTCATTGTTACTTTAATTTTATACATAGAATGACTAGTTTTGTGTATTCTGGTTATAGTATGTATCACTAGCAAACTGTTTCAAATTTCCTTGTGTAACAGAACATGCACGGTCAAATTGCCAGTTTCATTTTTCATTTCATATTGTATGTAGGATTAATAGTTACTAATAATTATCTTTTAGTAATACTGCTGTTAGTCCTAAACAGCTCTATACCCAAATCACCACACACAGACTGGGATTTATTTAATTAACCTAGAACACAATGCTGGGCAATAGTTACTCCATCCTAAACCTCCAAGCCTTCATAGTATCCTAACATTTAGATTTCCCACATTATACTTGCCTTTAATGATAAATTATGTCCAGTCCATCTCTCCACATCATTCCAAGATCTTTGCTCCAGCCTCAGTTCTCCTAGCCTCTCCTCCCTTCACCTCCCACTCTTTTCTCTCCTCTGACTCTTCCCCTTTCCCGCCTACTCCTTCCTCTCTATTGCTCAACATTGTGGCTAGTTGTTTTATTTTGTCATGTTTACACAAAGTTGAGACAGGTGATACTTATAATAAGTATCACAACGAAATGTCCAGATTGAAACCAGAGAGTGGGGGAGAGAAATCAGCATTTGAATGAACAAGGGTAAAGTGTATATATTTCAAAAGAACATTATACAAATATTTCATCCATAAGATTCCCCAAATAATTGAAATATATAAATAAATGGAGACAAAAAATAAATATTTAATTAATAACTTGAATTTTATTTAAGAGCATATTTATTGAAAAAACATGCCGGTCACCTGTAACCTTAGAAATAGACTCCAAAAAGTTAAATTCCAGTAGAAGACATGAAATTGGGAGGGGGTTGTAAGTTGTGGTCCAGAGGATTTTCAGGGTAATGGTGGTGGTAGATTTGCTCTAAATACATTGCATTCATTGAATAAATTACCAAAAAGTATTAAAATGAACAGACGGTAGATACTGTAATCTGAAAATATTTGGTTGATTGAACATATACATTTCAATACATATACACATTGATCATTTAATTGTTTATATAACTTAATTGTAGCTGTGATTTTTATCATGTGGCAAATTAAATTTGTAAAGTTTCCTAATTAATTTTTGTGGAAAACTTTCTGCAGAATATAGTTCTAGCAAGGAATCTGATGTCTGCTTATGGAGCTTGCTCTTTCCTGTTAGTGTAAATGATTATGAAACCAAATGTAAAATGGAATTTTCAATAGCATGGCCTTAGATGATATTTCTGTTGGCCTTTAGCAGTAAGATAGCAGCCTAATGAGGTAACAGGAAACAGTGGACATGTGTGGAGCAATCTGTTTTCCAAACACTGTTAGCTATGTCTGTTTCTATAAATGGTCCTGTGTGAAGTCAAATATTTTACATTCAGGTTGTGTTCCAGATAGGAGGGGGATGCACTCTCCACAGTGACATTGTGTGAAGGAAAGTCATTTGTGTCCCTCATGACAGTATCAAGATGTTATTGATGGCTGAGTAAAGACCCGTGTAACCCATAATCTTTAACTTCACGCTTTCTGGACACTGGAAGACTGACTCAGAATAGCACAGAGCAATCACCCACTATAAAGATAACCTGACTCAATGTTGACACGTGATATACATCATGCATCTACTTATTGTCTATAATATGGTAGTATATTGTTTAGATTAATGGTATACATTAGGGTTACATTTTCTTTATATAGAAAAATTAAAGTTATAACAAATATTAGCTACCTAATCTCTAATAAAAAGTAGGTTAGTAGAAACATAGCAAATTTTATGTTTCTATTATAGATACAAATAATAATGATAAAAATGTCTATTTTCAACTGGTTTATATGTCCATATTTGAAAACTATGTTTTCATCTTTATTATTATATTTGTTTCATCATTTTTATTTTCTAATGTATAATAAAAACTGAGAACTGCCTTCACAGATACAAAACAGATATTTATGTCCTCACAAGAGTATACTTTTGGCATGTATTAAATTTATTATAGAGTTTTCAAGTGATTTCCCTTTGCATATAATAAATTTTAAAAAGCAATTTAGAAATTACTCATGGAAAAGTGAATTGACTAGCAATCCCACAAGCTAAAATTATGTCCTTGAGAAATCATTTAAAATAAAATAGAATTTATTAAGCGAACAAAATAAATCCCTCTATTAAAGCAGCACCCAAGTTCTAACAATGCAAATAACAAGTGGCCAGAGGCCTCATATGATAGGTTTATGGCTGAGGTTAATTTCTCTTACATTTTGAATACTAGGACTAAAATTTAGACAAAAGAACAGAATATATTAAGTCACTCATTTACCAAATTCTCATGGAGAAATAACATGGTTATTTTTTTTCTTATTTTTCTAAAAAAAATTAAGTTGGCAATGATAGAGTTGAAGGACACACTTGGACTCATGGTTGTCATCTGCCATTTACAATTACATTTCATCACCTTTTCTCTTGAATATGTAAGCTAGACAGTTATTCAAAACCATAATACTAGGATATTAATTGGGGAGGTGAAGGAGAAGAAGGTTGAAGGAGAAAATATGAAGAGAAACAGTTATAATTAAGGTGCATTTGAGGGGATAGTACAGAAGCCAAATACAGTAGAAGCTTGATAAAATATATCCATATGTGATGGTGATATAAATATAATAGATTAGTGATGGAGAAAGTTCCAGTGAGATTTTTCTCAACTATGTTCATAGCAGCTTTATTCTTTTTTTATTTTTTGTTATTATTTTTTATTCAATTTGTATCCTGGCTGTGGCCCCTCCCTCATCTCCTTCGAACCCCACCTTTCCTCCCTCTTCTTCCCTTATGAACCACCACTAGTTCACTGATAGGTAAGGGCTTTCTCCTCTTCTATCTGAACCTAGCCTATCAGGTCCCATCAGGACTGGTTGCATTGTCTTCCTCTGTGGCCTGGCAAGGCTGCACCCCACAGAGGGAGGTGATCAGAGAGCCTGTCACTGAGTTCATGCCAGAGACAGCCTCTGCTCCCCTTAAAGGAAACCCACTTGGAGACTGAGTCAAGGGCTGCATGTAAGCCTGCGTTTTAGGTCCATTCCATGCATGGTCCTTGGTTGGAGTATTAGTCTCTGCAGAGGCCCGAGGGCTGAGGTTTTTTGTTGTTGCTGTTGTTTTTGTTGTTTTGTTTTGTTTTATTTTGTGTGGTTTTTTTGTTCTTGTTGTTTTGTTTTTCTCTGTTCATCTCCTTATGGAGCTCCTGGCCCCTCCAGGTGTTTCTATCTCCCCCTTCTTTCATAAGGTTACCTGCACTCTGCCCAAAGTTTGGCTAAGAGTCTCAGCCTATGCTTTGATACCTCTGTCAGTAGAGATTTTCAGAGGCTGTCTGTAGTGAGCTCCTGTCTAGGTCCCTGTCTTTTCCTGCTTCCAATGACTATTGCATAAGTTCTTCTAAATGAGGATTGAGTATCTTCTGGAGGATCTTCCTCCCCCCCCTTTTTTTTGTCTTCATTAGGAGTATAGATTGTAGTATGTTTACCCTATAATATATAGTTTATGAGTGAGTATATACCATGCGTGTGTTTCTGCTTCTGGGATACCTCACTCAAGGTGATATTTCTAGTTCTGACCATTTGCCTTCACATTTCATGATTTCCTTGTTTTTGATAGTGGAGTGGAATTTCATTGTGTTAATGTACCACAATTTTTGTATCCATTCCTCCTTTGAGGGACATCTTGGTTGTTTCCAGATTCTGGTTATTACAAATAAAGCTGCTATAAACATGGTTGAACAAATGTCCTTTTTGTATAGTTGAGCAAATTTTGGATAAATGCCTAGGAGTGGTATAGTTGGATCTTGAGATAGCATTATTCCCAATTTTCTGAGAAAGCACAGATTGTTTTCCAAAGTTGCTGTACAAGTTTACATCCCCACTATAAATGAAGAAGGATTACTCTTTCTTCACATCCTCTCCATCATGTATTTTCACTTGAGTTTTGATCTTAGCCATTCTGTGGGTGTAAGGTGAAATGTGAAATCTCAGTGTTGTTGTTGTTTTTTGTTTTGTTTTGTTTTGTGAACTCAAATAGATGATACAGAAATAAATCCACTCATCTATGGATAGTTGATTTTGAACAAAGAAGCCAAAACAAATACAATGGAAAACAGACAGCATCTTCAACAAATGGTTCTGACCTAATTGGATGTCTACATGTATAAAAATGCAAATAGATTCTTATTTTTCACCCTGCACAAAACTAAAGTCCAAGTGATTCAAAGACCTCAACATAAAACCAAATACCTAAACCTGTTAGAAGTGGGGAAGGAACATGAACTCATTGGCACAGGAGACAAATTCCTGAATAGAATACCAACAGCACAGGCTCTAAGATTAACAATTAATAAATGGGACTTTATGAAACTGAAAAGCTCTGTACAGCAAAGGACACATCATCAGAACAAAACGTCAGCCTACAAGATGGGAAATGATGTTTACCAACCCTATGTCTGAGAGAAGGCTAATATCCAGAATATATAAAGAAGGGGAGCAGGCATAGTGCAGGGAATCTTGTGAAAGAAAGGGAGATAGTAAGACCTGGAGGGGAAAGGAGTTCCTCAAGGAGAGCAACAGAACCAAAAATTCTAGGCACAAGGGTCTTTTCTGAGATAATCCAACAAAGGAGCATTCATGGAGATAACCTAGAACCCCTGTACAGATGTAGCCCATGGCAGCTCAGTATCCAAGTGGGTTCCCTAATAAGGGGAACAAGGCTTTCTCTGACATGAACTCAGTGGTGGGCTTTTTGATACCGTCTCCCTGAGGAGGAAGTAGCTGTGGTAGGCTACAGAAGAAAATAATGCAGTCAGCCCTGATGAGACCTGATAGGCTAGGGTCAAATGGAAGGGGAGGAGGACCTCCTCTATCAGAAGACTTGAAGAGGACCATGGAAGCAGATGAAAGAGGGAGGGTGGAATTCGGAGAGCATGAGGGAGGGGCTACAGCTGGGATACAAAGTGAATAAACTGTGATCAATATAAACAATAAAAATTTTCAAAATGTGTATGAATGTTTCTGCCTGCATGTAGACCCATGAAGTACTTGCTGAGGGTATGGGATCCTCTTGGACTGGATTGACAGATGGTTGTTAGCTTCTGTATAGGTGCTGGCATCTGGACCCAGAGCCTCAGAAAGAACAAATGCTCTCATCTGCTAAACCACCTCCCCAACCCATGAATAACTTGTTGTATTACTCCATAGTATTGATTAAAGCCTGGAAGTATTTTATAAAAATGAGAATTGTCTCAAAAAAAAGGGGGGGAGCAGCGACTTTCTCTGGCATGAACTCAGTGGCAGGCTCTCTGATCACCTCCTCCTGGGGGGTGCAGCCAGGCCAGTCTAGAGAAGAAGTCAATGCAACCAGTGCTGATGAGACCTGATAGGCTAAGATCAAATAGAAAGGAAGGAAAACCTCACCTATCAGTGAACTAGGAGAGGGACACAGGAGGAGAAGAGGGAGAGAGGTTGGGATTAGGAGAAGGATAAAGAGGGGGTCACAGCTGGATAGAATTTGAATAAATTGTATTAAATAGTAATTACAAAAAGATGAAAAAGACAAAATTGAAGTTAAACACCAACACACCAAGTAATCCAATTAAAATAACTGGGGTACAGAGCTAAACAGATAATTCTCAATAGAGAAATATTGAATGGCAGAGAAACATTTAAAAAAAGTGTTCAATGACCTTAGTCATCAGGGAGATAAAAACCAAAGCAGCTTTTTTTTTTTTTTTTTTTTTATTAGCCAGAAACTGGAAGCAACCTAGATGTTCCTCAACTCTGGAACTGATAAAAAAAAAAAATGTATGTTTACATAACGGAATATGACTCAGTTGTTAAAAAGAAGGAAATCATGAAATGTCTAGGCAAATGGATGTAACTAGAAAACATCATCCTGAGTGAGGTAATCCAGAAGCAGAAAGTGACACATGGTGTATGCTTACTTGTAAGTGGACATTAGTCACATAATATAGGATAAGCATACTAAAATCTACAGACCTAAAGAAGTTTAACAACAAAGATAATCCTTAATTTTCATACATAAGGCAAACAGCGTAGACTGCAGAATTAGTAGGCCACAGAAAAGGAGGATTCAGTCAGTTCGGATGAGACCTTACTGGCTAGGGTGAGATAGAAGGGGAAGAGGAATTCCCCTACCAGTGGAATAGTGAAAGGGGATGGGGTGGGAATGGAAGAGAAGGAGGAGAAAATAGGGAATAGGAGGTGTGTGGTTTTCACTGGTAGGAAAGTAGGGAGGGGCTGTGCTCAGCTATAAAGTGAGTAAATAAATAAATTAAAGAGACAAATATAAAACACATCTATTAAAATATTTTGCTTTCATTTTTGTTTTATTGGTCAGAACACAAATTCAATAAAATATTCTGGTTAGAATTCTTGAAACCTTTGTGTTTTGCTTTCCTTCTCTCATTCTTCTTCTGTAATGGCTTCCCTCCCCCCTCTAGTTTGAGGCCTCTCCCCTTACTTGTAGTCCCAATTCATAAACCTTGTCTTCCACTAAGTTCCCATAAGCTCTACTTCCTAATCTCTTTATACATCCCTGGATTTTGTGTTTACTCCATGCTGTAGAGTATAACTGAAGATTTGGAGCTAGGAAACACAGGTGAGAAAAATGTACAAAATTACTTCTTTTAGTTTTGGGTTAATTCATTCTTTTTAAAGCTCCATCCATTTTGCAATTTTTATTACCTCATATTGATTTTTTCTTATTCCTTTTTTATTTTTATTAATTACAGTTTATTTACTTTGTGTTCCCCCTGTAGCTCCCTCCCTCCTCCCCTCCCAACCCCACCCTTTCTCTTCCTTCTCCACCCAAAATCCTCCCCAAGTCCACTGATGGGAGAGGTCCTCCTCCCCTTCCTTCTGATCCTAGTCTATCAGCTCTCATCAGGACTAGCTCCTTTGTCTTCTGGAGCCTGGTAAGGCTGATCTCCACTCAGGGGGAGGTGATCAAAGAGTCAGCCACTGAGTTCATGTCAGAGACAGTCTCTGAGCCCCTTAATAGGGAACCCACTTGGATACTGAGCTGCCATGGGCTACATCTGTTCAGGGGTTCTAGGTTATCTCCTTGAAAGTTCCTTGGTTGGAGTATCAGTCTCAGAAAAGACCAATGTGCCCAGCTGTAGGAGTCCCCTGGTAGAATTTTGGAGGTCACTCAGGTCAACTATCATATCATCTGCAAATAGCGTTACTTTGACCTCTTTCTTTTCACTTTGAATCCCCTTGATCTCCTTTAATTTTCTTATTACTCTATCAAGGACTTCCAGAACTATGTTGAAGAGATATGGAGAGAGTAGGCAGCCTTGCCTTGTCCCTGATTTCAGTGGGATTGCTTTAAGTTTCTCTCCGTTTAGTTTGATGTTGGCTATAGGCTTGCTGTATATTGCCTTTACTTGGTCGCTGTACCGACATTACTGTACTGCTCCTCAGACACAGTGTCCTCATGACACTGCCTTCTTGGATTCCCTATCTCATATTTATTGATAGCTGAATAGTATTCAACTATTCATATAAAACACATTTTCTATATGCTCCAATGTCTTCTAGGACCTTTAGGTTGTTCAGACCCCTGGTGTATTTAAAAAAAATATATGCTTTTTGCTTTTTGACTGTATTTTTAGTTATTTGTATATACTAGATATTAACTCACTGTAAGATACATAGCTAAGCAATAACTGTATGGCATTCTGTGGCTTTCTTCTTCACTTAAATTGCTTGTTTATTCTCTGTACAGAAGCTTGTTTTGTTTTATGATGCTTGCATTACCAATTGCTGATTTTAATTTATTGACAAATAAAATTATTTCCATAATTTTATTTTGTCTTACACCTATATCTTTTAGAGTACTGCCTATGTTTCCTTCTAGCAATTTTAATGTTTCAGTTTTAGATTGAGATCCATAGTAAACTTTGATCTATTTTCTTTGTACAGGATGAAAAATGTGGCTCTAAAATTCTTTTAAGCATATGGATATCAGATTTTCATAGCACCATTTACTGAATATTCTTAAGTTTTGCAATCACAATCTCGTAGAAAAAAATTGGACACACACCAGTATACAAAGCATCAAAGTCAATAACCTATCTAGGAATAGACTAAAGAAATTGTACAATGAAAACATCAAATCTCTGAAGAAAGAGATTGAAATGGACACCAGAAAATGGAAACACATACTGTGTATACTGATTGGGAGAATTTATTCACTTTTTATCCCCTCATAGCCCCCCCCTTGTCATCTCCTCATCCCATCCACCTTCCCTCTTCTCCCCCTATGCTTTTTTTCTAGTTCCCTGATAAGGGAGGACCTCCTTCCCTTTCATCTGAACCTAGCCTGTCAGATCTCAGCAGGACTGTCTGAATCATCTTTCTCTGTGGCCCTGCAAGGCTGCACCTCCCCAAAGGGAGGTGATCAAAGAATCAGGCAACGAGTTCATTTCAGACACAGCCCCTGCACCCCTTACTATGGAACCCACTTGGAAACTGAGCATCTGTGGGCTTTCTCTGTGCAGTGGGTCTAGGTCTTCTTATGCATGGCCCTTGGTTGGAGTATAGGTCTCTGCAGGACCCCTAGGCCCAAGATTTTTAGCTCTGTTGTTCTACTTGTGGAGTTCCTGTCCTTCCAGGTCTTTCTGTCTCCCTCTTCTTCCATAAGGTTTCCCATCAATGGAATATCGAATGATAGAGAAACACTTAAATTAATGCTCAAAGTCCTTTGTCATCAGAGAAATGCAAATCAAAATGAGTTTCCATCTCATATCAATTAGAATGGCTAAGATCAAAACCTCAAGTAACAACACATGCTGGACAGGATGTAGAAAAAGGGGAACCATCCTCCATTGTTGGTGGGTATGTAATCGTGAACAACCACTTCAGAAACCAATCTTGGATTATCAGAAAATTGGGAATAGTTATACATCCAGACCGACCTATACAATTCTTGTGCATATACCCCAAAGATGCACAATACAATTCGCTCAACCATATTCATAAAACTTCAGTTGTAATAGCAAACAGCAGAGCAAATGGTGCACACGTAGACTACAGACCTTTTATGTTGGTAAGTAAATTAAGTATCAAATAGAATCTCATTCTAGACCTTAAAAAAATCCAAGTTTTCTGGCTTTACGTTATCTCAGAACACAACTTCACGTAAAAAGATCACAAACAGTGGCCCATTCTATATGTACAATTCTATTACTCTGATGGCTGTTATCAGTAAAACACAAATCCTTCAAAACCAATTTTTAGATATAGGTCTGTTCAGAGATTAAGATTTCCCATTCCAATATTCTTAAAGAAATAATGAATATCTAAAAATACTTTAGCTATTTCAAACCTAAAAGATAGTGTATCTAGAAATTGAGAATTGTCCCTATTACTCCATATTTTCCTTGAAAACTCAAATATAATTTGTAATTAATTTTTTATTTTTATATTAATTACAACTTATTCACTTTGTACCCCAGCTGTAGGGCCCTCCCTCACTCCCTTCCAATGTCACCCTCCCTCCCTCATCTCCTCCCATTCCCCTCTCCAAGTCCACTGATAGGGGAGGTCTTTCTCCCTTTCCATCTGCCCCAGCTTATCAGGTCAACTATTCAATTAAAATAATTTTTATTTTACAACTAAATTTGTTTTTGCATTTTATTTTTTTTTATCAGTTACATTTTATTAACTTTGTGTCCCAGCCGTGGCCCGATCCCTCATTCCCTCCCAGTCTCTCCCTCCCTCCCTCCCTCATCTCCACCTTGCCCCTTGCCAAGTCCACTGATAGGGAGGACCTCCTCCCCATTCATCTGATCCTGTTTTATCAGGTATCTTCAGGACTGGCTGCAAAGCTCTCCTCTGTGGCCTAACAGGACTGCTCCTCCCTTGGGAGGTGGGGAGGCCAAAGAGCCAGTCATTGAGTTCCTCTTAGAAATAGTCCTTGTTCCCCTCACTATGGGAAACCAGTTGGTTACTGAGCTACCACAGGCTACATCTGCGCAGAGGTTCTAGATTACATTCATACATGGTCCTTGGTTGCATGTCAGTCTCAGAAAAGACCCTGTGCCCAGATATCTTTGGTCCTTGTGGAGCTCCTATCCTTTCCTCATCAGACTAACTCCCCTTCTTTCTTATGATTCCCTGTACTCTGCCAAAGGTTTGGTCATGAGTCTTTGCTTTGAAAACACTGCTAGTTAGAGTCTTTCCAATGTGCTCAGTAGACTCCTGTCATACGTTCAATGCACATCCCATCTGTCATTCTAAATGAGGATTGATCATCTTACCCCATGTCCACTCTCTTGATTATCTTTTATAGGTGTACAGATTTCATTATATATCTTATAGGTCTATATAAGTGAGTATATACCATGTTTGTCTTTCTCCTTCTGGGATATTTCACTCAGGATGATCTTTTCTAGGTCCCACCATTTGCCTGCAAATTTCATGATTTCCTCCTTTTTGATTGCTGAGTAGTATTCCATTGTGTAAAAATACCACAATTTCTGTATCCATTCCTCTGTTGATGGACATCTGGGTTGTTTCCAGGTTCTGGCTATTACAAATAAAGCTGCTATAAACATGGTTGAGCAAATATCCCTTTTGTGTACTTGAGCAAACTTTGGGTATATACCTAGCAGTGGTATAGCTGGGTCTTGAGGAAGCACTATTCCTAATTGTCTTAGAAAGCGCCAGATAGATTTCCAGAGTGGTTGTATCAGTTTACATTCCCACCAGCAATGGAGGAGGGTTCCCCTTTCTCGACAACCTCTCCAGCATGTGTCGTCCCTTGAGTTTTTCATTTTGGCCATTCTGATGGGTGTAAGGTGATATCTCAGGGTTGTTTTGATTTGCATTTCCCTTATGGCTAATGAGGATGAGCATTTCTTTAAGTGTTTCTCTGCCATTCGATATTCCTCTATCGAGAATTCTCTGTTTAGCTCTTTTCCCCATTTTTTAATTGGATTACTTGGTTTGCTGCTTTTCAGCTTCTTTAGTTCTTTGTATATACTCAATATTAGTCCTCTGTCAGATAAAGGGTTAGTGAAGATTCTTTCCCAATCTGTAGGCAGGCGTTTGGTTTGATGACAGTGTCCTTTGCTTTACAGAAGCTGTTCAGTTTCATGAGGTCCCATTTATTGATTGTTGCTCTTAGAGACTGTGCTGTTGGTGTTCTGTTCAGGAAGTTGTCTCCTGTGCCAATGAGTTCTAGGCTGTTCCCCACTTTTTCTTCTAACAGATTTAGAGTATCTGGTTTTATGTTGAGGTCTTTGATCCACTTGGACTTTAGTTTTGTGCAGGGTGATAAATAGAGATCTATTTTCATTTTTCTGCATGTGGACATCCAGTTGGACCAGCACCATTTGTTGAAGATGCTGTCTTTTTTCCATTGAATGGTTTTGGCTTCTTTGTCAAATATCAAGTATTCATAGGTGTGTAGGTTTATTTCGGGATCTTCTATGCGGTTCCATTGATCCTCCTTTCTGTTTTTATGCCAATACCATGCAGTTTTTATTACTATTGCTCTGTAGTACAACTTGAGATCGGGGATGGAGATACCTCCAGATGATCTGTTGTTGTACAGGATTGTTTTGGAGATTCTGGGTTTTTTGTTTCTCCATATGAAGCTGAGAATCTTTTTTTCAAGGTATGTAAAGAATTGAGTTGGTATTTTGATGGGAATTGCATTGAATCTGTAGATTGCTTTTGGCAGGATGGCCATTTTCACAATGTTAATCCTACCAATCCATGAGCATGGGAGATCTTTCCATCTTCTGAGATCTTCTTCAATTTCTTTCTTCAAAGACTTGAAGTTTTTCTCAAACAGGTCTTTCACTTGCTTGGTTAGTGTCACCCCAAGGTACTTTATGTGGTTAGTGGCTATAGTGAAGGGTGTTGTTTCCCTAATTTCTTTCTCGGCCATTTTGTCTTTGGTATACAGGAGGGCTTCTGATTTTTTTTGAGTTGATTTTGTATCCTGCCACTTTGCTGAAGGTGTTTATCAACTGGATGAGTTCTCTGGTTAAATTTTTGGGGTCGCTCATATATACTATCATATCATCAGCGAATAGTGACACTTTGACCTCTTCCTTTCCGATTTGTATCCCCTTGATCTCCTTTAGTTGTCTTATTGCTCTGGCTAGGACTTCAAGTACTATGTTGAAGAGGTAGGTAGAGAGTGGGCAGCCTTGTCTTGTCCCTGATTTCAGTGGGATTGATTTAAGTTTCTCTCCTTTGAGTTTGATGTTGGCTATAGGCTTGCTGTATATTGCTTTTACTATGTTTAGATATGTGCCTTGTATTCCTGATCTCTCCAAGACTTTAAACATGACTTTGTCAAATGCTTTTTCAGCATCTAAGGAGATGATCATGTGGTTTTTCTCCTTCAGTTTGTTTATGTGGTGGATTACATTGATGGATTTCAGTATGTTGAACCATCCTTGCATGCCTGGGATGAAGCCTACTTGGTCGTGGTGGATGATATCTTTGATGTGTTCTTGGATTCGGTTTGAAAGTATTTTATTGAGTATTTTTGCGTCAATGTTCATAAGAGAGAACTCTTTTTTTGTTGGGTCTTTGTGTGGTTTAGGTATCAGGGTGACTGTTGCTTCATAGAATGAGTTTTGTAATGTACCTTCTGTTTCTATTTTGTGGAATAGTTTGAGGAGAATTGGTGTGAGCACTTCTTTGAAGGTCTGGTAGAATTCCGCGCTGAAACCATCTGGCCCAGGGCTTTTTTTGGAGGGGAGACAGTGAATGACTGCTTCAATTTCCTTGGGGGATATTGGACTGTTCAGTCTTTCTACCTGATCTTGACTTAATGTTGGAAGATGGAATCTATCAAGAAAATTGTCCATTTCATTTAGATTTTCAAATTTTGTAGCATATAGGCTTTTGTAGTATGACCTAATGATTGTTTGAATTTCCTCTGTGTCTGTAGTTATGTCACCCTTTTCATCTCTGATTTTGTTGATTTGGATAGATTCTCTCTGCTTTTTAGTTACTTTGACTAACGGTTTGTCTATCGTGTTGATTTTCTCAAAGAACCAGCTTTTTGTTTCATTGATTCTTTGAATAGTTTTATTTGTTTCTAATTGATTGATTTCAGCCCTGAGTTTGATTATTTCCAGCCTTCTGCTCCTCTTGGGTGTATCTGCTTCTTTTTTTTCTAGGTTTTTCAGTTGGGCCATTAAGTTGTTTGTATGTGATGTTACGAATTTCTTCTTGCAGGCATTTAGTGCTGTGAATTTTCCCCTGAGCACAGCTTTCAGTGTGTCCCATAAATTTGGGTATGTTGTGCCTTCATTTTCATTGAATTCTAGGAAGTCTTTAATTTCTTTCTTTATTTCTTCCTTAACCCAGCTGTCGTTGAGTAACAGGTTGTTCAGTTTCCATGTATGTGTAGGCAGTTTGTTATTTCTGTTGTTGTTGAGGTCCAGCTTAAGTCCATGGTGGTCAGATAGAATACAAGGGATTATTTCAATCTTTTTGTATCTGTTGAGGCTTTCTTTATGACCAACTATATGGTCTATTTTGGAGAACGTTCCATGTGGTGCTGAAAAGAAGGTATACTCTTTTGAGTTTGGATGAAAAGATCTGTAGACTTCTATTAGGTCCATTTGATTTAGGGTCTCTGTAAGTGTTTTTATTTCCCTATTTGTTTTCTGTTTAGTTGATCTGTCCCTTGGTGAGAGTGGAGTGTTGAAGTCTCCCACTATTAGGGTTTTAGAATCAATGTGTGATTTAAGCTTTAATATTGTTTCATTTACGAATGTAGGTGCTCTCGTATTTGGGGCATAGATATTCAAAATTGTGATGTCCTCTTGGTGGATTTTTCCTTTGATGAGAATATAGTGGCCCTCCTTATCTTTTTTGATTAACTTGGGTTGAAAGTCTATTTTATTAGATATTAGGATGGCTACTCCCGCTTGTTTTCTGGAACCATTTGCTTGAAAGACAGTTTTCCAGCCCTTTACTCTGAGGTAGTGTTTATCTTTGTTGCATAGGTGTGTTTCTTGGATGCAACAGAATGATGGATCCTGTTTCCACAACCATTCTGTTAGTCTGTGTCTTTTAATTGGGGAGTTGAGTCCGTTGATGTTGATAGAAACTAGTGACCAACAATTGTTACTTATTTTAGATGTGGTGTTGGTGGTGTCACTGAGTTTCATTGCTTGTCTTCTTTTGTTTTTTTTTTTGTTGTGTAGTTATCTATTTCCTCTGTTTCCTTCGATGTAGTTGTTTTCTTTGGTTTGGAGTTTCCCTTCTAGTAACTTCTGTAGAGCTGGGTTACTATGTAGATATTGTTTAAATTTGGTTTTGTCTTGGAATATCTTGAATTCTCCGTCTATGTTGATTGAAAGTTTTGCTGGGTATAGTAGTCTGGGTTGGAATCTGTGGTCCCTTAAGGACTGTATGATTTCTGTCCAGGCCCTTCTGGCTTTCATAGTTTCTGTTGAGAAATCTGGTGTGATTCTGATAGGTCTACCTTCATATGTTACTTGGCCTTTTTCCCTTGCTGCTTTTACAATTTTTTCTTTGTTTGGTAGGTTCAGTGTTTTGACTATGATGTGACATGAAGAATTTCTTTTCTGGTCTAGTCTACTTGGTGTTCTGTAGGCCTCTTGTATGTTTATGGCCATCTCCTTCTTTAAGTTGGGAAAGTTTTCTTCTATAATTTTCTTGAAAATATTTTCCGGACCTTTGAGCCTGATGTCTTCTTTTTCTTCTACTCCTATTATTCTTAGGTTTTGTCTTTTCATGGTGTTCTTGATTTCTTGGATGTTTTGTTTTTGGAACTTTTCTGATTTTATTTTTTCTTTGAGAGATGTGTCAATTTCCGCAAGTGTATCTTCGGCTCCTGAGATTCTTTCTTCCATCTCTTGTATTCTGTTGGTGATGCTTACCTTGTAGTGCCTGATCTCTTCTCTATGTTCTCCAGCTCCTGGTTTTTCTCTATTTGTGTTTTCTTTATTGATTCTAATTCTGTTTTCATGTCTTGCACCATTTCCTTCATCTGTTTGAATGTGGACTCCTGCTTTTCAATGATAGCTTCTATTTTTTTGTCTGTTTCCTCTCTATGTATCACTAATTGTGCCTCTACTTCTTTGGGTATAATTGCCTGTATTTCTATGAGAGCTTTGTTCATTTCTTCTTTATTTGCCTTCATTTGTGTGGACATTTCTTTGAGAGCTTTGTGCATTTCTTCTCTGTTTGCCTCAATTTTCGTGGTCATTTCTCTGAGAGCACGATTTGTTTCCTCTTGGTTAGTCTCGATTTCTTTGGTTATTTCTCTGAGGGCTTTGTTCATTTCATCTCTATGGGCCTCTAGTAGCTGGAGAAACATAGTTTTGAGTTCGTTTTCTTGTATATCTCGTGAATTGAAGTGTCCATTGTTTTGTGGGTTTGCTGGTGAGGTCATTGTGTCCTGATTTTTGTTGGGAGTGTTCTTACATCTGCCTCTAGCCATCTGGTTATTTATAATCCTCACTGGTTGTTCCTCGAGATTGTAGTTTGGGCTATGATCCTCTCTTTCTATTTTCTGGACTGTTTTTTCAGGAAGATGAGAGAGGTTCAGTGCTTTGGGAGTGTGCACTTTGTTTTCAGTTTTGCCTAAGTAAAGAATGTGATGCTGGCGCTATTCGCGTGTGCTTTAAGCAGGCGCAGTGTGCATGTGTGGATTCTCTGACTATTGCAGTGGCCTGCAAGCCACTATTAGGCAGTTCTGACTGAGATCCAGGGATTGTTTTCCTGGATTACCCTGGTGGACCCACAAAACAGAGGTTTCACTGTTGGGTCGCTATCCCAAGAATCCCTCTGATGCCCACACTAGGAGTGTGGGTGCCAGGGATCTCGTCTGGTTGCTTCTGTGGAGAGGCCCTGGGTCTGGGGCAATCTCTCCCTAGAAGGCTCACTCACTCTCTTGCAGGACCAGTTGGAATGCACAGAGGTTCCCCTTGCTCACTACTCTCTGTTTTGGTCCTGCTGCAGAAGTGCACGGGTAGGCTATCAGTCAGCTCTGTGACACTGTGGCTGCAGAACTCGGTGTCCACCTTTCCTGTGTGCTGCCTCTTTGTCCTTTCCCTCTGCCAGGAGGGGTTATGTTGACTGGTCACTGGGTGGCGCGGGAAAGAGTTAGGGTGAGTGTACTCAATCCCATATCCCGGGGCCAGATATCTCTGCCAGAAGCTGCCTAGAGGTATAATCTATGTTTGCTGATCCCAAGAGAGTACTGCATAAGTTTGAGTGACTTCAGATCCAGAGCTTGTTTTTCTCTGCTAGGGGCCGCTGGAGAGAGGGTGCTGTGTCCTTGGCAGGCTGCCTTTCTGTCCTTCCCCTCTGCCCTTCTCCTCTGCTAAGTCAAGCTTATGGAGGTGCTCTCAGGGGAGTGCCAGCAGGGGTTGGGGCTTCTCAGTCTGATCCTGAGTCGGGGATTCTCTGCCAGGGGTCGGGGGTGAGGGGCGCCGGTGATAGAACTTGCTGCTAGACCTTATTGCGCTGGACCCAGGAGAATCTCAGGACGTGTAGAATGACCACAGTCCCAGATCTGAGCTGTAGTTTGTTTGCTAGGAGCAGCCGGCAGCACTGGAGTTCCGGCACTGTGAAGCTGCTGTGCGCCTCTTTATCCTTCCACTCCACTGCGGCAGGGTTATGGTGGCGTTTGTGGAAGTGCCCGAAAGGATTGGGTTTTCTCAGCCCCGATCTCGGGTTGGGGTACAGACAATGTGGTCTGTGGCAGATTCTGCTGGATGCCTCCTGCCTCCTCCGAAGAGGGAGTAGGGATTTTGAGCTGGGCGCGCAGCTGAGATCCGTGCGCGGCAGGAGCTCAATTGTGATGAAGGCAGGTACCCGCTGAGGTCCGAGAGACCTTCCAGGGAAAGACTGGGTGTTCTGTGACCAGTCTGGCAACTTTCCTTCCCCGTTGGGTTTTGTTGTGACTGGGACTCCCAACCTCAGGCACCCATGTGCCCACCAATCAGCTTGGGAAACTGATCAGGACAAGCAGGCTTGCAGCACCAGCCCGGAGACCCAAAGCCCACATTAGCCGGGTTCTCTTCCGGGTTCTGGCTGGGCAGCCGAGAGTGGACCCGACCAATTCCCACGCCGTGAGAGCCTCCCCTCACCTGGGAAACACGAGCGATTGCTGTTCTTTTAGGGCCTAGAGTTCAGTCTCCTGGTCGCTGCTCGGAGTGTGTTGTCCTGCTTCTCAGACATGGTGTTCTCCTGGTGCTGCCATCTTGGCTCCCCCCTGTATCTTACAACTAAATTTTAAGATAGTCTTTTAATTTTGACTTAAATTTTGATTTTTATTGTTCCTTGAAAATTTCATGCATGTAGACAATTTAACTTGATAATATTTACACCTACTCCCACCCTCTGATTTTTCCTAAAGTTCTTCCATAGCATATCTACCTCCCAATTTATTGTCCATTTCCTCCCTTAGCATAGTGATTAAATTATGAATGACCATATGATCATGGCTATGAGGTCATCAATGAGACATTGGAAATCTAATGATGGACATTGTCCCCAAAGAAAAGTGACTTTCTCTCCTCAGGCAGTCATGAGCTGACAAGAGTTCCTCAGCCTTTAGGGTTTCTGTATACCTGCCTGCATACTCAAAGTTTAATTATCTTGCCCTTGAAAAGACCTTGTTCAGGTAACAGTATCTTCCTTGATTTCATATGTGCCATGTCAGGTCCGAAGAGATTTCCAGTCCCCCCTAAGGAAATAATAACACCCAAGATGACAATTTGGTCTCAGTACAGCTTAATCAAAGCTTGAGCATTACTCAGGAAACTTTGAGATTGACAACTAACTGCCAGAAAGGGTCACTTCAGTCACTCCCATTGCCACATAACTGTGATATATCAAAGTCCAAAGCTGACTTCCAGGCTCCTCGGATCCTTGGTAATTTACCACTGAAGAATATAAAAAACCTACAATAGCCTCCTGTCCCTTCTCACCTCCACATTTCTGTCTCTTCCTCTATTATGCTACCTCCAAAGCTATTTCAGATTACAACTCACTAACCTAAGTGAAGGTTCAACACTTTTAAAATTGTTAGGTTCTCATCCCCCACTCCCATCTGGTTATTCCCAACTCTCTGTGTTCTCTCCTGCTTCTCTCTCAGTTATTCTCTTCTTTGGCTTCTCTATTCATCCTCTGCTATTTTCTCCATTACTGAAAGATATTTCTGGCAATGGCCAGTTTGATTTGGACTCCTAAATGCCTCTGCCTGTTCTCTCTTTTATGTACACAGATAAAACTTTCTCCCCAACCATGGATGTCATATCAGTGCTTTCTTAACTACACACTCGGATTTCTGGGAGTTCCAGAGTAGCCTGGTCTACAAAGTAAGTCCAGGAGAGTCAGGGCTACACAGGGAAAGCCTGTCTCAAAAAAAAAAAGAAGTTTAATATCAGAAAAGACTCATTGAATAAAATCAAGGTGGAGAATGATAGGCAGCTTTGATGCAAGTATTGACACAAGAACCACATACACACAGAGATGCATGTGAGCACATGCATACTATATGCAGACATGTGTCCATGTACAAACCAGACTTGGATTTCATCATGTCTAATACAGTAGCAGCTTACCAACACTATGCAATATTTTTCTGGTTAAATCTAGCTAGATAGACTTACCACTACAATGTCATAACCTAACATAAAAGAAAATACTACTAAAAAACATCTGCTGTTCCTTGGAGAAAATGGGTAGGTTTCTCAGATGAATACCAATCTACAAAACACTGTCTATCATTGTTCTTTTAAAAATTTCTCTTTTTCTTTTTTAATTTAATTTTAATTTTTATATTAATTATGGTTTATCCACTTTGTATCCCAGCTGTAGCCCCCTCCCTCATTCCATCGCAATCTCACCTGCTCTCCCTCATCTCCTCCCATTACCCTCTCCAAGTTCACTTAGAAGAGAGGTCCATCTCCTCTTCCATCTGACCCTATAGTATCAGGTCTCATCAGGACTGCCTTCATTGTCTTCCTTTGTGGCCCAGTAAGGCTGCTCCACCCTCAGTCGGGGGGGAGGGTGTCAAAGCGCCAGTCACTGAGTTCATGTCAGAGACAGTTCCTGTTCCCCTTACTAGGGTACTCATTTGGATACTGAACTGCCATGGATTACATCTGAGCAGGGGACTAGGTTATAGCCACTAATGGTCCTTATTTGTAGTATCATTCTCAGAAAAGACCCCTGAGTCCAAGTTCTCGTCTAATATATCACACGTTTAAATGGTTATTAACATATACTATAGGATAAGTATATTAAAATCTGTATACCTAAGGAAACTAATCAAGAAGGAGGACCCTGGGTAAGATGCTAAATATTCATTCAGAAAGGCAAAAGAGACAGACATCGGAAGAGGGAGAAAACTGGGAACAGGACAGGAACCTATCACAGAGGTCCTCTGAAAGACTTTACCCATCAGAGTATCAAAACATATGCTGAGACTCAGCCAAACTCAAGGCAGAGTTCAGGGAATCTTATGAAAGAAGGGGGAGATAGAAAGACCTGAAGGAAACAGGAGGTCCACAAGGAGAGCAACAGAACCAAATAATCTGGGCACAGGGGTCTTTTCTGAGACTGATACTCCAACCAAGGACCATGCATGGAGATAACCTAGAACCCCTGTACAAAAGTAGCCCATGGCAGATTAGTGTCTAGAGGGTTCTCTAATAATAGGAACAGGGACCATCTCTGACATGAACTCAAGAACTGGCTCTTTGATCACCTCCACCTGAGTGGGGACCAGCCTTACCAGTCCACAGAGGAAGAGAAAGAAGCCAGTCCTCATGAGACTTGATAGATTAGGGTCATATGGAAGGGGAGGAGGACCTCTCCTATCATTGGATTCGGGGAGAAGCATAGGTGAAGAGGGAAGGAGGGTGGGATTGGATTAGGATGGAGGAGGGGGCTACAGCTCAGATACAAAGTAAATAAACAGTAATTAATAAAAATTAAAAAAAAATGGGGAGGGTGGGATCGGGTGAATAAAGTGTAAAAAATGAATAATAATAAAAAATATCTTCAAAAAAATAAAAAATGGTCATTAACTACACAAACAAAAATTAATTTGGGGGATTTCTAATTTTTGAAATAGCCTTAGTTCAGTCTATCATTGCAATGTTGAAATACCATGACTAAAACAAGGCAGGAAAGAAAGGACTTATTTGGCTTGCAGCTCCATTTTACAGTCCATCAATAAAGGGCGTCAGGAGAGGAACTCAAACTTGGAGGCAGAACTGATGGATCTGATAAAGATTAGTGCTTTTTGCTTCTCATCTTGCTTTCTTATAGAACCCATCACCAACAGTCCAGTGACCCCAGAATGGGGTGGGCTCTCATTCATCAATCATTTATTAAGAAAATGCCCTACAGCTAGATAGTATGGACTCATTCTCTTTAATAACCATAGTTTGTGGCAAGTTTACTTAAAATTAAGCAGTGTAGAGCAGAAAAGTATAATGCACATATTTCTTTTTATTCTCTATTATTTATTCATATATTCTTTTCAAACAAATATTCATTTATCCTTTATACTTTTTATTTCCCCTTCTTTCTCCTGATCAACTTAGGTTTGTCTTCATTATCTTCTTATTTAGATACAATTTCACAGTTTTTTTTAAAAGTGAGAACATTGGTACTTTTTCAATAACATTGCAGTTATATCAAATCGAATATCCAACGCCTCTAAATTTCTTTGTAACTACTGAAGTATTGTAAAAGATTCCCAGCTATTACTTTGTAGAAAGTTTTTAGTTTAAGTTTGTTTTTCCTGAGCACAACTTATATAATTTGGAAAAAATATTTCCAGATGTATTTTGCATCTTTTAAGATGAATCATATCAGGAAATACTTTCTTTGTCTCAATAAAATAATTAGTGGGTTTTAAAAAAAATCATTTGAAAGACTGTAGTTATAAAGTATTCACCTCAGTCTTCTGCTCCTGATGATCCTTAAAACACTCAATGAGTTACTAAAGTTGTATAATTATAATTAATTTTGTTTGCTCATTGTATCTTCAGCTGCCTTGGGTCACACCTGGCATTTTATTAGGTATTAATGTAATGACATTTTAACAGACTGCTGAATCCAAGACTTGTTTTAATATGTTGTATTTTACATATAGCCTTCAGCATTAGTATTGTATTTAATGAAGTCTCACATCAAAAGCACCTTCACTCATTTGTACACTTCTGTGATAGAACAGTTTAGAATACATTTTAAATACTTGTTATTTGAGTAACGAAGTAAAAAGTAAGCTTGAACATGCAACTCCTAAGCTTAAAATCATGCCAAATTGTTCAAATCCACAACTATGATAACAAATTTCTCACCTCAAAAAGAACATATAAACTACTCTTTTAAAATGTATCAGTCACAAACCATCTTTTAAAATGTATCAGTCACAAACCACTGGTAGCATGTTGCTTTGAAATACAAAAGGTAATTTTGATATAACCCAGAAATCTATTTCTGAGCCTGGCTTTTTATATACAGTGTATCTGGACTCCATTTGAACTAGTTGTAGAACATTTATAATTCAAACTGCAGCACAGTGTGTGCTTGATTACCTTGAATCACTTGCCTTAACGCAGGTACATTTTCCACAATGCAGGAGCACATTTCTGCCAAAGCACTTAGTTCACTGAACTGCAATCCCTGTTCTTCTTCTGGTTATCTTAGAGTATGAACAATTTATTAGTCATGTTTGGCCTATAACTAAGTACATTCTAGAGATGGAGGGTCAATATTTGTTGTTGTTGCTGTTGTTTTTAAATGGTGAATTCTGAGCACCGTGCAACTAAACCTTTCACATTCCTACCTTCTTTCTTTACTATCTCTGATTCTCTCATCCTCCATCATCCAGTATCATAATCTACTCTCTATTTGATACATTAATAAATTCTCCTTCTACTCATTTTTCTTAGCTTTTATCACTTTAAATTTTCAATTAGTTTGATTATAAAGGTGTTCATTTTCCCCACTGACTATAGAGCCAATAAAAAATTCTATAGAACCATTCCCATCACATGTTATAAAACTATCAAAAAACATTTTACTCCAGGATTAAGAATTCAAATATTATATAGCATCCTTTTTAACCCTTGTTACTGCTTTGAACTAAAATGCTTTTATATATGATATATGTGTGGTGCTTATTTATTTTATTTTATTATTTGATTTAATTTTCAGGAAAAATCTTGAGCTGCACCTTCATTTCCATTCTATGGGTGTCCTTCCCAGTAAAAATGGTTTTTCACCTAAATATTTAATAGGTGTATCTAATTTTAATATTTCTTCAATTTCCTCAAATATACATCTTCTATTTGAGGCATGCCTGGAAAGTAACAGAAGAAAAGCAGATGAACTAATTTCTAACTAACTTTGCCTATAAGTCCAAAATTAGATTATAGTCATACGGTTTCCAACAGAACTGTGGTCAAACACTAGAACTGAAATCCAAGACAATGTGAATTTATTCATATGAGGTAGATGTGTGTGTGTGTGTGTGTGTGTGTGTGTGTGTGTGTGTGTATGTGCTGTATGTATTTCCAGAAAGAGAGGGAGGAGGAGAAAGGAGGAGAGAGGGTGTTATAGAAGAAAGTGAGCACTAAGTAAAAAGAAATGAATGACAGGCAAGGCTCCAGGACCACTGGTGCCTCTGCAGTGTCTAGTCATGAGACAATTCTAGATTCAGCCAACGTTGTCAAGTGACTTGTACCCTTTTATGTTCTCTTCCCATTGATTTTAATAATACAATACTTTTCTTATTATCACAGAGTTGAAGCTTACATTCCTGTAAACAATCCTGTATTTTAGTTTACACGTTATAATATTGTTCAGCCTACACAAGTCATCCGTGAATTGTCTTTTTGAATCTTCACAAAATTATTCATGAATTTTCCCCTAATCATCACTGTTAAGTCTGACACTAGTGGTGATATGATTAAAAGTAATTTTCAATATTTATTTTTAAATTTACATGTAGCTTTGGCATATTACTATTTTAATACTACAGTAACATACAGCCATGTGTGTGTGTGTGTTTGTATATGTACGCATGTATGTGTGCATGTGGGTTTGTGTGAACTAAAAGTACTCTAGGCTGTACTTACATTACTGCTCTTCTTTTAATAAGATGATGCTATTGAGTGTCTCTGTTGACAATTTCAGGTTGGAATTATGATTTTGTAAAAGAGAAAATAATGTATTTTAATTAAGCAAGAAGAAATAATACCAGTAAGAAACTATTTATTTGACAAGTATTATTTATCCATATTATTTTATCATTTATTTTACAAGTTTTATAATGGACACCTGTTGGGATAACAGCACAACAAAGATAATGGATTACTCTAAGAATTTATTCTGTTCATATATATATATATATATATATATATATATATATATCCATGTGCTTAAATATTAATGGTTCAGATGTTTATAGTTCTCATTATTTTCACCTTGTCTCAGGACTATACATATATAATACAAAAATTACTCATTAATTATTTTATATATTTATTATCTAATAATTTCATGATGAGACTGACATATTGAAGGGTACAAAACTATCTCAGGGTTATTAATAATGATGGTTTGAAATGCTTTCACATTCTGCTTTTACACAGTTATTCAGATATCTGAATCTTCCCTGTGATATCTGAATTGAGAATTGATTATACTGTAATATTAAAAAAATCCTCTAGTAGAAATAATTACATAAATATAAGATTAAAATACAATCTAAATATAGAATTTTCTGAAACTGGATGCTGGAAATACATGATTTGTTTTAGGAGGTATACATCTTGATAGGGGACACCATCTGCCCCAAGACTTTTATCATAAAAATACATTTTTAATTCTAGTCTGTTAATTTTTAAGTATAAGAGTACTGGACATAATTCACAATATTTCTAAAATTGTGTCTTCAGTTTAGCTGTCATTTCCTTCCAGTAACTCAAATAAGAGTAGGCTCTTTAGATAATTTAGCATTTAATGAAACAACACATTATGACCAAAAAAGTTCAGTAAATGTTTTGATGCATCCATTACTACCAGGAAATAAGAAATTGTATGCTAATTTTTATTACAGTTAATTTCAAGTATGAATGAAACATTAATAGAGTAATGCACTGTAATGAAATAATACATAGCAGGAAAATTTAGCAGATATGGCTATTCCTTTTTTCCTTATTTATTTATTTAGTTAGTATTACAATTTATTCATTTTTATCCCAACTGTAGCTCCCTCCCTCAACCCCTCCGAATTCCACATTTTCTCCTTCTTCTCTTCCCATTTCTCTCCCCAAGTCCACTGATAGGGGAGGTCTTCCTGCACTTCCATTTAACCCTAGCCTATAAGGTATCATCAGGACTGGCTATCTTTTCTTCCTCTGTGGGCTGGTAAGACTGCCCTCTCCTAATTTGTGTAAGAAACTTTTATAAGATGCTATATGGTATAAGTTTTTTTGATCATATAGATTAGAGTAAAATATAATACAAAACTTTCTATTAAAGTAAAAATCTATAAATTCAAATATGTCACAAACATAAAAATAAAGAGACATTAAGCTTTAAAATTGTCTTGCAGTCTCATCTGTCTTTCTAAACGAGGATTGATAATCTTACCCCATGTCCGCTCTCTTGATTATCGTTTTTAGGTGTATAGATTTCATTATGTTTATATCTTATAGGTCTATATAAGTGAGTATATACCGTGTTTGTCTTTCTCCTTCTGGGATATTTCACTCAGGATGATCTTTTCTAGGTCCCACCATTTGCCTGCAAATATCATGATTTCCTCCTTTTTGATTGCTGAGTAGTATTTCATTGTGTAAAAATACCACAATTTCTGTACCCATTCCTCCATTGATGGACATCTGGGTTGTTTCCAGGTTCTGGCTATTACAAATAAAGCTGCTATAAACATGGTTGAGCAAATATCTCTTTTGTGTACTTGAGAAAACTTTGGGTATATACCTAGCAGTGGTATAGCTGAGTCTACTGAGTGCATTTGAAAGACTCTAATTAGCAGTGTTTTCAAAGCAAAGACTCATGACCAAACCTTTGGCAGAGTACAGGGAATCATAAGAAAGAAGGGGAGTTAGTCTGATGAGGAAAGATAGGAGCTCCACAAGGACCAAATATATCTGGGCACAGGCTCTTCTCTGAGACTGACATGCAACCAAGGACCATGAATGAATGTAAGCTAGAACCTCTGCTCAGATGTAGCCTGTGGTAGCTCAGTAACCAATTGGCTTCCCATAGTGTAGGAAACAAGGACTATTTCTAACAGGAACTCAATGACTGGCTCTTTGGCCTCCCAACCCCCCAAGGGAGGAGCAATCCTGTTAGGCCACAGAGGAGAGCTTTGCAGCCAGTCCTGAAGATACCTGATAAGACAGGATCAGATGAATGGGGAGGAGGTCCCCCCTATCAGTGGACTTGGCAAGGGGCACGGTGGAGATGAGGGAGGGAGGGAGGGACTCGGAGGGAATGAGGGATCAGAACACGGTTGGGATACAGAGTTAATAAAATGTAACTGATAAGAAAAAAAATAAAATTAAAAAAAAATGTCTTGCCGTCTTTTAAGTTCACAGTTTTTAATATATATTGAATTAAATTATGATGCCTTATACTTTCTGCATATTTTCATTCCATTGTAATTTCTATCTTATCTGTCCAACACAATGTATATATATGTTTGTATATATATAAATATATATAGATAGATAGATATCATATATATACATACATATATGATATCTATATGACATACATATATATATATCAATGATATGTGTGCATATCATTGATATATATATGTAAATGAGACATATCACTGTGTAATAACTATGTGCAAAGGGACATTGATTAGAATTTTATAATCTAGGGAGTAAATATGATCAAAGAACATTTTACAAATGAACACAAGTCTCATAATAACCCCAATATTTAGTAACAGTAATATAAACATGTGAAAGAAAAAGACAGGAGGGGAATAATAGAATTCTAGAGAGAAAGAAAACAAAGAGAAAAGGTGTTCTCACTTGGATATGTTCCATTCATGGTGCTCAGGGATTTGAGGGTATGAATACTGGCCTCAAAAAATGTAGCTCAGAAAAAAAAAAAAAAAAAAAAAAAAAAAAAAAAAAAAGCTTAAGACCAGGTTAATTTTTTTTGTTTGTTACTTTTCTGCTTCTTTATATATACTGGATATTAGCCCTCTGTCAGATAAAGGGTTGGTGAAGATTCTTTCCCAATCTGTAGGCAGTTGCTTTGTTTTGATGACTATGTCCTTTGCTTTACAGAAGCTTTTCAGTTTCCTGAGGTCCCATTTATTGATTGTTGCTCTTAGAGCCTGTACTGCTGGTCTCCTGTGCCAATGAGTTCTAGGCTGTTCCCCCCCCTTTTTTTTTTCCAATATCCAATATATATAAAGAACTAAAGAAGCAGAAAAGCAACAAACCAAGTAATCCCATTAAAAAAATGGGGAATGGAGCTAAACAGAGAATTCTCGAAAGAGGAACATCAAATGGCAGAGAAACACTTAAAGAAATGCTCAACCTCATTAGCCATTAGAGAAATGCAAATCAAAACAACCCTGAGATTTCACCTTACACCCATCAGAATGGCCAAGATGAAAAACTCAAGTGACAACACATGCTCCAGCAAGAGGTTGTGGTGAAAGGGGAACCCTCCTCCATTGCTGGTGGGAATGTAAACTGGTACAACCACTTTGGAAGTCAATCTGGCGCTTTCTCAGACAATTAGGAGTAGTGCTACCTCAAGACCCAGCTATACCACTCCTAGGTATATACCCAAAATTTGCTCAAGTACACAACAAGGACATTTGTTCAACCATGTTTGTAGCAGCTTTATTTGTAATAGCCAGAATCTGTAAACAACCCAGATGTCCATCAACAGAGGAATGGATACAGAAATTGTGGTATTTTTACACAATGGGATACTACTCAGCAATCAAAAAGGAGGAAATGATGAAATTTGCAGGGAAATGGTGGGATCTAGAAAAGATCATTCTGAGTGAATTATCCCAGAAGGAGAAAGACAAACTTGGTATATACTCGCTTATATAGACCTACAAGATATGATAAACATAATGAAATCTACACACCTAAAGAAGATAATCAAGAAAGCAGACACAGGCGAAGATGATCAGTCCTCATTTAGAAAGACAAATGGGATGTGCATTGAATGTATGACAGGAGTCTACCGCAAAAGGCATCTGAAAGACTCTACCTAGCAGTGTTTCAAAGCAGACACTAAGACTCATAACCAAACCTTGGCGGAGTGCAGGGAATCATATGAAAGAACGAGAGTTATGAAATGGAAAGGATAGGAGCTCTACAAGTACCAAATATATCCGGGCACAGGGTCTTTTCTGAGACTGACACTCAACCAAGGACCATCTATGGATATAACATACAACTTCTGCTCGGATGCGGCCCATGGTAGCTCAGTAACCAAGTAGTTTTCCAAAGTAAGGGGAACACGGACTATTTCTAACAGGATCTCAAGGGCAGGCTCTTTGACCTCCCCCATCCCCAGGGGAGGAGCAGTCCTGTTAGGCCACAGAGGAGGACTTTGCAGCCAGCCTTGATAAAACAGGGTCAAATGAAAGGGGAGGAGGTCCTCCCCTATCAGTGGACTTGGAGAGGGGCAGGGAGGAGAGCAGAGAGTGTGTTGGGGAGGGGGAGGGAATGAGGGAGCGGGATACAGCTGGGACACAGAGTTAACAAATTGTAACTAAAAAGAAAAATAAAAATTAAAAAAAAAAAGACCAGGTTAAACAGTTAAACTTTCTACTCTTGATATCTTCTCACACTATTGCCACCTGTCAGTGGCTAAGTAAAAAGCAAAGGAAGTTTACCCTTCTGAAATTTCTGACTGAAATTTCTGGTGTTAAAAAGTGGTCCTTTTTACCAACTAATGCCTTGTCTCAAGTATGGACACTTGGGTTCAAAAGTGATCAGAACAACTTCAGTTATGCTAGGCTAAAGTCTGTAGAAACGAGATCACAGTAATATGAGAAGAGTAAGAGAAAAGTAACTTCCCTCTTAGTGTTATTCACAATAATATTTTGAGACATTTTGAGTTATTAGTTAAAAGTTAGCAGCTAAAATATATATCATTAGTTATATTAAACTAATGTGTAATTTAATCTAAAATACAAGACGACTCAATCTCATCCCTTTCAATTGTTTAGCAGCTTCCCAACCCTCCTAGTGCTGCAACCCATAACTACAGTTCTGCATGTTGTAGTGACCCGTAACATAACATTATTTTAGTTGCTATGTCATAACTGTAATTTTGCTACTATTAAGAATCATCATTTAAATATTTGAGTTCTCTGATGTTCTTAGGCGACCCTTGTGCAAGAGTCCTTAGTCCCAATTCACAGGTTGAGAAACATTGATTTTAAAAGACAACTTCCTGAACAGAACACCAAATGCACAGGCTCTAAGAGCAACAATCAATAAATGGAACCTCATGAAACTGAAAAGCTTCTGTAAAGCAAAGGACACCGTCATCAAAACAAAAGAACGGCCTACAGATTGGGAAAGAATGTTCACCAACCATCTATCTGACAGAGGGCTAATATCCAGTATATACAAAGAATTAAAGAAGCTGAAAAGCAGCAAACCAAGTAATCCAATTAAAAAATGGGGAACAGAGCTAAACAGAGAATTCTCCACAGAGAAATATAGAGTAGCAGAGAAACACTTAAAGAAATGCTCAACCTCATTAGCCATCAGGGAAATGCAAATCAAAACAACCCTGATATTTCACCTTACACCCATCAGAATGGCCAAGATGAAAAACTCAAGTGAGAACACATGCTGGAGAGGTTGTGGAGAAAGGGGAACCCTCCTCCATCGCTGGTGGGAATGTAAACTGGTACAACCACTCTGGAAATCTATCTGGTGCTTTCTAAGACAACTAGGAATAGTGCTTCCTCAAGATCCAGCTATACCACTGCTAGGTATATACCCAAACTTTGCTCAAGTAAACAAAAAGGATACTTGCTCAACCATGTTTATAGCAGCTTTATTTGTAATAGCCAGAATCTGGAAACAACCCAGATGTCCATCAACGGAGGAATGGGTACAGAAATTGTGGTATTTTTACACAATGGAATACTACTCAACAATCAAAAAGGAGGAAATGATGAAATTTGCAGGCAAATGGTGGGATCTAGAAAAGATCATTCTGAGTGAAATATCCCAGAAGGAGAAAGACAAACACGGTATATACTCACTTATATAGACCTATAAGATATGATAAATATAATGAAATCTACACACCTAAAAAAGATAATCAAGAGAGCGGACATGGGGTAAGATGATCAATCCTCTTTTAGAAAAACAGATGGGATGTGCATTGAACATATGACAGGAGTCTACTGAGCGCATTTGAAAGACTCTAACTAGCAGTGTTTTCAAAGCAGATACAAAGACTCATGACCAAACCTTCGGCAGAGTACAGGGAATCATATGAAAGAAGGGGAGTTAGTATGATGGGGAAAGGATAGGAGCTCCACAAAGTCCAAATATATCTGGGCACAAGGTCTTTTCTGAGATTGACATTCAATTAAGGACCATTTATGGATATAACTTAGAACCTCTGCTCAGATGTAGCCTGTGGTAGCTCAGTAACCAATTGGTTTCCCATAGCAAGGGGAACAAGGACTATTTGTAACAGTAACTCAATGACTGGCTCTTTGACCTCCCCCGCCCCCAAGGGAGGAGCAGTCCTGTTAGGCCACAGAGGAGAGCTTTGCAGCCAGTCCTGAAGATACCTGATAAAACAGGATAGGATGAATGGGGAAGAGGTCTCCCCCATCAGTGGACTTGGAAAGGGGCACGGTGAAGATGAGGGAGGGAGGGTGGGATTGGAAGGGAATGAGGGAGCGGGATACGGTGGGGATACAGAGTTAATAAAATGTAACTGATAAGAAAAAAAAATTAAATTAAAAAAAGAAACTGTGTTACAGAATCTAATAAAAAATTTTAAAAAAGTACTCTAGTTACTTGATATGTATATATGCATGTATGCATTATATTATATTATACATTATATATATTCATACATATACACATATAACACACTCTCTGATGTTGAGTAGAAGATTCAGTTCTGTTCATGAGAATAAAGCACAATAGTTAGAATAATTTCTCCTTTCTTCTTCCTATGTTGGATTAGTTTCACAAGAAAGATATTATAACCACTGTTCATTTTCTATTCGTCCCTTACAACAAACATTTTTTCTTGTTGAATTTCACCTGTCTTGGAAATTTTTTTTTGCTATTCTTATGAATTTATTATTATTATTTTTATTATTATTATTTAATTCTTTAGTAATTACATTCTATTCACTTTGTATCCCCCCCTCTGTGGTTCCCTCCCTCCTCAGTCCCAATCCCTCCCTTCCTCTACCCTCTGCATGCATGCCCCTCCCCAAGTCCACTGATAGGGGAGGTCTTCTTTTCTTTCCTTCTGACCCTAGTCAATTAGGTCTCATCAGGAGTGGCTGCATTGTCTTTTTCTGTGGCCTGGTAATGCTGCTTCCCCCTCATGGGGAGGTAATTAAAGAGCAGGCCAATAAGTTCATGTCAGAGAGAGTCCCTGTTCCTATTACAATAGAACCCACTTGAAGGCAAAAAGAGGGAACAAGTCAGGAGCCTGACACAGAGGACCTCTGAAAGGCTCTGCCCTGCAGGCTCTCAATGAAGATGCTGAGACTTATGGGCAACATTTGGGCAGAGTGCAGGGAATCTTAGGAAAGAAGTGGGAAACAGTAAGATCTGGAGAGGACAGAAACTCCACAAGGAGAGCAACAGAACCAAAAAATCTGAGCACAGGGGTCTTTCCTAAGACTGATACTCCAACCAGGGACCATGCATGGAGATAACCTAAGACCCCTGCACAGATGTAGCCCATGGCAGTTCAGTATCTTGGAAATTCTTAACCCAGAAAATACAAGTGGAAAGAGAAAAGGCACTGTTTTATAATCAATACGTCAATTTGAATACAGATCGTGACAGTGGACACTTCTGGCTCTATATTCGCATTACATGAATTAAGATTGCAAGAAATACTGAATGTTGCCTCTGTCTAAGAGAGATAATGCATCTTACAAAACTACTCTAGGCTTGCAGGTGTGTCCTCCATAAATCATGATTTACCTCATTGTACTGTAATATAATAGAGCTAACTTCTTATGAACATTGGGACTTATGAAAATAATAGAACTTTTATGTGTGTGAGACTCCATTGTCGCAATTTATTATGAAAAAGACCTTGGTTAAGAGCCTAAAAGCTGTAACTGAAATGAATATTCTTTTAAAAAATAATTTATATGTTAAATTATGCAAGATGGGAAAACAGTCAAAGAAGAAGAAAAAAATAGCTAAGCAAAGGTGTCTAGAAAAAACCTTGTTTCAGCTTGTTCACAGAGAAGGGGATTTAAACAACACAGAGCCAGAGTTTGATTTTATTTTTTCCAGGCAAGATAGTGCCATGATGTAGTTCATAAAAGTGTATCAATGGTTGTTGATCTAAATAGTTTAGATAGTGTTAGAATTGTGAGTTATCAGTAGTCCGTCCCCATTTAGAGACATCTACACTGCACAATGAAGTTTATTGCACATTTTAGCAGTAGAGTCCAGCACAGTGCAGTATGGAGAACTGTATGGTTCTATAAAGGCAACTAAAAACTTGTCATCTTAACTCTGGCATTAAAGATATTACCTTAAGTCTTCTCTCCCACTGTGTGGATAAAATAAAAATTTTATTGGATAAATATAATGTAATTAGCCAGTTTCTGTATTATTGAATGAATACCTAAACATTGTTGCCAAGAGTTCAGCTTTGATCTCTGTTGCTCACAGCCATGGCTATAACAATATCTTATTCTTAGCAGAATCTTCCTTGGATAATTTGAACCTGTTTTCATACTTAGGCTACACCCTGTCAACAATATAAATCACCTTCTCAATATTCAATGCACCAGAGACACAACACAAAGCAAGTAATTATAGACTATGAGTAGCTCTAAAAAGAACGATTGTTGAAGAGAAGGAAAAGTAACAGATAACTGAGGAACATTTAGAATAAAATACATGTGTATGTGCATGTGTATAAACGTATGTGTGATTTCGTGCATTCATGTGTTTAGATTCAAATGAGTGTTCATTGCAGAGCACTGTGTAGGAGGAAGAACTAAATTCATATTACCTTATTAGGAAATTCAGATGGTGGAAAAAATGCAAAGTTTAGTGAATTCACATGGAAAAACAAAACGGTAGATGACAGAGGCAAAATACTATGATAGGTGCGTAGTGCAGGACAGACCATTTTAAAAGATGATTCATAGACATATTTAACATGCTGGCCTTTTGGACTTTCATACAAAAAGAGAGATGAAATATAGTTTTCATTTGACAATGCACATAACATCTTTAAGAACTTTTGATTTTAAATGATTATTTTGAATGGAAAGAAAGTGGCAGTAATAGAAAAACTTGTAGTGGACACATTATCAGACAACTGAAGCTAGAAAATTAAATTAATCAGATATCCATTGGCTAGTAAGAGAGAAAAAATAACTGAATAGTCAATAAAACAAGAAGTACAAAGAAAAGATTTCAAAAGATCATTCCTTTAATAGGCACTGATGCAAGGATTAAGAATTCTGGTTTTAAAACAATGACTACTGTGAATTATATGTTATTTTAACAAAAAAAGAAAAAAATATGTAACAATATTCTGTGAGAAAGAATCAAACTGAAGTCATTTTGAATAAAATTTCCATTTTGATAGGGATCAAAGAAAGTTTACATTCCCAAGACCTTGCTGGATGAGTGACATCATGGTTGGTAACTTGAGGCATAAATGCTGAGCTAGTCGCCTCATCACATTTAAGCAAACCAACCAATGAGAACAGGATAAGTGAACCACAAATAATCGTGCCTAGGAAATTGTCCTGTCCCTGGATCCTGAGTGGTGGAAAAGTAACTATAACTTGACACAGATGATTGTGTCTGTTGTGATTTTTGTGTTTCAAAGCTCTACATCATTCCCGCTAAGGGTTTCAGTTCAGCTCTGGAGTCTAATCTGCATCCCTGATCAATTAGTAGATGTTTATTTAGTTTAACGCTTTCCTTTCTGCACTGTCTTGGCTTTTGTGTTGTGTTAGACCAAGCTGAGCCTATAACAATTCAAAAGTAATGATTTTAGACATCCAGTTGGACCAGCACCATTTGTTGAAGATGCTGTCTTTTTTCCATTGTAAGGTTTTGGCATCTTTGTCAAAAATCAGGTGTCCTTAAGTGTGTGGGTTTATTTCTGGGTCCTCTGTTCGGTTCCATTGATCCACCATTCTGTTTCTATGCCAGTACCATGCAGTTTTTATAACTGTTGCTCTATATTACAGCTTGAGATAAGGGATGGAGATACCTCCAGAAGATCTTTTATTGTAGAGGATTGTTTTAGCAATTCTGGGTTTTTTGTTATTCCATATGAAGTGGAGAATTTTTCTTTCCAGGTCTGTAAAGAATTGTGTTGGTAATTTGATGGGAATTGCATTGAATCTGTAGATTGCTTTTGGTAAGATGGCCATTTTTACTATGTTAATCCTGCCAAGCCATGAGCATGGGAGATGTTCCATCTTCTCATATCTTCTTCTAATTTTTTCTTCAGAGACTTGAAATTTTTTTCATAAAAGTCTTTGACTTCCTTGGTTAGGGTTACTCCGAGGTACCTTATGTCATTTGTGGCTATTGTGAAAGGTGTTGTTTCCCTAATTTCTCTCTCAGCTGTTTTGTCTTTTGTATACAGGAGGGCTACTGATTTTTTTTAAAGTTAATTTTGTATCCGGCCACTGCGCTGAAGGTGTTTATCAGCTGTAGGAGTTCCCTGGTAGAGTTTTTGGGATCACTCACATATACTATCATATCATCTGCAAATAGTGATAATTTGAATTCTTCTTTTCCAATTTGTATCCCCTTGATCTCCTTCAACTGTATGATTGCACTAGCAAGGACTGCCAGAACTATATTGAAGAGATATGGAGAGAGTGGGCAGCCTTGTCTTGTCTTTGATTTCAGTGGGATTGTTTAAGTTTCTCTCCATTCGGTTTGATGTTGGCTATAGGCTTGCTGTATATCGCATTTACTATGTTTAGATATGTGCCTTATATCCCTGATCTTTCCAATACTTTAAACATGAATGGATGTTGGATTTTGTCAAATGCATCTAGGGAGATCATCGTGTGGATTTTTTTCTTTCAGTTTCTTAATATGGTGGCTCACATTGATGGATTTTCTTATATTGAACCACCACTGCATACCTGGGATGGAGCCTACTTGGTCATGGTGGATGATATCTTTGATGTGTTCTTGTATTTGGTTTGCAAGTATTTTGTTGAGTATTTTTGCATCAATGTTCATAAGGGAGATTGGCCTGAAATTCTCTTTCTTTGTTGAGTCTTTGTGAGGTTTAGGTAACAAGGTGACTGTGGCTTCATAGAATGTGTTTGGTAATATTCCTTCTGTTTCTATTTTGTGGAATAGTTTGAAGAGAATTGGAGTTAGCTCTTCTTTGAAGGTCTGCTAGAATTCTGCGCTGAAGCCATCTGGTCCTAGGCTTTTTTTGCATGGTAGACTTTTGATGACAGTTTCTATTTCCTTAGGGGATATAGGACTATTTAATTGGTTTACTTGGTCTTGATTCAGCTTTGGTAAGTCAAATCGATCAAGAAAATTGTCCATTTCATTTAGATTTCCAAATTTAGTGGCATATAGACTTTTGAAGTAAGTCCTAATGATTGTTTGGATTTCCTCAGTGTCTATAGTTATGTCCCCCTTTTCATTTCTGATTTTGTTGATTTGGGTGGTGTCTCTCTGCCTTTTAGTTAGTTTGGGTAAGGGTTTGTCGATCTTGTTGATTTTCTCAAAAAACCCGCTCTTGGTTTCATTGATTCTTTAAATTGATTTATTTTTTCTAATTGATTGATTTCAGCCCTGAGTTTGATAATTTCCAGCCATCTGCTCCTTTTTGGTGTGTCTGCTTCTTCTTTTTCTAGGGTTTTTAAGTGGGCCAATAAGTTGCTTGAATGCACTGTCTCGAATTTCTTCTTGAAGGCACTACATGTAGAAAAATAAAAATAGATCCATACTTATCACCCTGCACAAAACTGAAGTCCAAGTGGATCAAAGACCTCAACATAAAACCAGATACATTAAATCGACTAAAATAAAGTGGGGAATACCCTAGAACTCATTGGTACAGGAGAAAACTTCCTGAACAGAACACCAACAGCACAGGCTCGAAGAGCTACAATAAATAAATGGGACCTCATGAAACTGAAAAGCTTCTGCAAAGCAAAGGACACCGTCATCAAAAGAAAGTGACTGCCTACAGATTGGGAAAGAATCTACACCAACCCTTTATCTGACAGAGGACTCACATCCAGTATATATAAAGAACTAAAGAAGCTGAAAAGCAGCAAACCGAGTAATCCACTTAAAAATGGGGAACAGAGCTAAAGAGAGAATTCTCTGTAGAGGAATATCGAATGGCAGAGAATTACTTAAATAAATGCTCAACCTCATTAGCCATCAGGGAAATGCAAATCAAAACAACCCTGAGATATCAACTTACACCCATCAGAATGGCCAAGATCAAAAACTCAAGTGACAACACATGCTGGAGAGGTTGTGGAGAAAGGGGAACCCTTCTCCACTGCTGGTGGGAATGCAAACTTGTACAACCACTCTGGAAATCAATCTGGCGCTTTCTCAGACAACTAGGAATAGCGCTTCTCCAATATCCAGCCATACCACTCCTAGGCATATATCTAAAAGAGGCTCAAGTACACAAAAAGGACATTTGCTCAACCATGTTTTTAGCATCTTTATTTGTAATAGCCAGAAGCTGGAAACAACCCAGATGCCCCTCAACTGAAGAATGGATGATGGATGCAGAAATTGTGGTACATCTTTACAATGGAATATTACTCAGCAATGAAAAATAAGGAAATCATGAAATTTGCAGGTAAATGGTGTGACCTGGAAAGGATCATCCTGAGTGAGTTGTCCCAGAAGCAAAAAGACACACACAGTATATACTCACTCATATAGACATACAACATAGGACAAATCCACTAAAATCTGTGCATCTAAAGAAACTAAGCAACAGAGAGGACCCTAACTAAAATGTTCAATCCCCATCCTGAAAGGCAAAGAGGATGGACATCAGAAGAAGAAGAAAACAGGAAACAACCTAGGAACCTTCTACAGAGGGCTTCTGAAAGCCAGAAGAAGAAAACAGGAAACAAACAAGGAACCTACCACAGAGGACCTCTGAAAGCCTCTGCCCTGCAGACTATCAAAGCAGATGCTGTGCCTGATGGCCAACTGTTGGGCAGAGTGAATGGAATTTTATATCAGAAGTGGGAAATAGTAAGAGCTGGAGAGGACAGGAACTCCACAAGGAGAGCAACAGAATAAGAAAATTTGAACACAGGGAACTTCCCAGAGACTCATACTCCAACCAAGGACTATTCAAGGAGATAACCTAGAACCCCTGCACAGATGTAGCCCATGGCAGTTCAGTGTCCAAGTGGGTTACATAGTAATGTGAAGAGGGACTGCCTCTGACATAATCTGATTGGCCTGCTCCTTGATCACCTCCCCCTGAGGGGGAGCAGCCTTATCAGGCAACAGTAGAGGACGATGCAGCCACTCCTGATGAGAACTCATAGACCAAGATCAGAAAGAAGGAGAGGAGAACCTCCCCTATCAGTGGACTTGGAGAGTGGCATGCATGCAGAAAGGGGAGGAAGGGTGGGATTGGGAGGGGAGGAGGGAGGGGCTTATTGGGGGATACAAAATGAATACAGTGTGTAATTAATAAAAAATTAATAAAAAAGAAATACAATAATCTTTAAAAAAAGTAATGATTTCATTTTATTTTTACAATTTATTCATTTTATATCCCATTTGTAGCTCCCTCCCTCATGTCCTGGTTTCCCTTTTCCTCCCTCATTCCTCCCTTTCTCCTTCCTCTTGTCCACTGCAAGGAGGATTTCTCTTCCAGTGCCATCTGACCTAGCTTATCAAGTCTCATCAGAAATTCCTTTATACTCTTCTTCTATGGGCTGGGAAGGCTGCATCACCAGGGCAAGGTGATCAAAGAACAGGCAACCTAGTTCATGACAGGTACAGCCCCTGCTCCCCTTACTTGGGAACTCACATGGAGACTGAGCTGCCTATGGTCTACATCTGAGCAAGGGGTCTAGGTACTCTCCATGCATGATCCTTTGTTGGTGCATCAGTATCTGCAGTTGGCCCTGGGCCCAGAATTTTTAGATGTCATTGTTTTGGGTTGAGTGTTATTCCATTGTGCAAATGCACCATATTTTTTTTATTTTATTTTGTTTATTTATCTATCTATCTATCTATTTATTTATTTATTTATTTATTTATTTATTTATTTATTATCCATTGAGGGTTGTTCCCACATTCTGCCTATAACAAATAAGACTGCTATCAGCATAGTTGAGCAAATGCCTTTTTTATAGGATGGAGTATTTTTTGGGTATATGCCTAGGAGGTAGAGCTGTTCCTAAAATTTCTGGGAAATGGCCAGTTTGATTTCCAAATTAGTTGCACAAGTTTGCTCTCCTGCCAGCAATGGAGAAGGGTTCATCTCTCTCTGCTCTAGACACATGCGAAAAACCACTTCATTCAACATATATAAAACAGCTAGTTACTGTGTTTACTGTGAGATTGCACTGGGAGATTAATTTTTGGTTAATTTTTATATGACAATATTGTTGTTAGCCAGCACTGTAATAGCCATAACATTCCCATAGAACATTTCTAAATAATTATGTTTGCCAAGCATCCATAACTTGTGTCATTCCCAATAATCCAATAGTTCCACTTTGACAACTTTCAATGCTGCTGAGTACATCTTTAAATATTATAAAATGAATAATAGTAATATATAGTAATATAAATATATATTGATGAATATCTGTATAATGAAGCTACAGGGAAGTGGTACCCATATGCATGTGGATGTGGGGCCAGCCAAGGTGTTATGGAAAAGCTATTGGCAATCCTGTCCCAAAATGAGAGAACCTTCTCTCTTTTACAGATTATAATATAATAAATATAATATAAAATAAAATAATAACATAATAATATGATATAATAATGTAAATGATATGATATGATATAATATAATACAATATAAAATTATTGTTTTCCAAGCTATTACAGAGTAACGACTTGAGCTCTCAGCACTCAGTGGATTTCTGGATCAAAGGTCCAAAGGCCTTTCATGACCCCCCAAAAAATGTCAGGTTTGTCACAGCCCTTCTCCATCATCCTGGCACCAATTTCTTTCTGTAGTTAGTGTTACTATTGCTGTGATGAAATGCTACAATATTACGTTATTTATATTTGTTTATACATATAATATAAAATATAATTTGTATACAAATAAATTCATATTTACATATTTATTTATTGTTAATATTTATATTACAGGATACCTACATATATATGTTTATTTACTGTGTATATTATATATATTTACTTATTTGATGAAACATGTAGTGAACAAATCAAATGTGGCTCTCTGTACAGAGAAAGCACAGTAAATATATTAATGTTAACATTCAAAACAGAATTTTAAATAGAAGTGCTTATTACTGCTAAGTAGACTCACAAATATAATTTGTTTCTTCCCTCCCATCACATTTTTTTATATGCATGATTTCTGTGGACTTGTGTGTGTCTTTGTTGTGTCTGTGTTTCTGATTACATCAGTCTGAAGCATGCATGGGCTGGTGCGTCATGGAGGTACTTACACACATTTATCAAGTTGGTGAGGGGTTGGGGTGGATATGATGGGATACCCTGATTCCTCTTCCTTCCTATGATTGGGAGCAGGATCACTCATTCAAACCAATGGCAGGCAAGATAGGTTCTCTAGCCATCTTTCGCAGAGATCCTCTTAGCCTTCCTTCTAATACTGGGGTCAGAGTTCATCCAGCAGGTAATCAACATCTGAACACTGGTCTTTGATTTGTGCAGAAATTTCTCTAACTGCTTAGTCAACTCCTCTCTGCCCTTAATAAGTTCATAGAAGGGTTATCCGTAATAACCAGAATCTGAAAACAATGCAGATGACCCTGAGTTGAGAAATGGATACAGAAATTGTATTACATTTACACAATGGGATAGTACTCAGCAATTAAATACAAGGAAATCATTAAATTTGCAGGCAACTGGTGGGAACTAGAAAAGATCATCCTGAGCGAGGTATCCCAGAAGCAGAAAGACACACATGGTATATTAGATACATAATATAAGATAAATATATCAAAATCTTTACAAGAAGGAGGACCCTGGGTAAGATGCCCAATCCTAATTCAGAAGGGCAAATAGGATAGGCATCAGAAAAGGACAGGATATAGGACAGGAACCTACCACAGAAGGTTTCTGAAAGACTCTATCCAGCAGGATATTGAAGCAGATGCTGCGACTGAAAGCCAAATTTTGGTCAGAGTACAGGAAATCTTATGAAAGAAGGAGGAGATAAAAAGACCTGGAAGGGACAGGAGTTCTACAAGGAGAGCAACAGAATCAAAAATCTGGGCCCAGTGGTCTTTTCTGAGACTGATACTCCAATCAAGGACCATGCATGGAGATAACCTACAACTCCTGCACAGATATAGCCTATGGCAGTTCAGTACCCAAGTGGGTACCCTAGTAAGGGGAACAGGGACTGTCTCTTACATTAACTCAGTGGCTTGCTCTTTGATCACCTCCACCTAAGTGGGGAGCAGCCTTACTAGGCCACAGAGAAAGACAATGCAGCCAGTCCTGATGAGACCTGACAGTATAAGGTCAGATGAAAAAGGAGGAGGCCCTCCCCTATCAGTGGACTAGGGGAGAGGCAAGGGAGGGGAAGAGAGAGGGAGGGCAGGATTGGTAGGGGAAGAAGGAGGGCCTGCAGCTGGGATAGAAAGTCAATAAATTGAAATAAATAAAATTTTTAAAAAAGGTATCAAAAATAAATAAGTTTAGTATGTGTGGAGCAGGACTAAAAGGAGGTTGAGAAAGGAAGCTATGAGCAATTACGCTGCTAAATTAAGCAACATTTCTTATTTGTTTTATTACATAAATAGTACATTCACTTACTTAAATATGATGTAGTGTCTCTCAGTATCTATGATATTGGATTGCTGAAGAGTTTTTTTAATGGCATCTAAATCTAAGGCTACAGAAGTCATTTATATTAAATTTTTCATCCTTGTTCTATAGTCTAATCTCCTCTTTTTGAATATGTCTTTTTAGATTAACTACATTGCCTAATGAAAACATTTGTTCTGGTTAATTTTATGTCAACTTAACACAAGTTGAAGTTATTAGAGAGGAAGTAGTCTCCATTGAGAAAATGCTTCCATAAAATTGGGCTATGCTGCATTACTGTAATTAGTGTTAAGTAGGGGGATTCTATCCCCTGCCAACTGGTGGTCCTTGGTTTTATAAAAGGAAGCTGAGATAGCCATAGGGAACAAAAAACCAGCACCTCTCCAGGACCTCTGCATCAGCTGCTGCTTTCAAGTTTCTGCCCTACTTGAGGTTCTGTCCTAACATTGTCCTATGATGAACAGCTTTGTGGAGGTATGAGACAAATAACCCCCTTTCTCCTTTTCGGCTGGAGTACTTCGGAACTGGTAGGAGCTGGTTAGGAGCAGGAGTGGATTCAAGTTATATCCAACCCTGAGAATCTCACCTCAAGAGCATTAGGAGTGGGGACCACTCTTTTTTTTTTTTTTTTTTTGACTCAAGTCTGGATGTCTCAGCACAGGTAAGTCTGTGTCTCCTACCTTTGCTACCAGAGGAGGTCACATAATCTCAGCATGGTTAAACATCCTCTCTCTTTATAAGGTCACATCCAGCAAGCATCTGCAATTCCTCCTCTTGCAAATAAAGAACTCCTAGAGCCTTAGCTCCAGCCTATAATGTACACTCACCTCTCAAGCCTCTCTGCACTCCCCATAGGTTTAATTAGCCCTTGGCCCTCACAATTACAAGGCTCCATGAAGACTGCCTTCCAAGAGTCTGTTCTTCAGCACTCACTCAGAGTCTGTGGCCTGGAGAGCCAGAAAAGGGAGAAGAAATAGAACCCAAATGGAACCTGCCCAATTTGCTTTAAGTGACAATGTTTAATAATAGTTATCATAACACTAAGACAAATATTTAGAACAAGATGGTGAAGTATTACTGTTACAGACCCGAACACATTGTTTGGGGAACATCATTGAAGGATTCTGTACATTTGGGATAGAAAAGGAACTGAGTGTCAAGAGCTCAGGGAGCTAATCTGATAAAGATAAAAATATTGAGGAGAATACTGACCATGGAGGCCTAGCTTACCAATTTCAGAGAGAGAAAAGGCTCTCCTTGGGCATTTATGCAAACAATTTATGGGCTGGTTAGCTGTGTCTGAAGAAAGGGCTGTGAATGACAAGAAATTAGAGCTACCTAAGTGAAATCTTTCCTTTCCTAAATTAATCAATGTTGGTAATCTAGAGCTGAAAAGTTAGTGGTGATTAAGAAGAGGAGCAGTGCTTTTCTCAGCTAAAGCCAGGGCTTTTGAGCCTTTTGAGGAAGTACAGGCTGCATTTGTGTAAGGCATTTACTTCATGTGTCAACTAGAACCGTACCGGGAATCTGCAGCACGGCTTTCCTCTCTTAGCTCTCCTACTCTGTACTCATCCTACAGGACATTGAGATGATGGTCAGGATGGATAAGATCAATGCTCTCACTAAAGCAGTTGGTGTTACTGTCAAACCTTTCTGCTCTGGATTTTTTTGGTTAAGACATGATCTATGTCAAAATTGAGAGCCTCATCTGCAATGTAAGGGTTGGTGGGACCATTCATGCAGCTAAAGCCTCAGCACTAGGGATACTTGCCTCCTCCATAACTGTGGCCCCATCAGAGGAGAAGATACTGTAAGCAAAAAAGGAATAATTTGAGGATATTGATGATGACATGGGCTTGTTCTTTTTGCCTAAACAATTTTATCAACATATTCAATGAAAGTTGAACCCATAAAAGAAAAAGAAGAGGTGAAGGAGAAAGACAAGGAGGAGAAGGACAAGGAGACCAACATAGTTGAGGTGAAAACTCTAATGTGTTTCCTGAGAGTCAGCACACAGAGGCTGAGTTCTAGAGGTGGGCAATGTCATACCTCATGTGGCAGATGAACATGATAGTGCAAGAGACTCAGGTATTACTGATCTTGAGGCATGAAGGTGTCATGGAGATCAACTGATGGTTGGCACTGTGATAAGCCATTGGTGAATGTGAAGCTCCGTTGATGCAAAAGAATTTTTGGGAATTCTAGTACTGTGTGATGACCACAAGAAATGCAGCCGCTCTGGAATGAAGCCAATAGGAGCCTAGAAAACAAACTGTATGTGATGTAGAGAGGAGTCAGAGAACTGAACAAAGTCCCTTGAAGGAGCCCAGAGGCTTATGAGTGGCTCTTGTACATTAGACATTAAGTTATTTAAACAGTTGGAGTTTTGTTTTGATATTTTTGTGGCTATGTCTTGATTCTCTACAGAAGTATTTATTTTGGATTTTGCAGGAGACAACAGTTGAAAGAACACCTTTTTTAAATTAAATTTATTTTCTTATTATTAGTTACATTTTCTTAACTCTGTATCTTAGCTGTATCCCGCTCCCTCATTCCCTCCCAATCCCACCCCCTCATCTCCTCCCTGCCCCTTTCCAACTCCACTGATTGGGGAGGACCTCTTCCCCTTTCATCTGACCCTGTTTTATTAGGTAGAAAGAACAAATTTTTTAAAAGATCTCAGATTTTAAAAGTGTTTGGATTTTCTAAAATGATTGTATAAGTGTTTGATTTAGTCAACAGAGTAGGGATTTAAAAATTATTTATTTGTGTGTTTATTTATTTATTACAATTTATTCAATTTTTATCCCTGCTGCAGCTCCCTCTCTCATCTGCTCCTAGTCCAAACAGCACTCCCTCTTCTCCCCCTACGCCCTTTCCCTATTACTTGAAAAGGAGGACCTCCACCCCTTCTATCTGACCCTAGCCTATGAGGTCTCTTCAGGGCTAGCTGCATCATCTTCCTCTGTGGCCTAGCAGGGTTGCTCCCCACCCCAAGGGAGGTGATCAAAGAACCTGATTTTGAGTTCATATCAGAAACAGCACCTGTATCCCTTTTTAGGGAACACACTTGGAAACTCAGCAGCTGATGGGCTTCCTCTGAATAGTGGGTCCAGGTCCTCTCTCTGCTCTGTTCTTGGTTGAAGTATTGGTCTCCACAGGGTCCCCTGGGCCCAGGTTTTTTGGCTCTGTTGGTCTCCTTGTAGAGTTACTGGCCCCTCCAGGTCTTTCTGTCTTCGTATTCTTCAATAAGGTTTCCTGCATTCTGCTCAAAGTTTGGCTATGAGTCTCAGTATCTCCTGGTATACCAGTATACCCTGGTGGGTAGAGTCTTTCAGAGGAAAGTTCCTGTCCTGTTCCCTTTCTTCTCCTACTTCAGAGGTCTATCCTTTTTGACCTTGTGTACACTGATTTTCTTGAAGAATCAGCACTTGGTTTCATTGATTCTTTGTATTGTTTTCTTTGTTTTTAATTTATTTATTTCAGCACAGTGTAGGAATTTTTACATGTATAAATGATTTATATTGTGATGTTCATACTAATATGTAATCTTGGGGATGAATAAGAAAGGAAGATTTTGGCTTAGCAGTGATGTGTTTTGTATGTCAACTTGATGAAGAGTCAGTAGTCCTGGATAATTTTACATCAATTTGACACAAGCTATAGTTACTGGAGAAGAGGAAACTTCAACTGTGAAAATGCCTCCCAGCTGTAGCCCCCTCCCAATCTAACACTCCCTCCCTCTTCTTCTCCTATGCCCCTCCCCCAGTCCAATTATAAGGGAGGTCCTCCTCCTCTTCTAGTGTATTAAGTCTAATCAGGACTGGCTTCATTGTCTTCCTCTGTGGACTGGTAAGATTGCTCCCCCCTCAGGTGGAGGTGATGAAAGAGCCAGCCCCTGAGTTCATGTCAGAGACATGTCCCTGTTCCCACTACTAAAGAACCTTCTTGTACACTGAGCTGCCATGGTCAACCTCTGTGCAGGGGTTCTGCATTATCACCATGCATGGTCCTTATTTGGAGTATCAGTCTCAAAAAAGACCCCAGTGCCCAGATTTTTTAGTTCTGTTGTTCTCCTTGTAGAGCTCCTGTCCCCTCCAAGTCTTTTTATCTCCCCCTTCTTTCATAAGATTCTCTGCATTCTGCCCAAATTTTGGCTGTGTGTCTCAGCATATGTTTTAATACCCTGCTGGGTAGAATCTTTGCTCAACCATGTTCATAGCAGCTTTAATTGTAATAGCCAGAACCTGGAAACAACCCGAATGTCCCTTAATGGAGGAACGGATACATTTATACAATGGAATGCTACTCAGCTACTAAAAACCAGGAAATCATGAAATTTGAAGGTAAATGGTGGGATCTGGAAAAGATCATCCTGAGTGAGGCATCCCAAAAGCAGAGAGACACACAGGGTACATACTTACTCATAAGTGGATATTTGACATATAATTTAGGATAATAATACTAAAATCTGTACACCTAAGGAAACTAATCAAGAAGGAGGACCATAGTTAAGATGCTAAATCTTCAATCTGAAAGGCAGATGGGATGGACATTGGAAGAGGGAGAAAACAGGGAAAAGGACAGGAGCCTGCCACAGAGGGTCTCTGAAAGACTCTACCCAGCAAGGTACCAAAACATCCAGTCACATTCTTTTTTTTTTTTTTTATTAATTACACTTTATTCAGTTTGTATCCCCCCATAAGCCCCTCCTCCCCTCCAGATCCCACCCTCCTTCCCCCTTCTTCAGCATGACCCTTCCCAAGTCCACTGATAGGGGAGGTCCTCTTCTCCTACCTTCTGATCTTAGTCTATCAGATCATATCAGGAATGTCTCCATTGTCATCTTCTGTTGGAGATAACCTAGAACCCCTGCACAGATGTAGCACATGACAGCTCAGTGTCCAAGTGGGTTACATAGTAATGAGAAGAGGGACTGCCTCTGGCATAATCTGATTGGCCTGCTTTTTGATTACCTCCCCCTGAGGGGGGAGCAGCCTTATCAGGCGAGTCACATTCTTAAGAGAGTATTAAATTTTACATCCAAATTTAAAGAATAAATTACAATTCATATATAACAAAAATTCGTGTTAGATAAAATTATTTTTTATTTTTAAAATTTAAACATATATTCTATTATATTCAATGCTATACATTTTTAAATATATTTGAGCACATTTTGCAAATTTAGAAAAAATGATATACTGCATATATGAAAAAGTCCTTTTGACTTGTGATGATACTTCCATATGCCATTAATTTTACATTTTATTCTTTTAGATATTTTTAATTCACACACTTAATCACAAATACTATATACTAAACATCTTGAAAAATTTTATACTTATAATCAAGTGATCATTTTGAAATAAATTCCAATTAATGAAATTCACTGTAGCATAGAAACAATACATTTTCTACATGGTTACATCTGTAAGTTCTAATATATGATGTTAAGACTGATGCAAATGTGTTAACCTGTTTTGGAAAATGACCTTTTTTTTTTTTTAAATACATACCTTTACATGCCATTTTAATGCAAGGGATGTTGACCAAGTCCTCGTGTGTGTAAAACCGTTGTCACATAATATTTATTCTAAAACATTCACCATGTCTCTTCCAAAACTATGGACAACATTTCATTTTGCTCTTATTTATGGTCTTCACAAATAAAGGCCAAGTGTCCCTGTTCCCTGGTCATCTTGCTTCATCTCACTGACATGGGTTTTTGTCTAATGTCCATTCACCCCTCTTAATGTCCTCCAAATTACAGAATTATTTTTCATAATTAAGACCTCCTTAGACCACTAATTTTTTCTTTACCTTATTAAGTGGTTGAAGTCCACTGTTTTTATCAATAACTCTTATATCAACAATCATGGACTACTACTTTCTTCACCTTCAGGGGTTGCTGTAAGTTCCAGGCCATTGGGGTGGTGCCATCCCTGGGCTGTTGGGAATCTGAATGGTACAGTCTTTTTCTGTTTTTCTTTATCTTGGTCTTTCATATGACCACTGTTTCCATAACTCTTTCTATTTATCCTCTCAAATTTTCTCAGATTATTTGCCTGTGGCATGAGCTTGTGTATCTACAAAACTCTTTGCAATTTCCCCACACCCATGTGTTAATTCCTCTTTTCAAGATTCATATTTAATTTTCCTGAAAACTACCATTAGCCTATCATATTGAATTCAATATATAATTAGATACCTTAGATAATTCAAGAAGCTCCAACCTTGAAGTCCTGTTTTCCAAACAAGTTTCTTAGTCTACCTAATTTTCTCCCCTTGTATTTCTCTGGACATTGTCTTCATCAGTAATGTAGTAGCTCCACAGCTGAATTTTCATGAATTGAATTCTGTGGCAAGATGGTTCATAATGGTGCACCACATTCAGGAGCCCTCAATCTAGTTACCATTAATTTTACATGTTTCCTCTATCCATAGATCCTAGTGTACTTGCTTTGTTCATGAACCTATTTTGATTGATACATTTCATTGTAAACCATTCCAGTTTTATATTTATATTTTCTTACCATTAACATACATTCATTCTGTGTTAAATACTAACACATATTTTATCTGTGATTCTACTCTGAAGCAAAATACATTTTAAGTAACATATACAAAACTGCTGATATTTCTTTAAATTAACCTGAATTTTTTTATTATATAATTTTATTAAAGACACCAAGTCTGCACAGAAGTGAGAAATATGTCTGGGTTCTGAAAGTACTGTTTGTTCAGTTATAATCAGCATGTTGCATTACTCACGTGGCAGTCAGAGCCTATCTAGAATTTGCCACTTCAAACCTTTGAATATGCAAGTATAGATGATAACACATCTTGTCTTTATAATTTGAGGTAAAAAGAAGTGAAAACAATAAATATTGCATGCAAATATTCAAATATTTTCTTCAAATAGGTCTTTAAATTTACTATTGCAGATATGATGACATAAATATATCGAATGATGTTATTTTCCTAGCTAAAACAGAGCTTTAAACAAATTTATCTGAAATTATTTAAATACAACAGTATACAAAATGATTAAACTACCCTCTGTTTTTGAAAAGCATTTTTATCCTATTTCATTAAGTATAAACTGATGGGGACTCAGCTTTCACAAACATATAAATTAATATTCAAAATTTGTGATAAATCACAGAAAATACAATTGGTTGAAAAAAATCAAATATTAATTCCAACATGCTCCATAATCATCATTTGTTAAGATATACTGTATTATTTTGCTTAAAATATACACTAAATTACAAAAATGTCATATTTGCAATATTAAAGTTAGATATTTTTATTTTACACAAAATTTTATCTTTTGCTAAGCGAAATATATATGTTAAAAATAAATAAATGTAATCATATTTTTGCAATTATAGATAAAATAAGTATGTTCTGGGAATTTTAATAAATATTCTAAGGAATATTTACTTGAATATTTTTTGTTCATTTGTTCAAACCTCACATATTAGTTTAAATTCAAGAAATTGTATCATCCTTACTTTAAAATATCTATTTACCTGTTCCTGGATCAGATTTTCAAATTATAAATGAATCTTAGTAATATTATTTTTAATCTTTCTTACAATTTATAGTCATTATTTATCAGCATTTGTGCTTGCTTACATGACAATTGTTATATTTTTATAGTTTATGTTTAACAGCAAATATTTTATTTACATGTTGAGATTTTCATATGTCCATGATACTGAAATTCTATTTTTAATTGTGAGTGTTTCACATTTCAAACACTTCCTTGTAACTACATTATAGTGTGAAAAATTTTTAAAGCTATGTTTGATTTTTATTGTTTAAAACTCAATTTATTTAATTTCAAATCATTTATATAAGATTATATGAGTATGGCAGGTGTATTGCACCATTCTATCATCTGAGCATTCAGGGGCAGACAAAGGAGAAGTCGAGGTTGGGTCAAGACTGGTGACACAAGAAATATAGAGGTATCTCTAGAGATAGCAAATGTCTTTGTGTATATAATGATATTGTTAAATGAAAAATATATCTACATCTGCTCCACTTTAAAACTTTAAATCTTAGGTCTTCTTAAACCTCAGAATTTAGGTCATTTGTCAACTTTTTGCTATTTCTTTTGAGAGGACCAAACATTCACATGACTCACATGTAAATAAATCTTTTAGAAGAATATTAATCTTGGTACTATTCTGTTTCATACAATATTTGGGTATAAAAAATACTTTCTATATCATAGTATAATTGCTTTAATTCTATTGCTTTTTAATTAGCCAGTACTTGTTTATAGTGGCAAATTGAAAAGACAGCTTTTCTCATTATGAACTCTACTGCTTAAAACATCCACTTCAGAATATATTCAACATTGAGTTTTTTAGAATACATTATATTTATCATTTTTACATATCTTTTGCTGTGTGTGTGTATGTGTGTGTGTGTGTGTGTGTGTGTGTGTGTGTATCTGTGTGAGGATGACCAAATGAATGTATTTGCCATCTTACCTGGATGCATGTGTGGAGGTCAGAAGACAACATGCTTGTGTCAGTTCCTTCCTACCAAAAGAATCTTGGTCCTTGTGGGGCTCCTATCCTTTCCAGGTCATACTAACTCCCCTTCTGCCAAAGATTTGGTTATGAGTCTTAGTATCTGTTTTGAAACGCTGCTTGGTAGAATCCTTCAGATGCCTTCTGTGGTAGATTCCTGTTATATGTCCAATACACATCCCATTTGTATTTCTAAGTGAGGATTGATCAGTTGAGCACAGGTTTTTTTTTGTTTGTTTGTTTGTTTGTTTTTTGTTTTTTGTTTTTTGTTTTTTCTGAAACTGTTTCTCCAATCAAGGACAGTATATGCATATAACCTAGAACCTTTTCTTGGACTAAGCTCGTGGTAGCTCAATAACCAATTGGTTTCCCATAGTAAGGGGAACAGGGACTATCTCTGACAGGAACTCAATGGCAGGCTCTTTGACTTCCCCACCCCCCAAGGGAGAAGCAGTCCTGCTAAGCCACAGAAGAGGACTTTGCAGCCATTCCTGAAGATACCTGATAAAACAGGGCTGGATGGAAGGGTAGGAGGTCCTCCCCAATCCATGGACTTGGAAAGGGGCAGGGAGAAGCTGAGAGAGGGAGGGTGGGATTGGAAGGGAATAAGGGAGCGGGATACAGCTGGGATACAGAGTTAATAAAATGCAACTAATAAAAACAAACAATAATAAAAATAAAAGAATCTTGGGATTCAAACTCAGGTCATTAGTCATTTCGGTGGATTTTCTAACCTACTGAGCCATTTCACCAGCTCTTAAATAATTTTAAATTATTAGATTTATTCTAATTAGGAAATGAATTGTTTTCTTTCAATTTTGGCTTTATTTTCCATAATTAAAATTTTTTTATTTACTTTCATTTTATGTATTTTTTGCATGTATATATATGGATCACATATATGTAGTGAACATAAAGGTGAGCAGATGATGTCATAAACTTTGGAAGTGGAGTTTACAAATGTAAGCTGTCAGGCTGACTATCAAACCCAGGTCTGCTGCAAGAGCAATAAGAATTCTTCACCACAGAGATTTCCCTCCATCCCAACATATAGTTACTACACATAAAATAAACATATATATATTACATTAGAAATATGGGTGTGTTACACCTATCAGAATGGCTAAGATCAAAAACTCAAGTGACAACACATGCTGGAGAGGTTGTGGAGAAAGGGGAACCCTCCTCCACTGCTGGTGGGGATGTAAACTTGTACAACCACTTTTGAAATCAATCCGGTGCTTTCTCAGACAATCAGGAATAGTGCTTCCTCAAGATCCAGCCATACCACTCCTAGGCATATATCCAAAAGATGCTCAAGTACACAACAAAGACATTTACTCAACCATGTTTGTAGCAGCTTTATTAGTAATAGCCAGAACCTGGAAACAACCCAGGTGTCCATTAACAGAGGAATGGATACAGAAATTGTGGTACATTTACACAATGGAATACTCCTCAGCAATCAAAAAGGAGGAAATCATGAAATTTGCAGGCAAATGGTGGGATCTAGAAAAGATCATCCTGAGTGAGGTATCCCAGAAGCAGAAAGACACACACAGTATATACTCACTTATTACTGGGTACTAGACCTATATGATAGGATAAACATACTAGCATCTGTACAGCTAAAGAAGATAGACAAGAAAGAGGAAGAGGTACGATGATCAATCCTCACCTAGAAAGACAAAGGGGATAGACATTGGAAGTAGGAGAAAGCAAATAACAGGACAGGAGTCCACTGAAGGCATCTAAATGACTCCACCTAGCAGTGTATTAAAGCAGATGCTGCGACTCATAACCAAACCTTCAGCACGGTACAAGGAATCATATGAAAGAAGGGGGAGTTAGTATTACCTAGAGGGGACAGTAGCCCCACAAGAACCAAATATATCTGGGCACAGGGGTCTTCTATGAGACTGTTTCTCCAACCAAGGACCATGCATGGATATAACCTAAAACTCCTGCTCAGATGTAGCCCATGGCAGTTCAGTACCCAAGTGGGTTCCCTATTAAGAAAGACAAAGATTATTTCTGACATGAACTCAATTACTGGTTCAGAGGGAGGAGCAGCCTTGCTAGGCCACAGAGGAGACCATTGCAGCTAGTTGTGAAGATACCTGATAAGCTAGGGTCAGATGGAATGGGGGGGAAGACATCCCTTATTAGTGGACTTGGAAGGGGGCAGGAAGGAGATAAGGGAGGGATTGTGGGATTGGGTGGGAAAAAGGGAGAGGGCTATGGCTGGGATACAAGTGAATGACCTGTGATTAAAAAAAAAAAAAAAAAAAAAAAAAAAAAAAAAAAAAAAAAAAAAAAACTAAAAAGTTGCTACAAACATGAAAAAAAAAATATGGGTGTTTTAAAACATTTCCAGCCATGCCTACTTTATACTTTACTGAATTGGCCAAAATGCAAGTGTTCACATTTATTTCATTGGGATAATTTAAAAGAAACTTCATAATTTGCTGACTACATTTTCATGTACTATGTAGACATGCCATGTTAACTGAACTAAATTTAAATATCTAAAGTAAGATGAGAAAGACGAAACATTTGTAAATATGGAAGGAAGGTTTATAGAAACTATATGTTGATATTGTTTCTATGACTGCTTCAAGGATAAAGATGAGAAATGTTTGCAGTTAAATTGGAGGAAAAAACATCATCTCTCCAATATTTCTTATACTTTATCATTTTAATATGGATTCTTAGCACGAGAGTATTTTCATTGAATAATAGTAGTCCCAAATTGACCATTATTTAACTCTGGGAAAAGGAAATATTACAGAAATCTGTCTCCTCTTACACATTTTCTTTATGATCTTTCTAAGTAAAATAAGCTTAAACTATATAAATCACACAATATTTTAATCCTTCAAAATCATGGACCCATGGGGGACCTGTGAGATCGATGCACCAGTAAAGGATCATACATGCAGCAGATGTAGATGCACCACTGGGATGTAGCCCACAGGCAACTCAGTCTCCAAGTGGGTTCCATAGAAAGAGGCTCTGACATGGGCTCTGTTGCCCTCACCTTGATCACTTCCCTCTGGTGGGGGAGCATTGCCAGGCCAGAGAGGATGAAATCCGCACTGAGAGTTGATAAGCTGGATCAGATGGTAGGGGAAGAGGACTTTCCCTTTCTGAGAAATGGGGGATGAGAGTCAGGGAAAGAGGGACTGAGAAGAGACAAGGAATAAGGAGAGAATTGGGATGTAAGGTGAATAAATTATAAAAGTTAAATTAAAAAGAGAATTATAATTCTATAAAATTAGACTATTAAATATTGGTATTTGAAGATAAATTCCAGATTCATTCTAAGAATGTGTTCTTACTGAATCAAAATTAAAAAAAATTATATTGTGTCTATAATATATGAAAATATAAATTGAAAATTATTGACTGACTCAAAAAATTAGTTAACCTATTTATGTCCAATTTAAATTTTCAGTGTGTGCTTAAGGAGCCTTTAGAATTAATTTGTGTACTTACATTTTACTGTTGTTGTACCTGAAAAATCAAATACTCAGAACTTTACTAAGTAGCACATGGCAATGCCAAGGTGAGTTTGCAATAGAAATATTATGTAACTGTCCCAAATTCCACTTTATACTGCTATTTCAGGTACATTCTATACCAGTGAACCACAGACTATTTCCTAGAATGTCTCTGAGTCATCAGCTTCCACCTACAATATTTATAGATCTTGTCTCTGCTTCAGTTCTCCTCATTTTGAATAGGCCATGTCAAACATCACTGCACATGGGAAACTATCAGGAAAACCATTTTCTACCTTTTCAGATATGCCCAGTATTTTCCATCAGTCATTTCCATGTAGAAATTCTACAGGTTGCAAGGCAGCTAACTAAATATCATCTCTCCTCTTGTGCTATCTGTCTATTGACCACAATACTTCCTCAGTCATAATCAACAAGGAGATTTTGAGTCAGTGTTTAAGGGGAACATGGGCTGTCTCTGACATGAACTCAGTGGCTGGCTCTTTGATCACCTCCTTTGACTGTGTGTGTGTGTGGGGGGGCAGCCATACCAGGCCACAGAGGAAAACAATGTAGCCAATCCTTATGAGACCTGGTAGGCTAGGATCAGATGGAAGGGGAGGAGGACCTCCCCTACCAATGGACTGGGAAAGGGACATTGGAGGAGAAGAGGGAGGAAGGGCAGGATTGGGAAGGGATGAGGGAAAGGGACTACAGATGGAATATAACATGACTAAATAGTAAAATAAAATAAAATAAAAAATAATAAAATTTGCCACCATGCATAGTCATCTCTTCCTGATCTCCTACATCATGGAAAATGTAAGAATAATCAAAATGAGGCTGTACATGTTCTGATGTGAATAAGAGATGTAAACAGGAGACAGATGGTACACCTGCTATGAAACATAACTTGTCATTCTCTGTTGAAAATGTCAATGATGTCTGTGCTACTTTCAGTATCACATGTACACTGTTGCTAAAATAAACATCCAAGAATGTAGCTTGGCCAAAGAGATGACCATTATTAAAAATAATAGTAATTCATTAATGTTAACTTTATCTATATGAGTATTCAATAGACTTTCAACAAAAAATATTTTAAAATCATCTAAAATCAAATTATTATTAAAAATTCTGTTATCAAAATAAGTACGTTGATTTTTCTAGCATTATGAATTCAAATTATAGACTTTAATATCAATACAAGAGTGATGGCTTAGTATGTAAGAGTAGTGGTTGCTTATCTTATCTTATTTATTTATTTGTTTGTTTATTACAATTTATTCACTTTGTTTTCCTCTGTACTCCCTCCCTCATCTTCTCTTAGTCCCATTTTCCCTCCCTGTTCTCTCCCTATGCTCTTTCCCTAGTCCTCTAATAGGTGAGGACCATCTCTACTTCTATCTGACCCCAGCCTAAAATGTCTCATCAGTGCATCAGTGCTGGCTGGATCATTTTTCTCTGTGACCTGGAAAGATTGCACACACCAGGACGAGTTAAAAAAAAAAAGAGCCAGCCACTGAGATCATGTGAGAGACAGCTCCTGTTCCCCTTACTAGTGAACCTACTTGGAAACTGAGCAGTCTATGGGCTTCCTTTGAGTAGGGAATCTAGGTCCTTTCCATGCATGGTCCTTGGTTTGGAGTATTAGCCTTTGCCAGGAAACACTTGAGTCAAATTTTTTTTTTTTTTTTTTTTTTTTTTTTTTTTGGCTCTGTTGGTCTCCTTGTGGAGTTCCTGTCCCCTCCAGGTCTTTCTGTCTCCCTCATCTTCCATTAAATTTCCTGAATTCTGCACAAAGTTAGGCTGTGTATCTCAGTATCTCCTTAGATACCCTGGCGGTTAGAGTCTTTCAGGGTTTCCCTGTGGATGGCTCCTGTCCTGTTCTTTCTCTTTTCTTACTTATGATATCTATCCTGTTTGCCCTTCTGAATGAGGATTAAACATCTTCTCTAGGGTCCTCCTTATTGTTTAGCTTCTTTAGGACTATAGATTATAGGATATTTATCCTATATTAAATGGGTACCATCCACTTTAAGTCAGTTTATACCATATGTTGGTTGCTTAAGTACCACAGTATGCTTTCTAGAGCCCGAATGGTGGCCCACAGACACCTGTAACTCAATTTTCAAGGGATCTGATATCCTCTTCTGTACACAAATGGTACACAAACATATGTGTATGCAAAATACCATTCCACATAAAAGACTTTAATAAATTTTACATTCTCTGTGTTTATTTATCTGATCATACTGCTTTGGAGATTAGAGGCTTTCATTGTGCCTTCATTTACAACTCCAGCAACTCCTAAAATAGTTGAAATACAAGATCAAAGTATGTAAATGATGTTTGACATTCCATTTTACAGAACTATCTTAATTTGTTACAGTTTCAAACAGAAATATATAGATAGATGACGATAGACAGATAATAGGTACATACATACATATAAATAGAGGTAGAAAGATCGATTGTAGTTAAAGGTATATATAGACAGAGAATAGGTAGATGATTGGCAGAGAAAGAAATAATTGATGATAAATAGACAAACAAGAGGTAGTCATAGAGGATAAATATAGATAGAAAATATGTAGATAGATGATAGATAAGTGATAGATATAGATAATTAAGTGATAAATAATTGATATCCATAGATGTTTGATAGAAAGATGATAAATTACAGAAGATTAGTAGATAACAGAAACATAAATAGACATTGATAAATAATAGCTAGGTAGAATATAGATAGGTAGATGATTGAAGGAGAGACAGAGATAAATATCTACTGATAGATGATATATAGATAAATAGATATACTGATGGATGATAGAAAGACAGATAAATAATATATTGATAATAGATAAATGATCAATAGATGTTAGATGTTAGATAAATGATAGGTATATAGATGACAGATAGATAGATGATAGATAGATAGATGATAGATAAATAGATAGATAGATAGATAGATAGATAGATAGATAGATAGATAGATGGATAGATGATAAACAGAAGGTGAAGAGTATATACTATTTGAGCCTGACTCACTGTTGCAGGGTGCTCTGGTGCTATGTATTCTAATGCTAAATACTGAACCTTGTGGAAAAGAAGCAGCTCAGGAGGAAATAATTATGTCAAGTAACTGGGGTGAATAGCCCATAAGCATTAAAATAGATTAGAAGATTGTTACTTGCCCAGTTAAGGTGCCTACAAACTTTTATAAAACAAAAGAAACAACAATAACAAAAAAACCTCTGTCTTAGTTATTTGAGAACTCATTAAGGTAGAGAAGCCCTCTAGAGTCTGATAGCCACGCCATAAAAGTAATGAATTGGCAGTTCAGTGTCCAAGTGGGTTACATAGTAATGGGAAGAGGGACTGCCTCTGGCATATTCTGATTGGCCTGCTCATTGATCACTTCCCCCTGAGGGAGGAGCAGCCAGCCTTACCAGGCCACAGTAGAGGACAATGCAGCCATTTTGATGAGAACTGATAGACTAAGATCAGAAAGGAGAGGAAGAACCTCCCCTATCAGTGGACTTGGGGAGTGGCATGCATGCAGAAAGGGGAGGGAGGGTGGGATCGGGAGGGGAGGAGGGAGGGGCTTATGGGGGATACAAAATGAATAAAGTGTAATTAATAAAAAATTTTAAAAAAGTAATGAATTTCACTAAGAGATTTCCATAGATGTGAACACAATGCTTTGATCATATCACACTTACTACATTATATATATATATATATAGTAAAAATATATATATATTAGTAAATATATATATAATATATATAAATATATAGTAAATATATATAATATAAATATATAGTAAATATATAGTAGTAAATATATATATATATATTTGCACATAAATATATTCACATTTATGCATGTTGGTTTGTGTATTTACAGGCATGTATACACACATGCACACTTATAATTTAATTGGATTTTTTTAATTCCCATTTGTTTGGAAAAGAAAAAGCAACTTTATCATTCATTTAAGCCATAGATATAATTCAAAGAATGCTAGCCAGTTATATGTTGTGAATACACATTTCTATAGTTTATTTTCAAATCACTTCAAATTAGGGCTAATTTTTATTAATTTAACATCAGTTGGATGTTAAATGTTAGATTCTTATTTTAGTGAAACAAATAGTACATTTGATTCAAAGAAAAGAGTTTACACTACTAGGTACCTATTTTTTTAATAATAATTTTATATTAATCACAGGTTATTTACTTTGTATCCCAGCCATAGCCCCCTTCTTTATTTCCTCCCAATAAGAAATACAAAAAAAGGAATAGATTATATTTAAGTTTCTTTAACTTTCACTTTAACTCTTCTGATGTGGTCCATGACTTAAAGTCAACAGCTGGAGTGTGCTTAACACATTGTTTTCCATGTTGTAGATTTGAGCATCTTTCAGATATATGCCCAGGAAAGGTATAGCCGGGTTTTGAGGTAGCATTATTTCCAATTGTCTGAGAAGGTGCCAGACTGATTTCAAAGTGTTTGTATAAGCTTGCATTCCCACCAGAAATGGAGGCAGGTTCCACATCCTGTACAGCATGTGTTGTCACTTAAGTTTTTATCTTAGCCATTCTGATGGGTGTAAAGTGAAATCTCAGAGTCCTTTGATTTGCATTTAGTGATGAGTAAGAACACTGAGCATTGCTTTGACTGTTGCTTAACTGTATTCCTCTGCTGAGAATTCTTTATTTACCTCTGTACCCAATATTTTAATTGGATTATTTGGTTTGTTGGTATTTAATTTCTTAAGTTCTTTATATATTCTTGAGATTAGCCTTCTGTCAGACATGAAGTTAGTGAAGATCTTTTCTCAATATGTAACTGTCATTTTGTTTTGTTGACAGAGGCTTTACAGTTTAATGAGGTCCCATTTATTGATTGTTGACATTAGAGCCTGGGCTGTAACTTTATTCGTTATAGCTGGAATCTGAAAACAACCTAGATGTTCCTAAATTGAAGAATGGATACAGAAATTGTGGTACATTTACACAACAGAATACTACTCAGCTATTTAAAAAAAGGAAGTCATGAAAATTTTAGGCAAATGGATGGAACTAGAAAAAAATTATCTTCAGTGAAGTAACACAGAAGCAGAAAGATTTCAGCCCTGAGTTTGATTATTTCCAGCCTTCTACTCCTTTTTGGTGTGTCTGCTTCTTCTTTTTCTAGGGTTTTTAAGTGGGCATTAAGTTGCTTGAATGAGCTGTCTCGAATTTCTTCTTGAAGGCACTTATTGCTATGAACTTTCCTCTTAGCACTGCTTTCATTGTGTTCCACAGGTTTGGGTATGTTGTGTCTTCATTTTCATTGAGTTCTAGGAAGACTTTAATTTCTTTCTTTATTTCTTCCCTGACCCAGCTGTCATTTAGTAACAAGTTGTTCAGTTTCCATGTGTGTATAGGCTTTTGTTTTTTCTGTTGTTGTTGAAGTCCAGCTTTATTCCATGGTGATCAGTCAGGATACAAGGGATTATTTCAATCTTCTTGTATATATTGAGGCTTGCTTTGTGACCAACTATATGGTCTATTTTGGAGAAGGTTCCATGAGGTGCTGAGAAGAAGGTAAATTCTTTTGTGTTTGGGTGTAAAGTTCTGTAAATGTCTGTGAGGTCCATTTGATTCATGACCTCTGTCAGAGATATTGTTTCTTTGTTTAACTTCTGGTTTGTTGACCTGTCCTTTGTTGAGAGTGGGGTGCTGAAGTCTCCCACTATTAATGTGTGTGGATCTATATGTGGTTTAAATTTTATCAATGTTTCTTTTACAAATGTGGGTTTTCTTGTATTTGGGGCATAGATGTTCAGGATTGTGATGTCTTCTTGGTGGAATTTTCCCTTGATGAGTATGAAGTGTCCTTCCCCATTTCTTTTTATTAATTTTGGTTGAAAGTCTATTTTATCAGATATTAGAATGGCTACTCCTGTTTGTTTCTTGGTTCCATTTGCTTGGAAAGCCGTCTTCCAAACTTTTACCCTCAGATAATGTCTATCTTTGTGCCTTAGGTCTGTTTCTTGTATGCAACTGATTGCTGGGTTTTGTTTATGTATCCATTCTGTTAATCTGTGTCTATTTACTGGAGAGTTGAGTCCATTGATGTTGAGAGAGATTAATGACCAGTGGCTGTTAGATCCTTTGATTTTGATGTTGGCTGTGTTCATAAGGTTGTGTGCTTGGTTGCTTTTTGTTTTACTGTAGTAAGGTTAATTATTTCCCATGTTTTCTTGACAGAAGCTAATTTTCTTGGGTTGTATTTTTCCCTTCCAGTGTCTTCTGTAATGCTGGATTTGTGTATAGGTATTGTTGAAATTTGTTTTTGTCATTGAATATCTTGTTTTCTCTGTCTATGAGGACTGAGAGTTTTGCGGGGTATAGTAGCCTGGGCTGTCATCTGTGTTCTTTTAGGGTCTGCATGATACCTGTCCAGGCCCTTCTGGCTTTCATAGTCTCTGTTGAAAAGTCAGGTGTGATTCCAATGGGTTTGCTATTATATGTTACTTGGCCTTTTTCCCTCACAGCTTTTAGTATTTTTTCTTTGTTCTGTATACTTACTCTTTTGATTATTATGTTGCGGGAGGATTTTCTTTTCTGGTCGAATTTGTTGGGTGTTCTGTAGGCCTCATGTATTCTTATTGGCTTCTCCTTTAACTTGGGAAAATTTTCTTCAATGATTTTGTTGAAAATATTTTCTGGGCCTTGGAGATAGGAGTCTTCTTTTTCCTCTATACCTATTATTCTTAGGTTTTGTCTTTTCATATTGTCTTGGATTTCTTGGATGGTCTGTGTCAGGAATTTTTTGGATTTAATATTTTCTTTGACAGATGCATCGATTTCTTCCATTGTATCTTCTACACCTGAGATTCTTTCTTCCATCTCTTGTAGTCTGTTGGTTATGCTTACCTCTGTAGTTCCTGTTTTCTTCCCTTAATTCTTCCTATCCATTATTTCCTCCATTTGTGTTTTCTTTAATTTTTTTCAGTTCTATCTTAAGGTCTTGAGTTGTTTTGTTTACTTCCTTCACCTGTCTGGTTATATTTTCCTCTTTTTCTTTTAGTTCCTTCAACTCTGTTTCTTTTATTTCTTTCAGTGATTTAATTATTTCTTCTCTGAAGGCTGTAAGCTGTTTGGCTGCATCTTCCTGTATTTCTTCAAGGATGGCCATAATCTGCTTGTCTTTAACTTCCTACATTTCTTTACCGATAGCCATGACCTGTTTGTTTTTTTTCTTCCTCTAATTCTTTCCGTATTTTATTTGTTTCCTCTATTATCCTCTTCATCAGCATAGATGTAAGGTCATCTTCTTGATTTTCTATTATGCTGCATTGTCCAGGGCTGTTTGCCCCTGGATGGCTGGATTCTGGAGATGCCATATTGCTCTGTCTTTTGTTGGTTGAGCTTTTACGCTGACCTCTACCCATTGGGCTGATTTAGGTGTTGGCTGTTAGTTTCTGTGCTTCTTGGAGTCCTGAGATAGGGAGAATCCCCTTGGCTGGAAGATGATTTTTCCTGAAGGAGTCCTTCTGTGCTTTTTGGTTATGGTCACTGTATGGCCAGTGTTTCTCAGGAGTTGCCACTGCTCACCTCAGGTTTATAGCCCTGAGTACTAGCTGTGGTCTTTGTTAGGTGGGGGGGATCTCCTCTTACCCATAGAAGTTCTCAAGACAGCTGCCCCACTGCTGGTTTTCTTGTTATAAATTTAGTGTGCTGCTGCTCACTAAATTTCCAGGTACAGTCCTCTTGAATAACCTACTGATTCCCTAGCTGTGGGGTTTCTCCCAACAGGGAAACTCAGTCTGTTATCCTGGGGCACACAGTTTTGTCCGGGAAAGTGAGAGGTGCACTCAGTAAGTCTCTGGGCCAGAGGCTGAGTGCTCCGCTCTGGGCCTGTAGGATGTGCACCTAGGTTGAGTTGGTGCCTGGGGGCACTGCTCTGGTCTGGAGGCTGGGTGCCTCACTCTGGACCAGAAGCTGTGTGTCCCTGTCTGGGATGGCGGCTGCAGGCACTGCTCTGGTCCAGATGCTGTGGGTGCAGCCCTCTTGAAAGACCAGGGATTCCCACAGTTTTGTCAGTCTAGCTAGGGATAACTGGTTGATCCTTGGCACAGTATCTGAGGGCTGCTGTAATGGCTCTCTGGCTTTTGTAGATCTGAGGATGCAGCTGTGTGTCCCAGTGCCCTAGGGGAACTCAATAATGGTGGCTGAGCACAGTGCTCCTGCCTGCATTAGAAAGCTAGAGCCTAGAGTCTGCGTGAATCCAGAAAGTCTTTTGGTGCTGGGTGTCCTGAGCGTTAGACCTGATGATTCCCCCCGCTGGGGGTTTCCTCCTGCCAGAGACAATCAGTCTTTGCTTTGGGGACCGCTGTTTTGTCTAGGCTGGCCAGTAGAACCCACAGGCACAGATGCCTGCCTGTGGCTCTGCCTTTCTGGCAGCGAATCAGGAGCGCAGGCAGGGCTCTGTGCAGGTGCCTTGGTCCCAGGCTCTGGCTCCGGGCTGGCTCCTGGGGCGCCCCTGGAACCTGAGTCTTTTCCAGGGAATGTCTGGGTGACCTAAGGTCGGTACCAATTGTTTCCTGCTCCGTGGGGTTATCTCTCGATTGGAAAATGCAGTCTGTGATGTTCTGGGTCCACAGTTCAGTCTGAGACAGTGACTAGATCATGCTGGCGTGTAGCTCTGGGCTGGCAACCAAGCACCTGGTGGAACCAGGATCTCTTCTGCGGTTTAGCCGGGTGAGTTAAAGCTAATCGAATCCCCCACCGTGGGGTATCCTCTCACCTGAGAAACACAACCACTTGTGTTTTATGGCCGTGAGTTCTGATTGCTGGTCACTGTGCCAATCCTGCTGTGCTGCTCCTCAGAATGAGAGTCCTCCCGGCGCTGCCATCTTGCCCCGCCTCCCACTTTCCCACATTTCTAATGTTAAGCTATCTACCACCACTGAGACATAAAAATCATGATGTATTATCATAATATTCGTGTCTCAATACAGCTTGGAAGTCCCTAAATTTAGTCAAATAAACTATAGCAGTTATTAGACTTGAAATTCTTGTACTAGAAAATTAAATTTCAAGTCACATATGTATGTATTATCTTCCAAGGTGTCAATTGCAATAGCCATCACTTACATTTTAATGCAAATAGCTAACATTTAAGTCAATAACATACAGAAACTCAAAAATAAAACAAAATATAAATGAACTTTTAGAAGAAAAATGTCACAAGTAGCTAAAATCTAATGTAATTAAGGTTGAATATTTTTAAATTAATATATTGTGCTTAGTAAAATAGTAATAGGTTGGAAATATGTCAAATGGAGATTAATCATATTTTTAAAGCTTAGTTACTTGTGTAACTAAGTAACTGAGAGTTTTACTTAACAGTATCCATCATATATAGCATGATATCAAAGGTGAACAGGGAGACACAATGAGGCAGAAGAAATAATTTGAAAACCTTTTTACCAAGGTATGAAAGTTCAGACAAGAAGCTGCTTTCCATATGACCTCTAAGTAGCTTCGCCTGCAAAATTAGTAATTTGACTGGACACACCCAGAAAGCAACAAATGAAGTGGAAGAAATATAGTCAGTTAAGAATTTTTATTTACTTAATAGCAAAAGCAAAAAACGCATAGCCAGTGAAGGGAAGAGGCCTGATGTCTGAAGGAATAAGGGATCATTGAATTGAATGGATTATGCTTCTGGAAATTCTCTGGAAATGTCAGCTATTGGAAGGATTTGAGACTCAGTTATGTTCTTACCTACTGAAGTGGATGCAGTATGTTAAAATAAAGCAAACCAAAATTTCTTTGGGTTTTTTTAATTTAATTTTTATTTATTAATTTTACATCTCAGTCATAGCTTTTTAGCCCCCTCACTCCTCTCCTTCCTATCTTACTTTAAACACAATGCTCAAACGCTGTTGTGGGAGATGAGTGTTAAACTTAAAACATCAGTGGTTTCACTCGATTGAATCTCACAGTAAATGCTGTGAAGCTACAAAGAGAAGTAACTAATAATAAAGCAATCTCTGAAGAGATAAAGTTAGTTCAGGACCTTAGAAAACATGTCTTTAGGATTTACTAGTGTGTATAGAATATATGTGTGTACAGATGTATGGTTATTCAATGAAATACTAGCAGTTGAACTATATAGTAAAATAAAATGTAGCATCTACCGTGATGAAACTCTGAATGACCTAGAATGAATCTCAGAAGTGGAAGCCTGTCATAAACATGGATAGAAGCCAGTAGTAATAAAATAAGAAATATATATTAATGTTTCATTGTGTTTATTTTAAAAACACTCAAAAAACAATTTAATGCTTTTAAACATGTATGTTATTCATATATTAAACATGTCCAAATAAACATATGTAGGAGATTCACCAAAATTATCTCTGTCATGCTTGATCATTTTTATTTTTTTGTAGACTAAGGGAAATAATTTAAAATGTGTCTGTGATTCAAGACAAAAAACACATTCCATTTTATTTCTACGTTCTATTTCTGTTGAATACAATTGAAGGAGATTTACATCAGATTTTACGAATATTTACTTTGTGTATGGTATTTCTTATCCTAAACATAGAATTGGTATTTATTCTAAAAGTACAATCATTTTATTAGCACTTAGTTGGAAATTCCATAATGACACTAATATTTTTATGTTAAAACACAGATAAAAAAAATTAAAATTCTGCGAAACAGTTAATTTTGAATTAATTTGTGACATCATGTGAGGATGTAAATGATTATAAATTACAGAGCTGTTTTGGAAGAATCTACAAACTTTTGGAGAATGCCTGGTTGTATGGAATCAGTCCCTGGGGCATGTCCTCAGAGTCTTCCTCTAAACCCTTTCTACCTCTCTGTGCCATGGCTTCCATATGATGAACAGCGATGTTGATCACACAGTCACAAACTTGGAACCAACACAGGAGACTTTTTAACTATGAGCCAAAACAATTATTCCATACTTTTAATTATTTTATTAGAGTAATAAGAAAGTACTATAGTACTATAGTATTTTTTATTTTTATTTTATTTATTTATTTATTTTTGCCTGTGTTCATGAAGGTCCTTCTGGAAAAAAAAATATTGCTTTTTAAGAAATCATAGAAAAATTTTGTGATTTTTGAATCAAGATATTTTCTATTTTTTTTTTTTTTTTGAGAAGGTTGTCTGTGTTTTACCATCTTGACAGCAGTCTCTGGTAAATTACAAGAAAATTATATGTCCTCCACTCATAATCTGTATTTGCACATCATTAACAACCCCCATTCCTCCTATTCTGATATTTGAAATAGAGGGCATAGTACTTTTTATTCTGCTTCAGATTTTGTTTGCTTCAAAAAAAAAAAAAAAAGGTGCTAGTCACTGATGAACATCCTGGTAGGCACCTGTGGTTTTTCAGGTAAACATTATTAACTACAAAATGCTTCCACTGTGTGCCAACAGACAGGGGAAATCCTTGACCTATTAACTGCAGCTATGGGATTCCTCAGATAATGTATTCCACTGTTGCAGCTCCAGGTAAATTCAAGAGACTAATTTGGTTCCTCTTCAAATTGCATTCAATCAATGGCTCAGTCCATTTGGAAAATCAATATCCACAACTATCATCTTTGAAGAAGCACATTATTCAGCAAAACCTAATTATCATAAATACTCCCTCTATTATTACAGCTCTCCACTATTGTGTTAAAAACATGAAATAAGATTGTCTTGACATTTTTAGTGAGTGAATCTGTAACAGCAACAGGAAATTAGATTTCTGTGCTATAATATGCCATTACAATTTTTTTTTTTGTATTGTGATTCTATCTCCAGTTTGGAGATTTGACTGTTCAAAATTAATCTGGAACTATAGTAATCATCACCTAGCTCAACTTTGTAAATTCATAAAAAATAATGAAAGGAAGGCTGAAAATCAGCTTCCCGGTCTCAAAGGCTGCTGAGAAACAGCTACAAATTAAAAACTAATTTAAAGCCAAACTACACATGCTACCATTTATAAGACAAATACACCTCAAAGGACAAGAATGTTGCACCCAAAATCTAAATAAATGAGTGAACAGAATTTGTATGAAATAAAAATAATCAATTACTAGAGTTATTATAAATATCATCCAAATGTATTTTCCATCTGTGAGTACTTCTACAGAGTTCATTAACTATGATATTGCTGACTCCAGAAACCATGCCCAGAATGGCTCAAAAAAGCCCTAGCTTTTATGAAGCACATAGGGGATATTTTCTAACAATGACTAGACGTTCTAAAATTCAATCGAATATATATATATATATATATATATATATATATATATATATATATATATTCTGAATTGGTGAAAATATTTGTCGTTGGACTGGAGACTACCAGTGATACATCAAATCCTGTACATTTAAAATATATACTGCCTAAATTAATAGTCAGATAAACAAGATGGTTAACTGAAAAGTCAATTTGAGATTGTTTGCAAAATGTAAAGCAAAAATAAAATACATGTGCCAAAATACAGCCATGACATGTACCAATAAATTCAGTAGTTAGAATAATGACACTATAGAAGAACACAGGCATATGTTTACCTTCAATTCAATCAATTTATGATGATTACTAAGTGATTTTTTTCTTCATGCAACCCAGACTGGGTTTCAGCATCAAAATTCTCAATCCTGGATCACAATCATATGTCATCATTTCTTGTTATATTATGGTTTATATAACTCCTCCATTTTGTAAATTATGTTGTCATGAATAGGCTGATAGTTTCGCCAAGATAATGGCTTGGTACTGAAAAACATCAACCAAAAAAAAAATAATTTAATTTAGCCTATACCACACATTATAGCCATGCTATGTTGATATGCAGTCACTATAATTATTATTTATTGTTATTATTTTTTATTTCTTCAGCATAGCTTTTGTGTTTGTGTATGCATGTGGTGTGTTTCTGAAGGCACTCGCATACTATGGCGTGTATGTGGACTTTAGAGGCTGGTGCTCTGGAATTTAGTCTCTTCCTTCACCTTTGAGTTCCAAAGATCAAATATAGGTCCTCGGGATTGCATGGAAGAAGTTTCATTTACCAAGGCCTTTCAAAATCACTCATGGAATTTAAAAGTAAATTTAAAAGGTCAACATATTTCAATCTAACATTCAACATGTATACTGAACTACTTTTTTATTTAATTAGCAATAATGAAATAAAATTCAAACACGAATTCAAAATTCGTGTGTGTGTGTGTGTGTGTGTGTGTGTGTGTGTATGTGTGCATTTTCCAGAGTGTATAGGAATAGAATTGTCAAAATATTTCATTTTGAGCATTCTGGAGTTGGATAACTAATGATGTGTGATTCAATGACATTAGTGATTATACTTCCAGTGCTAAGGAGAAAATTGAGGGCCTATGGGATTGTCTGCAAAGATGGGTTTGCAAATATATTCACTGTATATTTCTGAGATGCCACTTATAAGAAGAGAGTAGCTTGATGGATAAATACACGACATTTTTCACATATTGTTAATATGAAAGAAAATTATGGGTTTAACTCATTGGAGAAAGTGATAAAATATGTGGTGAAATGTGGTATTGAAATTTCTGCTGTAATTTTCCATAAAAAGCACCAATCTCCACTTTTTGACCTGATGGGAACACTTGCCTCCTTTGTTGTAGGTTGAGCCTTCTCCAAAAATGAAATGAAAAAAACCTCATCTTGCCACTGACTGGATTACAATCCATGTGGAACTCTGTGTAATGGAAATTTTTCTACTAAACTGAAAGCATTCATTTTGTAGTATGGCATTCTGTAATATGAAGTAGAATTCACTGGAGATGTTGAGCCCTTAAATTCTGATGATTTTTTTTTTTTTTTTTTTTTTTTTTGCCAGTATGAGATGTCTCCTGCTCCAATAGCCTACCAAGCCCTGAGGTAATAACTCCTCCATCCTTACTGACAAGCAATGCTTGTAATAACTACAATGGTCCTCTCTAAGCAGTAGCAACTAGAAACAATAAAAATTATCCTAATGATGCATTTCACCAACATATCCCCTGTCATTCCCAATAATGAAACTAAATATCAAGTGCTGACTGATCTCTAAGGCCAGCTCACCTTCTCTGAAGGTGTACGTTTATAGAAAACTCAGTCCTCAACATGTGCATGTGAGAATGTAAGCCATATGAAAAATAGATATTAATGTGTAAGATGATATTGCAATTGTGAATGACCTCCATGACCAATGTGAAATTGGACTTGCATGTCCTCTTGGTTCAGATGTATCTCTGAAACAGTGATAACTCTTGGGCGGATCTGATTTGTGGTCAGAGTCAATGGGCAGTAGCCTCATCTAACCAGAAGTGAAGTGCATATGACACAGACTCTCAGATTCAAATCACTTCTCTAGGTAAACAGTCTGAAACATCTGAGAATCCAGTAAGGGCAAAGGATACAGAACGGAAAATCACAGGAAGGAGTTATGGATTCTAGCCATGACCACATGACTCATTACAGAAATAATTGCTCAAATTGACATTACAAAGTGATATTAACAAGGTGATAGTTTCAGCTATTATTGGTTATGAGGAAATGGTAATATAGAAAATATATATGTCTATATATAAAAGTCACTGAGAAATTAATATTAAAGCTAAGACCTATATAAATCAAAGGGAGTTTTCATGAAATATATTAACAAAAGTGGATTCCAAAAAGAAACTACAAGTGAAAATTACAAATATCTGATTTAACAATGAGCTTCCTTGGTGTAAGCAATGACTCGGTGTAAGAAAAAGTGTGGGATATTAAAAAAAATGAGCTGAGAGGGATTAATTGAGAGGGTTAGAATTTGCATAACAAGTAGAAAACTCACATGTTGTCTGTGTGATCATTGGCAGGATGAAGGTGGATGTTTGATTTACAATGGTAAGCCAAATCAGAGGAACGTGCAGTATATTCCTGTGACGGGATTTAGACTGCAGGAAAGTCGTTCACACATTTGAGGATTTAAAGACTGTCATAGGTCCTGGGGCTGGAACTTCAGGCATTTGTGAGTTCCCAGAGGAAGAGCTACACTCTGATTCTCTGAAAGAGCAGTGAGTGGTCTTAACTGCTGAGCAATACCAGCTTCATCATTTTTGCTCTTACTAGGATTAATGCAAAAGAGCTAGAAAAGTTTAGGCAAGGAGGACACTAATATGGTAGAAGCAACTATCCATGGAAGAATAGATGGATCTCTGCCTTGAGCAGTTATTTCAGCAATGGATGTGAGATCTATGAACATTAGGAAATATTCTGGAAAAACAACAAAAAGTGTCAGTAGTGCACTGGCAAATGAGAAAAATTATAAATCTGAATTCTTATTGATTGAAATAATATCAAACATCAGATATGTCTTTGGTGCATTGCCATTATTTTGATAGAAAACGTTTCATTCTGAAGAGATATACAGAATCAATACATAAATACAAAAATTTGAAAAAATATGTAATGAAGGATATAAATAAATACATAAATTGAAAAAGTGCTGTATCCATACATGGTCCTTGGTTGGAGAAACAGTCTCATAAAAGACACTTGTGCCCTGATATATTTGGTCCTTGTGGAGCTCCTGTCCTCTCCAGGTCATACTAACTCTACCTTCTTTCATGATTCCCTGCACTCTGCCAAAGGTTTGGTTATGAGTCTCAACATCTGCTTTGATACACTGCTAGGTAGAGTCCTTCAGAGCCCCTCTGCGGTATATAACCTAGAACCCTTACTTGGATGTAGCCCATGGTAGCTCAGTAACCAAGTGGGTTCCCCAGTAAGGGGAACATGGACTATTTCTGACATGAACTAATTGCTGGCTCTTTGACTTCCCCCACCCCCAAGGGAGGAACAGTCTGGCTAGACCACAGAGGAGGACATTGCAGCCACTACTGAAGAAACATGATAAGCTAGGGTCAGATGGAAGGGGAGGAGGACCTCCACTATCAGTGGACTTGAAAAGGGGCAGGTAGGAGATGAGGGAGGGAGGGAGGGTAGGTTTGGGAGGGAAAGAGGTAGGAGGCTTCTGCTGGGATACAAAGTAAATAATCTGTGATTAATTAAAAAAATTATATAAAAGAAAAAAGTGTTGTAATATGAAAATAATGATAGGTTTGTAACAACAATCTATGGGTTTGATATATTTCATTAAAAGTTTCTCTTGGGTAAAGAGTAGTTTGCAGCAATCCATGTGTAACTCTTTATGCTGTTCAAAGTTTAAAAAGCACTACAAGATACTGTATATTGAGTGACGTATGAAGGATGTGAGAATGCTAAATCAGTTATGATTTAGCCACTAGAAAGGTGATTCTGTATGCAAGTGCTTGCTGCTCTTACAAAAAAAAAAAAAAAAAAAAAAAAAAAAAAAAAAAAAAAAAAAAAAAACAAAAAAAAAAAAAAAAAAAAAAAAAAAAAAAAAAAAAAAAAAACTTGTTTCAGTTCTTACCACAAAATTGGGCAGCACAAATCTGACTGTCAGCAGTGAATTTGAGACCATTAAACGATGGTATTAAAAAGCATCCAAAGCTACCTGTATGCATGAGAAATACAAACATGCATCCAGGAGTCCATATATACATGTAGCATAAGAAACCATTTTTAAGTAAATAATTTTATATTGGTAATATAAACATTTTGGCTATTGTCTAAGAGAAATGGGTGATCACCTTAATATTTTTAAATAATTAATTAATTTATTTATTACAATTTTTTTTCACTTTGTAACTCAGCTGTAGCCCTTTCCATTTCCTCCCATCTTACCTACCCTCCCTCTTTTCCACTATGCCTCTTCCCTAGTCCACTGATAGAGGAGGACCTCCATCCCTTCTCTCTGACCCTAATCTATCAATTCTCATCAGGGCTGGCTGCATCATCTTCCTCTTTGGCCTGGCAAGGCTGCACCACCCCACACCCAGGAAGAGGTGATCAAAAATTGGAGGGGATGAGGGAGGGAGCTACAGCTAGGAGGCTAAGTGAAAAAAAATTATAAAAAATTGCAAGATATTTAAAATTTTGCAACTATGAAATGAAAATTACATGATTATTGACATAATATGGACTAAATTTAGAATATATTAAGTCAAATTTCAGATAGCAGAGTGTATTAGTTCAAAATGTGAGTCCAAAGATAAAGACTAAGTTAACATATAGATTAAAATATATCAGTATATAATCTGTATTTCATTCCAAGGGCTTCAATGTATCAATGTGTCACTTAGAATACATATTTCTGACTGAGTCCTAGGATAATGCAAAGGCACAGGGGTCTTTTCTGAGACTGATTCTCCAACCAAGGACCATGTATGGAGATAACCTAGAACCCCTGCACAGATGTAGCCATGGCAGCTCAATGTCCAAGTGGTTACCCTAGTAAGGGGAACAGGATCTATCTCTGACATGAACTCAGTGGCTGGCTCTTTGATCACCTCCCCCTAAGGGGGTGCAGCCTTACCAGGCCACAGAGAAAGACAATGTAGCCAGTCCTGATGAGACCTGATAGGTTAGGATCAGATGGAAGGGGAGGAAGACCTTCCCTATCAGTGGACTAGGGGAGGGGCAAGTGAGGAGAAGAGGGAAGGAGGGTGGTAATGGAAGGGGATGAGGGAGGGGGCTACAGCTAGGATACAAAGTGAATAAAATATAATTAGTAAAAAAAAATAAGAAAAAAAGAAATACGTTTAAACTTATAAAAAATAAGGATATCAGTTAATGATTTTCATGATGTAACAATAAGTAACTCATATATCCTAAAAACAAAGGCATTAGAACAGTCACAAAGTGTATTGAAAGGAATGACTGAATAATTATGCAAATGGTGGAGGTGATATAAATTATGCACTTTGAATCAACTGTTGACTTATTAATGTGGAAGTCATTAGTATCTTTGTCAAAATGCAAAACATTGCAGTGATAAGAGGCATAAATAATCACTGGTATGCATTCCAGGGAGAATTGAAACACAGGAAGGGGAGACAAAAAGTAAAACAAGTTTATGTCATTCTATTCTTTTAAACCAAAGAAACCAGAAAATGAATAACAAGAGTAGAGATATGTAAGCAGGAAAGTCTAGGGACAGCTTGATCTCATCTGTTTTAAACAAGGGATTGAACTCATCATGCAAGTACATGGAGAGAAATGATCTAGTACAGAGTCTGTGCTAATAAGGCACCATGAAAAATAAGTGTTAGAAAAATGTCTTGATGCCATCAAAATACTTTGAGATATTCATTGAAATATCCTCCTTGAAATTAGCAGATATGTGAAAAAAGATTCATGTCCAATTCAGGTATATTGGCAGGTACCATACAGCGAAGCCACGATTAGCTATTATTACTTTTGTTTCTTTTCAATAAAATATGAATATATTTATCTGTAAACATTAAAAGGAGTGAAAGGGGAATTCGATAAATAAAACAGTTAAAGTGAACAATATAGTTGTATAGAATATTATGCCAATCATATAAGATCAATGTTATAAGTTTCTAAAGCAAAAGAAGTTTTATTTATTCATTAACTTATCTTTCAGCTATTGAAGCATTAGAAAGAAAACTAAGGGCACTGGAAAGGTAAGGCAATATCTCTCCCTTCAAGCTAACTCTTCAATTAACAGAACTTCATCCTAAACGAATAACCAGAAATTTAAAATGAGGCCTCTGCGAGTAATATTTTCCCTGCACCAATCACTTGCACTGTCACAAATGATATCATGGAATGAAATAGAAAGTTCATAATTTGGCCCTTGTCATTCTTTCAGTTCATGAAAATGTGAACAGCAGTGATGCTATTTCATGAAAATGAATTTAATACCACGAAGAAAAGAAGTACATAATCAATACGATCAATGAAAAACTAAGTTTAGTGGCTGTGGGAATTTCTTGCATGTTTCAAATTGACATAGTGTACAATCACCTGTGAAGATAGAAGTTCAAGGGATTCAGGATTAGGTTCACACTTTGATTTCATTGCAGGAGACTGTTTTTATTATGTTAATTGTTTTGTAAAGATTCAGTGGAAATATGAATATTTCCATTCATATGGTTTGTTTCCTGGAGGGTAAAGAGAAATAGAGAAGCAAAGAAAAAGTGACAGAGAGAGAGAGAGGAGGGAGGGGCAGAAGGATGAGCTAAGGAGGGAGGACGGTAGGAAAGTATGCTTTCATGCATCAGACTCTGCTGTTGACAGTGTATAGATGACTAGCTTCAGGTCTCTGCTGCTTTGAGTTCCTCTCAGTGAAGAACTGTAGCCTGGAATTTTTACTTAAAATATAATTTTCTCTCCACACTGCTTCTCTTTAAAGTATTTTATCACAGTGACAGAAAAGAGATGAGGACAACAAAATGTTAAGGCATTATCAGGTCTATGAGTAGAAGCAGAAACAACCTGAATGAGGTAATCCAGACACAGAAATAGTTATCAGAAGTCTTCACTTACATGCAAACTTGAGTTTTAAGGCTTAAATATATATGTTCTCTTTAGAATATTCACAGGGGTTACTAAGCTATAACATAATGAGTGGTGTGTATATGTTTTGGGGGGTATTTTCCAAGAAAAAGAAAGAGTACTAACCTAGAACCTCTGCTCGGATGTAGCCCGTGTTAGCTCAGTAACCAAGTGGGTTACCCTAGTAAGGGGAACAGAAACTATTTCTGACATGAACTCAATGGCAGGCTCTTTGACCTTCCCACCCCCCAAGGGAGGAGCAGCCCTGCTAGGCCACTTTGCAGCCAGTCCTAGAGATATCTGATAATCCAGGGTCAGATGAAAGAGGCAGGGTCAGATGAAAGGCAAGGAGGTCCTTCCCTATCAGCAGGCTTGGAAAGGGGCAGGGAGGAGATGAGGGAGGGAGGATAGGATTGGGAGGGAATGAGGGAGCAGGATACACCTGGGATACAAAGTTAATAAAATGTAGCGAATAATAAAAAAAATAAAAAATAAAAAAAGAAATAAAAAATAAAAAGAATCTTACATACACACATTCATATATATATATGTATATATACATGAATATATATGAATATAAGTGGAGTCACTCTATAATTTGAGAGAGAATATTTCAGAAAAACACCTTATCCTACCAAATAAAACCTTCAGTATAAGGAACGGGTTAAATACTTTTGAGTCTTTGGCCAAAGGGTTTCTGTTGACACCCAGTACATTACAGGGTATTGCCAAAGCTATCGATTACCTTTACAGCCTGAAAGTAAGAACTTATTGCTGAAGATACTGTATATTTATGTCATTAATTATGAAGAAACCAAGCTAGTACCCAACTGGAAATTCAAGCATACTGACTGAAAAGCGCTAGGCCTACTGCTAGAAAAGAAATAGTTAATCTCATCTAACTGTGAAATACAATAACATCATGCCTTTAAGACATGACCACTGGTGCAATAGTGGCACAAATATTATTAGAGTAATAATCTTTTTTGTTTGTTTGTTTTTTTACTGGATATAAGACAAAATCTATGGGAGAAGACATGTAGGTATACCATTAATGAGACCAAAAAGTTGAAACTAGATGGGTCATAGGCACTAAAAGAAAACATAGTACTAATAGTCTGATAAATGAACATAGCAGCAAAACAACTCTGGATGAAATATTGGTTTACCCATAGTTTGGTGAATCACTCAACACTTATCACAACAGTGTTTTCTTAAAATAGATCGTAATTAACAGAGACCCTCAACAGGACAGAGTACAGAAGGCAAGAGACTTTGGAGTTTCCAGCTCTGCATGGGATGACTTTAGCATCACGAACTCTCTCCAAGGCTAATAGAGCGACACACAAGTGGAGAGAAAGGATTGGCAAAAACTGGAGGTAGCAGACAGTTTCCAGAAACAACAAAGCTGATGCACACGTAGAGTTAAAGAGGCTGTGACAGCATGGACATATTCAAAACGAAAAGTCCCAGCAAGAAGGGGAAATGACCATGCCCCATTCCAGCCAAGAAGCTTTGTGCAACTCATCTGTGTTGGAGGAAAGTTTTCTTCAGTGGAGTGCCATTGGGCATGTTAATTATATCCCAGGCAGAACACATGCTCAGGAATAGTTGTCCAACAAAATTTGCACTCCAGGTTTTTATTGTATTTTTGTTATTTTGGTAGAGAAGCTGGAAACGGCCCAGATGCCCCTCAGATGAGGAATGGATACAGAAATTGTTTTACATCTACACTATGGAATATTACTCACCAATAAAAAACAAGGAAATTGTGAAATTTTAAGGTAAATGGTGGGAACTGGAAAAGATCCTCCTGAGTGAGGTATTCCAGAAGCAGAAAGACACACAAGGTGTATAGTCACTCATACATGGAAATTAGACATATAATATGGGATAAATAGACTAAAATCTATACACCTAAGGAAGCTAATCAGGAAGGAGGACTCTGGCTAAGCTGCTCAATCCTCATTCAGAAAGGCAAAGATGATGGATATCAGAGGAGAGAGAAAACAAGGAACATTACATGGAGCCTATCACAGAAGGCCTCTGAAAGACTACCCTGCAGGGAATTGAGGCAGATGCTGAGACTCATAGCCAAACTTTGGGCAAAGTCCAGGGAATCTCATGAAAGAAGTGGGAGATAGTAAGACCTGGAGAGGAGAGGAGCTCCACAAGGAGAGCAACAGATCCAAAAAGTCTGGGCACAGGGGTCTTTTCTGAGACTGATACTCAAGCCAAGGACCACTCACAAAGATGGCCTGGAACCCCTGCACAGAGGTAGCCCATGGCAGTGCAGTGTCCAAGTGGGTTCATAGTAATGGGGATAGGGACTGTCTTTGATAGAAATTGATTGGCCTGCTCTTTGATCACTTCCCCTGAAGAGGGAGCAGCGTTACCAGGCCACAGAGAAAGACAATGTAGACACTCCTAATGAGACTTGTTAGACTAGGATCAGAGGGAAGGGGAAGAAGATCTCCCTTATCAGTGGACTGGGGGAGGGGAAGAGGGAGGGAGGAAGTGTGGAATTGGGAGGGAAGGGGGAGCTGTAGGTGGGATACAAAGTGAATAAATGTAATTAATAACAATAATTTAAAAAAAGAATAAGAAAGACATGTTTGGAAAGTAGGAGGAGAAAATATGAACAGAATGTATCATATTCTCAAAAAATAAATAAAACACAGACAAGGAAATATGTCAAATTCAAAGATGTGATCCTTGGTAGAATTTAAATGTGTACATTGTTTAAGTGCTTGAGGTAATAAAATTAGGTGCAGAATAGTGGGTGACACGATAGTGCTGATAGATCAGTAACAATGATTCTTCATAAAGACAGGTTATTAAGAGATATGTCAATTCTAGTCTAAGAAATCTTTAAGTAACTTGACACACGACATTGATGGCTAAGGCCTGGCTAATACTGAGAGAGTTACATCCTAGTGAACACAGTGGGCAAAATAAAATACGTAAATGAAAACATAAAAATGCCTTTAGTAGGAGAACTTTCATACATAATCATATATAGTGAACACCACTGTGATTTCTGCAAAAGCAGTACATGGTCTTAACTACTGACCCATATCTCATGCTCACATCTTAAGATATGTGACAAAAATATTTCAGCCAGTTTCTAAATTCAAATCTTAATTTTCATTTATGTAGGCAGATGGGAGGGCAGTTGTTGTTAGGTTCTGAAGTTATTAGGTGAGTTAACCTAAAGCATAATTCAGAAGGGATGTCATTCTGTGAAGTAGAATTAATAGACCATTTTAATGCACAGCAGACAATTATGCTCTTCCCAAATGATTACAGAGCCAGCAAGATGGATGGTCTGTTTTGGGATAAGTTTCCTATTTTACATAATATCAGTTGCAGAAAGCCAATAGAAAAAAAATGGTGATGTCAACAATATATTCCAGTTCATTTTTAATTTCAAGGAAATTATGGAAAACATTAATACCATAATTTCTTCAATGTAGCATCATATATTAAGGACATTAGATTTCCCAGCAAGTTTTTCAAGCTCTAAGAAAACACATTTATTTGGAGGAAAGCAGAGGGAGTATTTTTCAATTATTCCATAGTTTATACCCACAGAGTGTTTACTTAATCTTCCCAGCTGACGGTCAGTTAATGTATGATTATGTATAAGTATTTTGTGAATACCTTCATACATTTTCATTGTTTCCATTTTTTTTGGATTCTGTTATTTATGTACAACAATTACATGAGTACAGAGATATCATCTATAGACACATTTGATTATAAAGTCTAATAAGCTAATAGTGATTTCTAAGAATCTAAACTAAATCAAAATCATTTGGCAACATTTTTTGATAAACAGCAACACTATACCGCTTATAAGTGTTGATATTTTTCCAGTTAAGTTTTCTAATCCACCAACAAAGTGAATAAATTTTTAGCTCATCATTTGACTTGAAATTAATATTCTTAAACTTCTTATAACCTGTTACTTGTTTTCTCCTATTTCCAATGTCTATCCCATTTGTCTTTCTAAGTAAGGATTGATCATCGTACCCCAGGGTCCTCTTTCTTATTTATCTTCTTTAGGTGTACACATTTTAGTATCTTATAGGTCGACCTATATACTCGACCTATCTTATAGGTCGAGTACCCACTTATAAGTGAGTATATACCATGTGTGTCTTTCTGCTTCTGGGATACCTCACTCAGAATGATCTTTTCTAGGTCCCACCATTTGCCTGCAAATTTCATGATTTCCTTGTCTTTAATTGCTGAGTAGTATTCCATTGTGTAAAAATATCACAATTTCTGTATCCATTCCTCAACTGAGGGACATCTGGGTTGTTTCCAGGTGTTGGCTATTATGAATAAACCTGCTACAAACATGGTTGAGCAAATAGCTTTGTTGTGTACTTGAACAGAAAACAAGTTAACAGGACAGGAACCTACCACAGAGGGTCCCTGAAAGACTCTTCCTATCAGTGTATCAAAACAGATGCTGCGATTCATAACCAAACCTTGGGCAAAGTGCAGGGAATCATATGAAAGAAGGGGAAGTTAGTATGACCTGGAGAGGACAGGAGCTCCACAAGAACCAAATATATCTGGGCCCAGGGATCTTTTCTGAGATTCTTTATCCAACCAAGGACCATGAATGGATATAACCTAGAATCCCTGCTCAGATGTAGCCCATGGTAACTCAGTGTCCAGGTGGGTTCCCTAGTTAGGGGAACAGGGACTGTCTCTGACATGAACTCAGTGGCTGGCTCTTTGACCTTCCTCCCCCATCCTTCTGAGGGAAGAGCAGCCTTACTAGGCGACAGAAGAGAACATTGTAGCCAGCCCTGAAGTGACCTGATAAGCTGGGATCAGATGGATGGGGAGGAGGACCTCCCCCATCAGTGGACTTAGAGATGGGCAGGAAGGAGATGAGAGAGGGTGAGATTGGGGGGGGGGAATGAGGGAGAGGGCTACAGCTGAGATACAAAGTAAACAAAGTGTAATTAATATAAAAAATAAAAAAAGCTTCTTATGAAATATCAAATAAAAACATCTGAATCTCTACACCAAGGGAGTTCTTTATTCCATGCTTATATTGTATGTGTAGTTCTTTTTTTTTTTTCTAGTCATTCCCCTTCTCACTCATATCGCCAGCTAACTATTCTCAAACACTTTCTCTACCATTTACTTAAATATACACTGAATAATTTTTCTTCTTACATTAGTACCTATATATATTTTTATGTGCTGCCCTGAATTGCCATTGGTGATTTTTGCTGTGTTTCCTCTAAGTATGTACTATTATATGAGTGGTGAGATAACTAACTAGAGGACATTTATGCCCTGTAATTATAATGACTTGATGTTTCTCACAAACCCACATAAAGCAAAACACACTGAACTCACACTGGTAATCCCAACATTCTTTGAGAATAGAAAAGAAATGAGGAGGCAGATACAGGAAAACCACTAGTATTTCACAGGCCAGAGAGTCTGCCCTACATATAAGTGATCAATCGTAAGACCTTGCTTCAAAGAAGGTGAAATCCAGGACCTACACACACACCACGAAGTTCAGTTTTTACTTAAAGAAAATAAGTAATACGTTTTTCCATATCGTTGGGGGTTGGCCTGGTGCTTTGAATTCTAATGTTAATTAATGGCTCCATGATCTTGTCTCTGCTCAAAAGAGCACATTCTCACATAAAACTGTCTATGTGGTGTAAACCTGTCTAAGTCATTGTATCTTACTGGTTGATTAAACAGCCTATACCTGGTCAGACCATAATGGGGTAGGCATGGGTAAGGTTCCTGAGCTGGGAGAGAACAGGAGAACCTCGGGAAATAGACAGGGAGAGAGGAAGAAGGAGACCACCATGATGGGTTAGTGTGGAGTAAAACACCACGTTGGCTGAGAGGAAGGACTCCAATAATGACATGAAAAGGTCCAGATGAAGAATACAAGCAAGTACCATGGGAATATGGATGGAAGGTAGACCAGATGATGAGAATTAAGTTGGATGGCTTCAGAAAGGGCTGGGAGATGAATGGTGAAGTTATTGAGCCAGTGTAGGTAAAATATATGCCTGGCCCAAGTTAAATAAAGTTAATTATAAAATCTAACAGGAGTCTGTTTCTTATTATTTGTGATAGCGGGTTGAATAATCCAGCAGTGATACCTTACGGCTAAAAGTAAACATTATATAGCACAACACTCATTTTTTTTATATTTACAACAACACCTTATACTCATAATAAGTAATAGAACATGTTTTTGGCCTTTCACACATCTGGAGAAAATATTTCAAATTAGGTCCTGGGCCTTTTCCTTTTGAACTGCTTTTGTTGCTCTCAGTATCTCTGTTTTCGTGTACCAATTACTCTTAGACTAATTATTCTTATTTATATTCTGACAAACAAAACAGTTTATTATATTCAAACACTATAATCTAAGAGGTGTTGATTTCTTTCAAACCATTGCTGATTTATATTTATATTCATATCTAGGCAAGTAGATCTGTACATGGAATATATAATTTCTTATGTCTTTATATGTATTATTGATAAAGAAATTATTATTTTTATAGTAGTCAAATCACATCATGTCTGGAGCCTTCCATTAGGGAAAAAAAACATATTTGTTGACAGAGATTCAAAAAGAGGAAATAGAAATAACGGAGCATAATATGACTATATTGCCATAATGCAGATTGTTCCCGAGCACATAATAATGCTTTATTTGTACCATCCTGTAATTGGCACTTATGCATTCCTTTCTCTGAAAGCCCATTAGAAATACAATTATGCCAAAACATGATGATATATTTCAACATCATGAAATTGAACCTTTGCCTTTGGCTGCAGTCCCATGAGGTAAACATAGCTCTGTGAGCAAAATATTTAACGGAAAGAAGAAAGTAGAGGAAGAAGAACAAGAAGAAGAAGAAAAAAAAAAAAAAACAAAACAGAATGAAAGCTCATTGTACTATTGTGGTAGATTGCATTGCTTCTTCCCCTGGGATAGGTTTAAAGATAAAATGAAATAAACAGTCTACTGGTTCTGATACCTCCCTGCAGAAAGTTCTCAGTCAGTTACTGATAAGATCTTGTTAGCAGCTGGGGCAGGCCTGTGATACTAAGGCGCTTGTGATTCTATCTACTCCAGATAATTATTTTGCAATAGAAAGCAAGCAGTAAGCAATAGCATCAGCTGCTGCTGCTGCTGTTTACAGAGCAGAGCCTGTCTCTACTACATCATTAGGTTGAGCCATTTTCATTATTATAATTATTATTATTATTATTATTATTATTATTATTATTATTTTAGTACCGGAGATGATTCTGGTGTCATACATGTTGAAACTTTTCTCAGCACTACCTGATTCATTTGTCTAATAAGAGTAACTGCATATTCAACAAAAGTAAATATGTACCTGAAAAATAGACACACGAAGAGAATTTTAAATAAACAAATGATGACAAAAATCAAATGTTCTAGAAATGTTTATCTGCCTGATAAAAACTTTACCAGGAGAATTTCAGTACTTTAATATACTGATGAAATGGTTTAGTTTATACATATTTAAGAAAAAGAATATTATGATTTTTAAACAAAAGATGTACAGACAAGGTAGAAAAGAGGATTTATCAAGTTTTGTGATAAGTAGCTACATTTGTATTTCACAAACCCTATTGACATTAAAAATTCAAGTTGTGTTGACAAAATCCAAAGTAAGGTGCAAAGACTATTTTGATGATGGGCTCAATCTCACTGTGACAAAAACAGCAAGATGAACAGTGAAAGGCTTCAAGGAATTGCAATTGTATCTTTTCAATGTACATCATAGTATTTAAGCCATTGATCCACAAGTCTAAACAAATGTGTTTTAAAATGTGTTTATTGGAAATACACTAAAATTCACTATTTTGGTGATGGAAAGATGGAAATAATACTGAACTGATAAATATAAAGGGAATTTTAAATTTACATAAAATGAACTAATATATCAGAAAAGAAAATTGATGTTTCTAAACAATATAATTAATTATGATGAAAACTGTACAAATTTAAGTGTAGTTAATAGAAAATTCTATTACAATGTGTATGAATAATTCCTCAAGATTACCCCTCTCTTCTTTCTTAAATAGAAACAAGCTATTTGCATTAATTTTAATGGTTCAACTGCTTCATTTCTCTCTGCAAGAAATTGCATGCTTCAGTACCTCATACCTGCTGATATAATAATTCATATAATCTCAAGAGGTGTCAAGAACTGAATTAAAGCAAAAAAAAATTTCTGAACTAAAATTAATGTCAGTCTCCTCCCATTTCCTGATTATCAGAAGAACAAGGTTACCCTTTTGAAAGCAGAGGTCTTGGCTTTTCTTTCCATTGTCCCAGGTGGCTAAGGCTGTGAAGATGTTATTACATGGTCCTTGGGTAGTGCTTGGCAGCTATTAATAGAACAAAAGTAAGCCTGTCTGTTAAAGGCAACACAGCCCGCTGCACAGTATGTTGTAACTGACTTCACTGTACTACAGTCACTACAGTACAGATGAAAGCACTTCGTGCTGCACTTGTAAAATAGACTAGTTGGGATTTTTACCAGAAAAAAAAAATGACAAAAATAGATAAGATATACCTCCTCACATGGAGAAGTGCCTAATTAGATTTTAGTTTTTGTTTATTTTTCCGTATGCATTCCTCCAACAAATTTATCTAACAATGTTCACAGATGTGTAGAGTGGTTTTTTTTCTTCATAATCTCCAGTTTCATGATTTGCATTTTAAAAGACCAACCATGAATGCATCTTGTAAGTGCTTGTTTCAGCTATGAAGATGTGACAATTTCTTGTTGTCACAAAATTGTATCTCCTGGCCCAGTGTTGTCAGTGATAAACTGATAGTAAGCTGCACATAAAGAACCCATCCTCTCATTGCTGTTAGTTCCGCTTTTCTGAGCTACCTTAACCCAATGTAGGTTGCATGGCATCTGAGTTTGCATTCCATCCCATAGCTTCCAAATACTTTCTGTTTTAATGTGTCTTGTATAGAATATAATAGTATTTTTATTCAATTAGCCTAGAGCAAAATACTGAGCAATAATGACTCCATCTTAAACCCGCAGCTTTTTTTTTTTTTTTTTTTTTTTTTGGTTCCTTCTATCCAAATTTCCCACATTTTTAATCATCTCCTAAGACTGGCTCATTTATTCTTGTGTCTCCTGGTCCTCTCCTCAAGGCTCCATCTCCACTTTTTCTCTTTCTCTTCCCTTCATTAACCCACTGTTCTCTGTATTGCTCAGAACTGGCTGGTTGGCATATAATAGTATTTTAAAGCAAGAATGTAAAATGTGTGAAAGCTAAAGTAGCTTTACATTCTTAAAATCCTGTTATATAGCCAAGCATGTATGTGATAGAGACAGAAGGATCAATAGTTCAAATCTACCCTCAGCTACACAACACGTTCCAGCTCACCCAGATTCAGTTATGTTAGTCCATGTCTCAAAAAAAGGCATAAAATAAATAAACAAATAAAAATATTCAACACAACCAAAATATATGAATGTAAACCTCTGGCTTATGAAGAATTAGTCTATGAGATGAATATTCTATAGATGAAGAATCTAGAGATTTCCCCAGATACAAAATGCAAAGAAGGGATTTGTGTGTGCTCATATATATGTGTATATCTCCATGTATATATGTGTATACATATGTCCATTCACAGACACACTCTCTCTCTTTTCAATTTGAATTTTTATGAATATTCATTATTGACAGATTCTGGACTTTGAATTATTTTGTAGGTTGGGTTGTTAGAAGACCTTATTAAATTTCACATGGGTAAATCTTTTAACACATAGATTTTGTTTTATGTTTTAATTTTTGAATGTCATCTTACCACTTTCTCACTAAATGGACTCAGTGTCTAATTAAGAGCGCCATTTTTCACTTCTGATATGAACACAATTCATCTGGCTAATTCTCTGATGTTCACATTATTCTCAATAACATGTAAATATATTCATGCTTCATTTTTTTGTGGAATGGAAAGAAAAAATTATCATGACATAGAATTGCTGGTGTAGCAAAATGTATTTCCTTAATCAATTACTGATTTCTCAATAACATGTAATATATTATAGATATATGGAGAGAGCAGACAACCTTGTCTTGTCCCTGGTTTTGGTGGGATTGCTTTTAGCTTCTCTCCATTTAATTTGATGTTGACTATCTGCTTGCTGTATATAGCCTTTATTTTGCTTAGTTTTGGGCCTTGTATCCCTGACCTCTCCAAGACTTTTATCATGAAGGTGTGTTGGATTTTGTAAAAGGCTTTTTCTGCATCTAATGAGATGATCATTTTTTTTTGTTTTTGTTTTTGTTTGTTTGTTTTTTCAGTTTGTTTATATGCTGGCTTTTCGTATGTTGAAAATCCCTTCATCACTGGAATGAAGCCTACTTAATCATGGTAGATATGTTTGGTGTTTTCTTGAATTTTCTTCTATGATTTTCTTGAAAATATTTCTGGTTCTCTGAACCTGGAATCTTCTTTTTTTTCTCTATTTTTCTTAAGTTTTCTCTTTTCATGGTATCCTTGATTTCTTGTATGTTTTGTATTTGTAACGTTTCCAACTTTATTTTTCCTTTGAGAGATGTATTGATTTCTGTAATTGTATCTTCTACACTTGATATTCTTTCCTCTATCTCTTGTATTCTGTTGTTGATACTTACCTCAGTGGTACCTGATGTCTTCGCTAACTTTTCCATCTCCAGGGTTTTCTCAGTCTGTGTTTTCTTTATTAATTCTAATTCCATTTTCAAATCTTGAGCAGTTCTATTCATTTCATTCACCTATTTGATTGTGGTTTCCTGTATGTCCTTGATGGTCTCTACTTGTTTGGTTGTATTTTTCTGTATTTTTTTGAGGGATTTCTTTGTTTCCCCTGTATGTGTCTCTAATAACTGCAAGAGTGTAGGTTTAAGGTCATTTTTCTGTGTTTCGGCTGCAACAGAATTTCCATTTTGGGGAATGGGGTGTCTGGTGGAGTCATGATGTTCTTGTTATTGTTGATTGTTTGTTTGTTTGTTTGTTTGTTTATTTTTATTTTTATTTTATTTTCTTTTTTTTTTTGAATTTTATTTTTTCTTATCAGTTACATTTTATTAACTCTGTATCCCAGCCGTGTCTCGATCCCTCATTCCGTCCCAGTCCTTCCCTCCCTCCCTCATCTCCACCGTGCCCCTTGACAAGTCCACTAATGGGGGGACCTCCTCCCCATTCATCTGATCCTGTTTTATCAGGTATCTTCAGGACTGGCTGCAAAGCTCTCCTCTCTGGCCTAACAGGACTGCACCTCCCTTGGGGGGTGGGGATGCCAAAGAGCCAGTCATTGAGTTCCTGTTAGAAATAGTCCTTGTTCCCCTCACTATGGGAAACCAATTGGTTACTGAGCTACCACAGGCTACATCTGAGCAGAGGTTCTAGGTTACATTCATACATGGTCCTTGGTTGCATGTCAGTCTCAGAAAAGACCCTGTGCCCAGATATCTTTGGTCCTTGTGGAGCTCCTATCCTTTCATCATCAGACTAACTCCCCTTCTTTCATATGATTCCCTATACTCTGCCAAAGGTTTGGTCATGAGACTTTGCATTGAAAACACTGCTAGTTAGAGTATTTCAATTGCACTCAGTAGACTCCTGTCATATGTTCAATGCGCATCCCATCTGTCTTTCTAAAAGAGGATTGATCATCTTACCCCATGTCCGCTCTCTTGATTATCATTTTTAGGTGTGTAGATTTCATTATGTTTATCATATCTTATAGGTCTATATAAGTGAGTATATACCGTGTTTGTCTTTCTCCTTCTGGGCTATTTCACTCAGGATGATCTTTTCTAGATCCCACCATTTGCCTGCAAATTTCATGATTTCCTCCTTTTTGATTGCTGAGTAGTATTCCATTGTGTAAAAATACCACAATTTCTGTACCCATTCCTCCGTTGATGGACATCTGGGTTGTTTCCAGGTTCTGGCTATTACAAATAATGGTGCTATAAACATGGTTGAGCAAATATCCTTTTTGTGTACTTGAGCAAACTTTGGGTATATACCTAGCAGTGGTATAGCTGGGTCTTGAGGAAGCACTATTCCTAATTGTCTTAGAAAGCGCCAGATAGATTTCCAGAGTGGTTGTATCAGTTTACATTCCCACCAGCAGTGGAGGAGGGTTCCCCTTTCTCCACAACCTCTCCAGCATGTGTTGTCCCTTGAGTTTTTCATCTTGGCCATTCTGATGGGTGTAAGGTGATATCTCAGGGTCGTTTTGATTTGCATTTCCCTGATGGCTAATGAGGATGAGCATTTCTTTAAGTGTTTCTCTGCCATTCGATATTCCTCTGTCAAGAATTCTGTTTAGCACTGTTCCCCATTTTTTAATTGGATTACTTTGTTTGCTGCTTTTCAGCTTCTTTAGTTCTTTGTAAATACTCGATATTAGTCCTCTGTCAGATAAAGGGTTAGTGAAGAATCTTTCCCAATCTGTAGGCAGGACTTTTGTTTTGATGACAGTGTCCTTTGCTTTACAGAAGCTTTTCAGTTTCATGAGGTTCCATTTATTGATTGTTGCTCTTAGAGCCTGTGCTGTTGGTGTTCTGTTCAGGAAGTTGTCTCCTGTGCCAATGAGTTCTAGGCTGTTCCCCACTTTTTCTTCTAACAGATTTAGAGTATCTGGTTTTATGTTGAGGTCTTTGATCCACTTGGACTTTAGCTTTGTGCAGGGTGATAAATATAGATCTATTTTCATTTTTCTGCATGTAGATATCCAGTTGGACCAGCACCATTTGTTGAAGATGCTGTCTTTTTTCCATTGAATGGATTTGGCTTCTTTGTCAAATATTGAGTATTCATAGGTGTGTGGGTTTATTTCTGGGTCTTCTATGCGGTTCCATTGATCCTCCTTTCTGTTTTTATGCCAATACCATGCAGTTTTTATTACTATTGCTCTGTAGTACAACTTGAGAACAGAGATGGAGATACCTCCAGATGATCTGTTGTTGTACAGGATTGTTTTGGAGATTCTGGGTTTTTTGTTTCTCCATATGAAGCTGAGAATCTTTTTTTCAAGGTCTGTAAAGAATTGAGTTGGTATTTTGATGGGAATTGCATTGAATCTGTAGATTGCTTTTGGCAGGATATTCATTTTTACAATGTTAATCCTACCAGTCCATGAGCACGGGAGATCTTTCCATCTTCTGAGATCTTCTTCAATTTCTTTCCTCAGAGACTTGAAGTTTTTCTCAAACAGGTCTTTCACTTGCTTGGTTAGTGTCACCCCAAGATACTTTATGTTATTAGTGGCTTTATGTTATTAGTGGCTATAGGGTGTTGTTTCCCTAATTTCTTTCTCGGCCCTTTTGTCTTTGGTATACAGGAGGGCTTCTGATTATTTTGAGTTGATTTTGTATCCTGCCACTTTGCTGAAGGTGTTTATCAGCTCAAAGGTCCGGAAAATATTTTCAAGAAAATTATAGAAGAAAACTTTCCCAACTTAAAGAAGGTGATGGCTATAAACATACAAGAGGCTTACAGAACACCAAGTAGACTAGACCAGAAAAGAAATTCTTCACATCACATCATAGTCAAAACACTGAACCTACAAAACAAAGAAAAAATTCTAAAAGTAGCAAGGGAAAAAGGCCAAGTAACATATGAAGGTAGACCTATCAGAATCACACCAGATTTCTCAACAGAAACTATGAAAGCCAGAAGGGCCTGGACAGAAATCATACAGTCCTTAAGGGACCACAGATTCCAACCCAGACTACTATACCCAGCAAAACTTTCAATCAACATAGACGGAGAATTCAAGATATTCCAAGACAAAACCAAATTTAAACAATATCTACATAGTAACCCAGCTCTACAGAAGTTACTAGAAGGGAAACTCCAAACCAAAGAAAACAACTACATCGAAGGAAACAGAGGAAATAGATAACTACACAACAAAACACCCAAAAGAAGACAAGCAATGAAACTCAGTGACACCACCAACCCCACATCTAAAGTAACTAACAATTGTTGGTCACTAGTTTCTATCAACATCAACGGACTCAACTCCCCAATTAAAAGACACAGACTAACAGAATGGTTGTGGAAACAGGATCCATCATTCTGTTGCATCCAAGAAACACACCTATGCAACAAAGATAAACACTACCTCAGAGTAAAGGGTTGGAAAAATGTCTTTCAAGCAAATGGTCCCAGAAAACAAGTGGGAGTAGCCATCTTAATATCTAATAAAATAGACTTTCAACCCAACTTAATCAAAAAAGATAAGGAAGGCCACTATATTCTCATCAAAGGAAAAATCCACCAAGAGGACATCACTGTTGGAGGCACAGGCATTTCAGGCAGTAGTCAAGGGGGCTTGGAATTCTCCGTAATATACAACCTTCAATCACACTGCTATTCCTTCCCTTCACCATCCCTCCTAGGAAATGGACAAACTTTAATCCACATTTTCATTATGTATTAAATTTTTCATCTCTAATAGTACACAGCAATGGTTTATATTGCTATATTTTATTTATGTTATTTTAACAAGGTCTCATATATTTCAGGCAGACCTTAACATTGCAATGTAGTAAAAAGATAACCTTGATTTGTCTGTTCTTTGCATCTCTCACTCTCTAGCTCTTTATTATAGAGATACACTACCATAATATCACATTGGTCAACTCAGTTCTGCCTAATTCTAGAAAGCACATTAATCCCTGGGATACACACAGGCTTTACTTCATTATATATTATTTTAAACAAATTATTTCGTGTGATGATATCATTATGTTTAAGAATATTCATATACTAGAGGCATTGCTATTCCAACCAAGGACTATTCATGGAGATAACCTAAGACCCCTGCACAGATGTAGCCCATGGCAGTTCAGTATCCAAGTGGGTTCCATTGTAATAGGAACAGGGACTATCTCTGACATGAACTGTTTGGCCTGCTCTTTGATCACCTCCCCCTGAGGGGGAAGCAGCATTACCAGGCCACAGAAAAAGACAATGCAGCCACTCCTGATGAGAGCTAATTGACTAGGATCAGAAAGAAGAAAAAGAAGTCCTTCCCATCAGTAGATTTGGGGAGGGACATGCATGCAGAGGGTGGAGGAAGGGAGGGATTGGGATGGGAGGAGGGAGAGAACCAAAGGGCGAATACAAAGTGAATAAAGTGTAATTAATAAACAAAAAAAGAGCCTTCCACATTCCATAAGGGATTATCAAATAATTCATAGAAACAAAGACATTTATATTGTTATAACCATTAGGGAAGAATCAATTATCCAGTAACTTGGCATTATGCTGTAGTTTCATATGTATTTTTCTATGTTTAACAATAGCTAATTGCATCATGTAGTCACTGCTCATTTTGATGTTTTTAAAGTGTGTATGCAAGAGACAGGAGAGAGAAAAAGAGAGAGCTAGAGAGCAAGAGAGGAAGAGAGAGAAAGTAAGAGAGAGATGAAGATAAATATTTTGGTTATCTTGATTTGGACATAAGGAAAATAGCTACTTTTTAAGGTTCATTATAAGTTTTTTTATTCATTTTTAAATTATTACTATTTACCTCCTATTTTAATAGAATAATTAATAACTCATCAAGTTTAAGAAAATACCATGTGGAATTTATTTTATGTATAATGAATTATGCTGCTCTATTTAAATGAGTTTACTTATGGTATATAATGTTTCAACAACATTAAAGATATATTTTTATTTATTATATTAAAGGAGCATATAATTAGATTTCATAGTATTGTCATAGCTGTAACAGAGTGATAAGAACAGCTGAACAGAAACATCCTGTATAGCATCTATGGAGTCAGTTCAGTACTGTTCCAAAATTTCTTGGGTCAGAGTCATTGCAGCCTTTTATCATGCTTTGTGGTAGTCAATATAGAATCTACTTGTTTTTTTTCCTTCATACTCTTCCCCAGTTTCAACCATTTTTTCATCTCCTCCTTCCATTTGTATGTAGTCTTTGTTTTTACAATTCTGCTTGTCTTCTACAACTTAATTTATTTAATGGGTATGTTATGATTTATGAACATGTTTTTCTATTTTGCATTTGCTTTCTTTCAAAAAACAAGCTTTCACTCTACAGCCATGAATGGCCTGATTCTTGCAAACTATGGAAGACTTACAAAAACATCAGGTGACTCTTCTGTCTCTAATTCCAATATTTTGAAGAAATCTGTGAAACTTATTTAGGACTTATATTTCTCTCTGTGTTCCCTTAATTTTTATTTGTAATGTCATGTAAAATTTTAATGCAGTATAGCTTTTCCTTTAGTTTGGACACAGAATGTTCCCAAAGTTATGTGTTAAAGGATAACCTTCATTGTGTAGTTCAGGGACGTGGTGGACAATAAAGGTGGTGATATATAGGAGAAACTAGTTGGTTACTAGAGGCATACCTTTAAGTGACCTTTGAGACTTCAGTCATTTTCCCTTCTTCACACCTAAAACTTGAAGAAAATTTTCACAATACACATTATAAGTAAACATAGTAAAAATTCAATGCCCACAAGGCTCATCATTACAAAACAAATTACTTCCCAAGCTGTCAACTTTCTTTTTAGATGTTGGTGGCTGGCTGCACTTTGATATCATTGCTGTGACACTTAAAATGCTGCAGAAGAGACCAGTGAATTGCTTACCGGGGAGGAGGCGGAAAGTCTAAAAAAGTAGCCCATAGGAGCAGAGAGACCCTCAGTGCAAGCTTACCAGTTGGCGATAGTCAAGGCGCAAAGGCTGAGACGGCTGCTAACGGTGCAGACAGTGGAGGATAGGCTTTCCGGTGTCCCGGCAGGGATGGGATCTGTAGGAGACTACATTAAAATAACAGAAAATGCTGAATTTCTTGGAATTCTTCGCAGTAAAGGAATAACCAGGATATAAATGTGCTGTCAGGAAAACACAGTCACAAGAGAGACTAGCACTGGAAAGAGAATGTATTTTACATTGCGATGTTAATATATTGGTTCTGACAACATCTCAGGAGTCTGCAAGTTTGTCCATCACAGGTGTAAAAGGACAAATTTTGTTTGATTATTTCCAAGGACAAAATCTGAACATGATCTTCTGATTCAGTTCTGAAGAAGGGGACATGGATGGATCATTAGAGTCTCCCCTCCTCTACATAGCCAGCCTAACCTTTGATTCTTTCAGTACAATGAGACAAAATCAAATAAAAACAATTTTAAATGGCCTGCTTTTGAGGTAGTACCACTCCGAGTTTAGATGCTGGCCTCCAGAGAGAGCACACCTTTGAAAACACAAACATGCACACATCTGGATACACACACACAAACACACACACACACGCACATATATTGTCTTAACCCCTCATCAAGGACTTCCCTTTTTAACAGACTACGAACATCAATACAGTAAAGCACAACCAATTAAATTGCAGATTTGCAGAGCCAAGTTCAAATGATGCATATAGAGTGAAATTCAGCAGAAGTGGCAGAAATATTGTAATGGTCAGAGGATCAAGGGTTGTGCCTATATAAAAATATATGTATACATGTATATATATATACATATATATATATATACTATTATAGATGCATATATATGTATGATATAAACTATATGTATAATAACATGTATATTAATATATGCATGTATATATATATATCTTACTAAATATAAACAACTAAGTCATTATAATATTACTTGTACATATTTTTTCAGGGCTGACCATTTGTTACTGGATAATAAGTGCATGTGCTCATTCCTGGGGAAGATTATGTCTCCAGCTCTCAACTTTCCATAGTTGTCTGTAGTTCTTGGTGTAGTGTTGAGATATTTGCTCTTTCTCCCATTCTCCTTGGAGTATCTATTGTTGTCCTCATTCAACTCAGGTTTAGGCAGTCATATTGGAGAGACTTTATGTGTATAATTTCTAAAACATGTCTAGGACACACAATCTCACAGTACAGCCCTTGATCCTTTGGTTCTTACATTTTTGCCATTTTTCTGAGTTGTTTTATGTATGTATCTATTAGAACTGGGCTCCAGAACTCTGCATTTTAATTGGTTGTGTTTTTCTGCAATTATCTCTATTTTCTGTTGAAAAGAGAAGACTCCTCAATGAAGGGTTAGGACAACAAATACTTATGAGTACAAGGACCAATATATTTAATGTAGTTGAAGATTATACTGATTTATTAAAGTCGTATTTAGAAGTTTTCATGACTTCACTTGCCTTGGCTATTTGGTTAAATTTCCAGTACCAGACATAGTTTCACTCTTGTTGAGTCAATCTTAAATGCAGCAGAGAGATTTTTGTTACTGCCAATGTATGTGTATCATTACTGCATCGTTGCTTATCCTGACTCATGGACAAACAGTATGTGACTGGTTCTAGAATCCGATTATCTGTTCCCATGATTGTGGAACAAAAATTGTAGAGGAATTTTAATTCATCAACATTGCTGCTCTGGCAAAGGATCATATCCAAAGACCTAGGAGTGCAGACATGCTACACACCTTTTCTCCTTCTGGCTGGAATAGAAACCTACCCTTAGGACACACCTTAATCCCAAGCAATACAGTCAAAGTTCGTATGTAGAAGGAAGCACCCACCTTTGAAACTAATATCTAATGAGGTATTAATAAAGGAAAGCAGAGAAAGATTTGGCAGATTATCATAAGCTCAACTTTCATTTGAATTCCTGCAGTTTGACGCAATTTAATTTATGGAGTTCAGAAATCAGAGCAATTTAGTCAAATGTCGAGAGAAGCCATTTTGAATCAATCATCTTAGGACTTTGAGCTAAATACCTGAGTTGAACCAGCCAGCCTGAATTAAGAAAGACAAAGAAAGGGTGAGCTTATTTAACAATAGGCCCCTGAGACAGCAATTGCATCTGTTGAATAAAAGATACCTTTACATCTGGTGCTGCAACATGCCTTGAGAAAGAAAAAACCCAACAGCATTGGGGAAAGCAGAAGATGCATGACAGAAATGTTGCAGAGGATAGAAGACCAAAACTCTTAACAAAATAACCATATTTGATGTCATTTGTTTACTTTTGCACAAACCACCACATTATTTCCCTAAGTGACTGTTTCAATGTAATGAAATTTCAGTTTGTTTATGAACTTGCTAGCTTTGACATATGTACATATTTAAATAGTAGCTGTTCTATGAGGTTTATTTAATCAAATTTTATCATAATTTATTATATTTTTATATTTTATTATATAATGTTTTAAGTAGTTTATGTGCTTATTTCTGTTTTCTAAAAATCTGTAACTTCATCTTTATTTTTCCTTTATTTTTTGTTTTGCTTTTCTTTTAAATTTTTTTTAATCACTTTACTTTTCAACACTTTATCCTCTAATAAATTTAGTCTCTGATTTTATGTCAAGGTCTTTAATCCATCTGGACTTCAGTTTTGTACACAGTGATAAATACAGGCCTATTCGATTTTTTTTTTCATGCAGACATTCAGTTCGACCAACACCAGTTGTTAAAGATGTTTTCTTCTTTTCATTGTATGGTTTTGGCTTCTTTGTCAAAAATTAGGTGTCCATAGTTGTGAGTGTTTATTTCTGGGTCTTCAATTCAGTTCCATTGATCAATGTGTCTGTTTCTATACCAATACTATACAATTTTTTATTACTATTGCTCTGTAGTATAACTTGAAAAAACTTGAGAAATTAAACTTCAACAAATCAAATAATCCAATAAAAATGGGGTAAAGAGCTATACCGAGAATTCACAACAGAAGAAAACTGTAATGGCAGAGATGCACTTAAAGAAATGTTCAATGTCCTTAGCCATCAGAGAATTGCAAATCAAAACAACTCTTAATAGATTCCAGGCAAAATGGCTAAGATAAAAAAATGCAAAGTGACAAGGCATGGTGGTGAAGATGTGGAGAAAGGGGAACATGCCTTTATTGCTGGTGGGAGTGCAAACTTTCATAACATCTCTGGAAATCAATCTGGCACTTCTTTCAGAAAACTACAAATATTTCTACCTCAAGACTCAGCTATACCACTCTTGGGCATATACCCAAAAGATGCCCCATCATACAACAAGAATCTTTTGCTCAACTATGTTCGTAGCAGCTTTATTTGTAATAGTGAGAAAGCAGAAACAACCTAGATGCCCCTCAACCTAGGAATGGATAACAAAATTGTGGTACATTTACACAATGGAATTCTACTCAGATATTAAAAACAAAGAAATGGTGAAATTTGCAGGCAAATGGTGGGGACTAAAAAATGTCACCCTAAATGAGGAAACACAGACCCAGAAATACACACAGGGCATGTACTCACTTATAAGTATAGTAGTGCAGGATGACCATACTGCAATCCACAGACCTAAAGAAGCTTAGTAACCAAGAGTAGCCGAGGGAGGGTGCTGGGAAACCACTCAAACGGGGACATAGAACACCGTACAAAAGTGCCTAGAGAGGGAACATGGATAAAGAATGGGGAGTGAAACAGTTAAGGTATATGGAGAAGAAGGGCTGGGAGCTGGCAGAGCTGGGAACAAGAAGGGAAACTGGGAAGAGGGGCATCTCTTTGACAACTATGAGGCCTGTGACAAGGTAGGCACCTGAGAGTGCCTCTAGCTTAGATTCCTAATGGTGTGGCAGGAGGCATGATGATGAAAACCTCTTAGCCAGGTGGGACTACTGGAAGGAAGGAACAACAACCCACCAACAAAACACTTGATCCATAAATTACTCTGCCTCAAAGAAGTGAAAATATAAAAAAGGTAACACAGATTGAGGGAATGTCCAACCAATAACTGACTAAACCAGGGAACCACCCCAGAGTAGAGAGCCAGCCCCTGACACTATTAATGGTGTTCTGCTATGTTTGCAGACAGGAGACTAATTTGGCTGTCATCAAGGAGGCTCCAGCAAACAGCTGATTCAGACAGATGCTGGGACTTGGAACCAAGCATGGGGCAAAGCTCCTGGGGTCCTGTGGAAGTTTTGGTGAAAGATTGAAGGACCTGAAGGGCACAGAAACCTCAAAAGAAGACCAGCAAAGACAAATAACCCAGTCCCATAGGCATTTATGGAGACTGAGACATCAACTAAGGAGCATGCATTGTGTAGACCTAGGTCCCCTACACATATGAGACTAATGGGTGTCTTGGTCTTCCTATGGGACATATGAGGAGTGTGTGTTGGCATGTTTCTAACATGGACTCTGTTGGTTATCAAGAAAAAGAAACTTGTCATAAGAAGATGAAAAATTTAGAAAGAAACTGAGTTCTTAAATTCTGGGCATAACCTAAAAGAATGCTGTAATTACATGTGAAGTGAATGCTGAAATTTCAGGAGTCTAAATGTGCCCAGAGCCTTCATATTGCTACATCTCATAGAACAATTTCAACTAAAATCAACTATAATCTTATTTGGGTGAGGAATCTGGAATGTATTTAATACAAATAATGTTAAAGTGTATTTGTAGCTTGCCATGAATGAAAGATAAGTTAACCTGGAACAGGGAGTGAATAAGTTGAAACTCATCAAAATTATGGCAAACTCAGTGTTGGTTAAATATGTTTGGTCTGAATATGATCTAAAGGATACCTCTTCAATCAGGAAATTATGACTTAGAGATTTGTGAATCGTGTTTGCTATTTAAAATTATACAAATTGGTAGAGTAGAAATTAAAAAGCTCAGAAATCATCAACCATGAAATAACTTTAAAATGATCTCCTTATACATTCCTATTTTAATGTGTTATGCCCATTAAAGCATTTTGCTTCAAAATGCTCATTCTGGATAATAAATTGAGTAGGAGTGGAAATGTTGCTTTAGACTTGCTAATACTGAGACTATGAAAAAAGAACTGCATGTTGCCTAATCAATTGTAAAGCAAATGATGATCTCTCTATTCAGGGATGTGATGCTGGTCTTCCCAGAACCAGGGAATGGATAGCATAGTCATATTCAAATCAATTGCAGTCATAGTTTTCCTACATTGAACATTAAACTGTTATTTCTCCTTAACAATGCCATAGTTAGATATTGTAATGTTTGGGTAAGCTGTAGCAGTTAATTTGTTGAATGGGTACCTAAGAGAAACGCTGTGGGGATACTCACCTGAGAAGGGTGAAGGGTGGGAAACACAGAGGAAGGAGAGAAACAACACTGAAGATATTTGAAAGAGCCATAGGAAAACATGCTCTTTGACATTTACTTAAAGTTACACATATATAAGTACATGCATACACAAGTATACACAGCTGAAATGAAGTTACGTCAATCGGATGTGATAGTATTGTCTGTAAGAATCACAGGGTATCTAAAAGAAAATAAGAGAAAAAACAAACAAACAAACAAAATGACCTCAGTGCCAGGCAAGGGAAACTTCCTCTGCAGTTATGGGTCAGAGAAATCAAGGAGACTTCCATAGCAGTATAGGACCCTTGCTATTGTCCTTGATTGTGTCTGAGGTGTTGAGGTCGGGAACCCATTGCTGAAGGCATCACACACTTCTAACATTGAACTTGGAAGAATCATACTAAAACTGGCCTGAAGTACTCTTTCATCCGGTCTTTCTTTCATAGAGTAAGAAGAAGTTTTACAAGTTGCAAAAGAACAAAAAAATAACAATAGTCCTACATACCTGTATTGCTTATAAATAGCAATCATCATTATAATGACAAATATATTGATGGATGCAATAGTAACATTTATATCCTGAGGGTAACAAATAGGTTTCTAATTATATTTAAGCTCCACTAAATACGTAGAAATTTATGCCATGTACCAGAAACTTAGCCCCCTAGCATAAAAAGTTTTGCATGATATGTTCCTAAAGCCCGGCTTTCCAGAATGTAATAAAAGAAATACACAAGTGGTGAAATGGACAGAACAATCGATCATGAAATTCTTTTTTTTTCTTTTTTTTAATTTTTATTAATTACACTTTATTCACTTTGTATCTCCCCATAAACCCCTCTCTCCCCCCCTCCCAATCCTACCTTCCCTCCCCCTTCTCCACGCATGCCCCTCCCCAAGTCCAATGATAGGGGAGGTCTTCCTCTCCTTCCTTCTGATCCTAGTCTCAAATTTTGTCAGGAGTGGCTGCATTGAGATAACATAGAACCCCTGCACAGATGTAGCCCATGGCAGTTCAGTGTCTAAGTGGGTTCCATAGTAGTGGAAATAGGGACTGCCTCTGACATGAACTGACTGGCCTGCTCTTTGATCACCTCCCCCTGAGGGGGGAGCAGCCTTACCAGGCCACAGAGGAAGATCATGGAATTCTTATACTGATTTGATACACCTATAACAAAATCCCTGAATCTAAGTTTCTTCATTTTTAAACTTTCCAGTAATTAAGAAGAGAATTATTGCACTTTTCTCAAAGCACTTGCACTTAATTGCAGGGTATTTATATCCCATATAAAGACGTGAATATTAATATAAAAAATGTACTCTGCTAGAGGGTCCAGGCAAAGAGAGAAAAAATATGGGGAGGAAGATAGAGATAGGGAGATAATGAGAAAGAGAGAAAGAGAGAGAGGGAGAGACAGAGAGCACTCATTTTTATATGTGAATAATAATTTCTCTGGTTCCAGGAGAGAAATGGTAAAATCAAATTAGAAGCTCAGAATTAAATAACTTAGGTGCTTGGGTTTATGTGGGAATTTATTTTTACCTCCTTCTTCCTATGACTCCATCATGTTAACACGCTGAACTAAAAGCATTATAATCTAAAAGTCAATATCCTGAAAAGTATCTATTAGAACCTCACCTTCGAGAAAAAATACTGTACTTGACTGAGCGTTAAGTCTCTGGTTTGTTTATTCGAGGAGAGATTCCCCATACAGCCTTGGCAGCTGTTCAAAGTCTACATCTAAATGCAAATAATTCAATAGGATCAAAGCACTGTCTCTTTTAGGAGTGGTTTACATGGAATATAAATTTTGAATAGTTGCAGCAGTAAATATATTTTTCATCCTACTGTCTATAAAATGTTTTAATTGGTTATTTATGAAGGATTATGAATCTCAACAACACAAAAGGGATCAGGGAAAAAGCACATTTTAAATTTTATAATAACTGTTTTCAATCTTTACAGCAATGTTTTATGGAATAGAAAATATACTCAGAAAGTTACAAATGCCAGTGCAAAACTGGCTTTCTCTCCCCATTTATATTTAATGTTCTGGCTACCAACAATAGAGGAAGAGAGGATAACAAAAGTAAAAATATTGCCCTAGTTTAAACATGTCTGCTATATTTTTGTTTCTTGGAAATTTTTGTCTTCCCCTTACTAGGCAACCCACTTGGATACTGAGCTGCCATGGGCTACATCTGAGCAGGGGTACTCCCCCTCCCCCGATAGAGGAGCAGCCATGCCAGGCCACAGAGGAGGACACTGCAGCCAGTCCTTATGAGACCTGATAAGCTAGGGTCAGATGGAGGGGAGGTGGGCCTCCCATATCAGTGGACTAGGAGAGGGGCATGGGAGGAGATGAGGGAAGGAGGGTGGAATTAGGAGGGAATGAGGGAGTAATAAACATGATGGCAGACAGACTGGTGAAGAGTTGAGATAAGGTTAGCCTCAATGATGATTTTCATGTGAATTTCCTGAATTTTTTCAGAGATATGTACTTTTTCCATACAGATGTTTACTTTACCAACATTAATTTAGAGATAATACATAATCAGGTTCTACCAAAACAGAGCTACTGTCTCATTACAAAATTTAAAGTATAAATTGACAAATTTAACTCAGGAAACATATGAAACAAGTTACCACCACCTCCACAATATAAATAACATCATGTTCTCAAATTCTTCTAACTTTTCTAAATGACTAAATAATTAAGAAGAATGTTACCTTACAAAAATATGGAACAGATTCATTGAATGTTTTAAAATACCATTTTCCATTGATTGAATGCATAAAAAAGATGTTAGTCATTTTATGAAGAAAATACTTACTGGCTATTTATTTTAGAACTTTTATTCTATTTTAATGATCATTACCATAATAGTATAAATTAGATAAATTCTAGTCAATATAAAATATTAAAACTTGTTATAAAAGACTGGATTAATTCCATAATTTTTATTTTCATCTAAGATTTTCATAAAAGTACAAATTCAATTTAATTGGTTTCTTGTCAGTCTCTGAACATTTTAGGAATTCCATTCTATTTTACCACAGAAGGCATTTCATTATAGACAAGTGCACAAATAAGATCCCATTTGAAGTTTGCAGTGACTGAGCATACCTTTTCCTTAGACAAACAAGCATTCTAAATGCCTCATAATAAAACTAAGCTGTCTAAACAGAACCTGATGCCTCTTTATGGAATGATGGCCTATTTTCTACCTTCCATCAAAAATTGCTTCAATGAGGAACTAAAAGTCTTTTCCCAGACTTTAGTCTTTTCACACACAGAAAACATGCTTTTTAAGCTTTATATTTGCTGTAATGTATCATGGGCAAATTAACATTTTACATTTTTGAAGATATATATGGGCTACATATATAATTATATGTAAATATATACAAAAGGGATCAGGAAAAAAAATATATATATTCTTATCATGTTATGTATAAAAACATACTATTTTATCTTAAATACAAAATAGTTGACTACTTCAGTATGAATTTCTGAGGTAGGAAGTTATTCTCTAAGAGCACGACAAATAAAACAAGAAATTATACAGTACAGACTTTTGTTTTAGTACATAAACAATTTGAGTGATAAAGTAAAGCCTTTATATGCATTGTTCTTTTTTCTTTTTCATTTTCCAGATCAGCCTTCCAAGGGATGCACTTTATTTTCTGATAGCTATTTCTGTTTCGAACATCAGGTAACTGACAAGAGAAGAAACAGAAACCAGAAAAAAAAAAATTGGCACCTTACCCTGTATCACCCCCAAACCAATGCCTAGATACCAGCATAGGGACACAATCAAAAATGTCTAGGACAACATGTCACCAAAAAAGCCAACCTAACCTACTAGAGCAGTACCTCAATATTCCAACATAGCTGAAGAATAAGAAAAAGACATTAAAACCTACTCTGTGAAGATGACAGAGAAAATTTAAAAAGAAGCGAGTGAACTTAAAGAAATCAAGAGAGAAATAAAGAAACAAAAATAGAGGAAATGATTAAATTTCTTAAGCAAGAAACTGAAGAAAAATCTAAACAGCTGAACACGTGAAAATGTAAATATTCACAACAAAGAAAACATTAACTGAGGGAATTCTGAAAATTGAAATGCAAAGTACACAAACAGAAACCTTGGGCATAAACATAGGGAACACAATAAAAGCCTTCTAAGAGGAAAGTTCATAGTACTAATAATGACTACACAAAAATTGGATAGATCTCATACTAGCAACTTAAAAGCACACCTGAAAGCTCTAGAGAAAAATGAAGCAAGCATACTCAACAGGAGCAGACAGTAAAAATTAATCAACCTGGGAGGGATAAAGTCAATAAACTACAAAAAGAACAATACCAAGAATCAACAAAACAAACATTTGCTTGTTTGAGAAAATCAACAAGATAAATAAAACTTTATCTAAACTAATTGAAAGACACAGCAAAAGAATATCCAAATAAACAAAATAAGAAACAAAAAAGGAAACATAGCCCAAAACAACAAGGAAATCAAAAGAATCATTAGGTCATACTTTAAAAACCAGTACTCTCCAAAAATTGAAAATGTAAAGAAAACATAATTTTCTTGACATATAGTAATTACCAAAATTAACTCCAGATCATATAAATAATTAAAATTACCTATAACCTGTAAATAAATAGGGTTATTCATTAAAATCTATTAACCAAAAATAGTTAATGTGGGAGTATAAAAGCATAGCTTTCTACAATTCTTTCTATCTATCTATCTATCTATCTATCTATCTATCTATCTATCTATCTATCTATCTATTACTATGTATTTACTTTATATCCCCGCTGTAGCCCCTCATTTCCTCCTAGTCATACTCACACTTCCTCTTCTGTCCCTATGCCCCTTCTCTAGGCCACTGATAGTGGAGGACCTCCTCTCATTCTATCTAACCCTAGCCAATCAGGTCTCATCAAGGCTGGCTGCATCATCTTTTGCTATGGCCTGGCAAGGAGGCACTCCCCAGGGGGATGGGATCAAATAGCCCAGACACTGAGTTCTTTCTACAAGACATTCAAAGAAGAGGTAATGCCAATACTCCTCAAATTATTCAATTCAATAGAAATAGAAAGTTTTTTTAGTTTCCATGTGTATTTATGCATTTTGTTATTTCTGTTGTTGTTGAAGTCGAGTTTTAGGCCATGGTGGTCTTCTAGGATATAAGGGATTATTTTGATCTTCTTGTATCTGTTGAGGCTTGCTTTGTTCACAACTATATGGTCAATTTTTGAGAAGGTTCCATGATGTGCTAAAAGAAAAAAAAAAAAAAACCAAAAAAAAAAATAAATAAAACAGTACACTGTTTTGAGTTTGGGTGAAGAATTCTGTAGACATCAATGCTTCCTCAAGATCCAGCTATAGCATTCTTAGGCAAATTTCAAAAATTCTCAAGTATACAACAAGGACATTTGCTCAACCATGTTCAAAGCAGGCTTATTTGTAATAGCAAGAATTAGGAAAAAACCCAGATGTCCCTCAAGTGACAAATGGATACATAAATTGTGGTACATTTACACAATGGAATATTACTCAGCAATTAAAAACGAGGAAATTATGAAATTTTGAGGCAAATGGTGGGTTGTAGAAAAGATCACCTTGAGTGAGGAATCCCAGAAACAGAATGACACACATGGTATATATTCAGTTATAAGTGGGTATTAAATATACAATATAGGATAAACATACTAAAATCTGTACACCTAAAGAAGCTAAGAAAGAAAGAGGACCCTGGGTAAGATGATCATATCCTCACTCAGAAAGGCAAACTGGACAGACATTAGAAGAGGGAGAAAACAGACAACAGGACTGGAGCTTGCCACAAAGGCCCTCTGAAAGTTTCTACCCAGCCAGGTATCAAAGCAGATACTCAGAATCATAGCCAAACCTTGGGCAGAGTGCAGGGAATCTTATGAAAGAAGGGAGAGTTAGTCAGACCTGGAGGGGACAGGAGCTCCAAAAAGAGAGCAACAGAATCAAGAAATCTGGGCCCAGGTGTCTTTTCTCAGACTGGTACTCCAACTAAGCGCTATGCATGGAGATAACCTAGAAACCATGCACAGATGAAGTCCATGGCAGCTCAGAGAACCCTTACTAGTGGGTTCCCTAATAATGGGAACAGGGACTGTCTCTGGCATGATTTCAGTGGCAGGCTCTTTGATTATCTCCCCCTGCATGGGGAGCAGCTTTACCAGATCACATAGGAAGACAATGCAGCCAGTCCTGATGAGACCTGATAGGCTAGGGTCAAAGTGAAGGGGAAAAGGACCTTCCCTATCAGTGGACTTGGAGAAGTATATGACAGGAGATAACTGAAGGAGAATTAGATTGGTGGCTACAGCTGAGATACAAAGTGAATAAACTGAAATAAATAAATTAATTAATTAAAAAAGAAATGGAAGGAATATTTCTAATTTTATTCTAGGAACCAAATATTACCCATAAACTCAAGACACACTAGCATTAAGGAAAGACAGAGAAGTATTGACCAATTTCCCTTATGAACTTAGATGCAAAAATCATAGTAAAATATTTGCAAACAGAATCCAAGAATATATCAACAAAATCATCCAACATGATCAAGTATTCTTCATTCCAGAGATGCATAGCCAGTTCTACATTACAAACTTTCAATGTAATCTACCATAGAAAGGAACTAAAAAAAATTATAATCATCTCATTAGATGCCAAAAAGTAGTTGAAAAATCCAACACATTTTTATGATAGAAGTCTTGGAGCAAACAGGGCTTGGGGAGGGGCATGCATGCAGAAAGGGGGCGAGGGTGGGACCGGGAGGGGAGGAGGGAGGGGTTTTTGGGGGGATACAAAATGAAAAAAAGTGTAATTAATAAAAGTTAAATAAAAAATTTAAAAAAATAAATAAACATTACCTCAGAGTAAAAAAAAGGATATATACTAACCGTAATAAATGAAAGATACTGATAGCTGACAGCCAATATCAAATTAAATGGAGACAATGTCAATGCAATTTTACTAAAATCAGGAACAAGACAAGGTTGTATGTATCTTTTGAATATAGTATTTGAAATTTTAGCTAGAGCAATAAAACAGCTGAACAGGATCATTGAGATAAAAATTGGAAAGAAAGAAGTCATAGTATGATTTTTTTTTTTTTTTGCAAATGATATGATAGTATACAAAAGCAAACTCAAAAATTCTACCAGGGTACTCCTAGAGCTGATAAACTCCATCAGTGTAGTGGTTGGATTTAACATTACCTCAAAAAATTTGTAGCTCTCCTATATAAAAAAGATAACCTTCTGAGAAATAAGTCATGGAAACACCACCTTTCACAATAGCCAAAAATAATACAAAATCTCTTAGTGTAACTGTAGCTAAGCAATTGAAAGACTTGTATGACATGAATTTTAAGTCTTTGAAGAAGAAAATTGAAGAAGATATAAGATGGAAAGATCTCCCAAGCTCATGAATTGATATGGATAACATTGTGAAAATGACCATCCTACCAGAGCAATTTACATATTCAAGACAATCCCCATCAAAATTATAACACAAGTCTTTAAAGAATTTGGAAGGAGATTTCTCAATTTCATTTGAAAAAACAAATACCTCAGGATAGCTAAAACTATCCTGAAAAATAAGCTATCACCATTACTGATTTAACATTCCACTACAGAGCTTAAAACAGTGGCATATTGTGGAATTTGCCATAAAAACAGACACATTGATCAATGAAATTGAATCATAGATTCAGACAGAAAGCCACACACCAATAGGCACCTTAATTTTAATAAAGAAGCCGGAAATACATAATGGAAGTGATGAAAACATTTTTAACAAATAGTTCTGGTTTAACTGGATGTCTGTATGACCAATAATGCAAATAAAACTATATTTATCTCCTGTACAAAACTCAAAATTAAGCACATCAAAGATGTCAACCTTAAACAAGACATACTAAACATAACAGAAGAGAAATTAGGGAATAGTCTTAAATGCATCCTCACAGGAGACAATAGAACACTGATAGTGCAAGCATTAAATTGATATAAATGGACCTTATGAAACTGAAAAATTCTAGTATTATTATTAAAATTTATTCACTTTGTATCCGAGCTGTAGTCCCCTCCCTCATCGCATCCTTGCCCATCTCTCCTCCCTCTTCCCTGCCTAAGCCCCTACTCTACTCCAGTGGTAGGGGAAAGCCTCCTCCCCTACTACTTGAACCTGGCCTATCAGTTCTCATCAGGATTGTTTGAATCTTCTTTCTCTGTGGTGTAGTAAGGCTACCCCACCAGAGGGTGTTGATCAAAGAGCAGGCAACAGAGTTCAAGACAGAGACTATCCCTGCTCCCCTTACTAGGGATTTCCTCATTGAGACTGAGCTGCCCATGGGTTACATCTGAGCAGGGAATCTAAGTCTTCTCTCCACATGGTCTTTGGTTGATGTTCAGTCTCTGCAGACCCCACTGGGCCCAGGTTTTTGGGGTACAGAGCTAAACAGAGAATTCTCAACAGAAGAATATAGAACGACAGAAAAACCCTTAAAGAAATGCCCAATGTACTTAAGTGATCAGAGAAAGGCTAATCAAAATGACCCTGAGATTCCACATTACACAAATCAAAATGGCTAGGATCAAAAACTCAAGTGACAACACATGTTGGAGAGATTGTGGAGAAAAGGAAACATTCCTCCATTGTTGGTGGGAATGTAAACTTGTACAACCACTTTGGAAGTCAATATGGTGCTTTTTCAGATAATTAGTAGTGCTACCAAAAGACCCAGCTATACCACTCCTAGGCATATACCCAAAATATTTATTATTTATTACAGTTTACTCACTTTGTATCCTGGCTGTGGCCTCCGCTCTTATTTCCTCCCAACCCCATTCTCCCTATTCTTCCCAAATACCCCTCAACTAATCCACTGATAATGAATGTCCTCCTCCTCTTCTATCTGACCCTAGCCTATCAAGTCTGATCAAGACTGGAGGCATTTTCTTCCTCTGTGGCCTGGCAAGGCTGCTCCTCACAAGAGTAAGTGATCAGAGAGTCTGCCACAAAGTTCATTTAAGAGACAGTCCTTGCTCCATTTAGTAGGGCACCCATTTGGAGAGTGAGTCTATGGGCTACATCTAAGCATTCTCTATGCATGCTCCTTGGTTGGGGTATCCATCTCTTCAGGGAACCCATGGCTTAGTTTGTTTGGCTGTGTTGGTCTCCTTTTGTAGCTCATGTCTCATCCAGGTCTTTGCATATCCCCATCTTTCATAAAATTCCATGCCTGCTGCCCAAAGTTTGGCTATGAGACACAGCCTCTGCTTTGATACCTCAATTTGAGGAGTCTCCAAGAGGCCATCAGTGTTAGGCTCCTGTACTATTCCCTGCCTTCTGCTTTTGCCATTCTGAATGAGGATTGATTATCTCCCATAGGGGCTTCCTTGTTTAGCTTCTTTAGGAGTATAGATTTTAGTATGTTTATCCTATATTATATGTCTAATAACCATTTATGAGTCAGTACGTACCACGTGTGTCTTTCTCCTTCTGGGTTACCTCACTCAGGATGATCTTTTCTTGTTCCCACCATTTGCCTGCAAATTTCATGGTTTCCTTCTTTCTAATAGCTGAGTAAATATACCACAATTTCTGTAGTTATTCCTCCATTGAGGGACATCTAGGTTGTTTCTTGATTCTGGCTATTACTAAAAGAGCTCCTATAAACATGGTTGAACAAATGTTTTTGTTGTTTAGTTGAACATAGTTTGGATATATGCATAGGAATGGCATGGCTGGATTTTGAGGAGGCAATATTCCTGATTTTCTGAAAAATTGCCAGGTTGATTTACAAAGTGGTTGTATAAATTTGCATTCCCACCAGCAGTGGGAGAAGCGTTTCTCTTTCTCTACAACCTCCCCAGCATGTTCTGTCACTTGAGTTTTTAATCTTAGTCTTCTGATGGGTGTAAGGTGAAATCTCAGGGTCATTTTGATTTGCATCTCCCTGCTATCTATGGACATTGAACATTTCTTCAAGTGTTTCTTTGATTTAATATTTCTCTATTGAGTATTCTCTTTTTAGCTCTTTACCTCATTTTTTTAAATTGGTTTACTTGGTTTCTTTGTGTTTAACTTTTTAAGTTATTTTTATATATTCTGGATATTAGACCTGTGTCAGAAAAAGGGTTACAGAAGATTCTTTCCCAATCTCTAGGCTATCATTTTGTTCTGAAGACAGTGTCCTTTGCTTTACAGAAGCTTTTCAGTTTCATGAGGTCCTATTTACTGATTGTTGCTCTTAGAGCCTGTGATGTGGGTGTTCTGTTCAGGAAGTTGTCTCCTGTACCAATGAGTTCCAGGCTCTTCCCCCCACTTTTTCTTCTAACAGGGTTAACCTTGGTGTGTCTCTAACCAAATATGTGAAAAACCTGTATGAAAAAAAATCTGTGAAAAAAGAAACTAAAGAGGATATCAGAATATAGAACATTTCCCATACTCATGGATCAGTAGAATTTACATAATTAAACTGGCCATGCTACCAAGAGCAATCTACTGATTCAATGCAACTCTCATCAAAAATAAAAACACAATTTCTCACAGAACTTGAAAGAACAATTATCAGTTTCATATAGGAAAACAAATATTCCAGAACTGTTAAAACAATCCTGTACAATAACAGATATTCTGGAAGCATCTCCATTCCTGTACTATAGAGCAACAGTAATGAAAATTGCATTGTATTTGCAAAGAAACAAGTGGATGATTAACGAAATTGAATAGAACACATAGAAATAAAGCCACACACCTACAAATACTTGATTTTTGACAAAAAAGCCAAATCCATACAATGAAAAAAAAAAAAAAAAGACAGAATCTTCAACAAATGGCTATGGTCTAACTAGATGTCTACATGTAGAAAACTGTAAATAGATCCATATTTATCACCCTGCACAAAGCTAAAGTCCAAGTAGATCCAAGAACTCAACGTAAAACCAGACACATTAAAAGATCATTTCAGTTGGAAAAAATGACAGTATACAGAATGGGAGAAAAATTTCATCAACTAAGCATCCAATAGCTGGCTATATAAAAAATATTTCAGGCACTCAATAATTTAGACATCAGCAAACCAAATATAGAGTTTAAAAATGTGATACCGATCTAAACAGAAAATTCAATAGTAGAAAGTCAAATGACTGAAAAATACTGAAAGAAATTTTCAAGATCCTTAGCCACCAGGGAAATGAAAATCAAAGTTACTTTGAGATTCCTTAATATAGCTGTCAGAATGGCCAAGATATACAACATTAGTGGTGCCTTATCCTGCAAGGATATGAACCAAGGGAAAACTCCATTGCTGGTGGTAGTGCAATCTTTTACAACTCCTATGCTATCAATATGTCAGTTCTTCAGGAAGCTGGGAATCCATCTACTTCAAGACCTAGCAATATTACTTTTGAGCATATGCCCAAAAACTGTTCCATCCTACTACAAAGATATTTGTTCAACCATGTTAATAGTGGCTTTATTCATAATAGCCAGAAACTGGAAACATTCTAGATGTGCTTCAACAGCAGAACGAATAAAGAAGCTGCATTAATTTCCACAATGGACTGTTATCTCTTAGGACAAAGATGACATCATGAAATTTGAAAGCAAATAGATGGGCTAGAAAAAAGTATCCTCTTGAGCAAGATGTCCCAGCCCCAGAAAGACAAATCTGATATGTACATGCTTAGAAGAGGATATAATCTGATAAGTAAAGGATAGTCATGTGACAAACCATAGCTACAGCTATGCTGTACCTTAAGCATAGCTCAAGGGGTGACATAAGCATCTTCCTGGAAAAGTAATGTAACATAGATCTTGAAGCTGGCCTGGATACATGTGGGGATGGAACAGGAGGGATCATTTGGGGAGGAAAGAATGGAGCAAGGGAGTATGGCATGAGATGGCTGGAGGAGGGAGGCATTTAGAGGACACTGTGGAAACCTAAAGCATGAAATCTTCCTGGAACCTATGAAGGTGAACCTAGCAAGAACTCCTGCTAATGGAGGATAAGAAAACTGATCTGGGCATCTTCTGTAATAAGGCAAGCCTTCCAATGTTGTGTCTGGTACAACATGCCAGCCACCAAACCTTTTGACCCACAACCTGTGCCGCATGCATTGTGCTGGTTGCTGAGACATTATCGGGGTGGTTAAATATTGATTGATCTAACTTGAGTCCCAGCTCATAAGATGAAACCCAAACCCAACACTGTTTAGACAGTAACTATAGGCAGTCCTAGAGTAGAACCAAAAACTAATATAAAAAGACAGGAAAAATTAAAAGAAAAAGAAACATCAATGAAATGATTCTTAATAATATTCAGCTACACTTATAGATCTATTACTGGCTCACCAGAAAGGCTTCTTCCAGAAGTTGATGGGAGTATATGGAGAAAGCCACATTCAAAGGTTCAGCTCTGGGAACTCCACACATGAGGGAGAGGCAAAATAGTGGGAGTCAGAGGGACAGAGGATACCAAAAGACCATGGCCCACAGAATCAACCAAGCAAGGCTCATAGTGGTAGCCTGCATTGGTCTTTCTGGGTCCATTGCATACTTGACTGTAGTTGTTTGTCTTGTGGCTTTTATAAGAATCTTAGTAGTTTGGTGGAAGTTTTCCCTGATTGTTTTGCTTTAACTTGGAACAATTTTGCTTCTACTGAGTTGCCTAGCCCAGTCTTGATATGAGGTTTTTTGCCTAGTCTTATTGCATCCTGCTATGCCTTGTTCTGTTGATATTCCCGGAGGCATGCTCTTTTCCAAAGGAAAGTGTAGAAGCAGTAGATCTGAGGGAGAGGGTAGGTTGGTGGGTGATGGGAGAATATGAGAGAGGGAAGTCTGTCTCCAGAAAGTATTGTATAAGAGAAAAATAAATTAAAAAATGAAATTATACAAAGTTTGCAAATGTGGTCATGATTAATAGAGGGAGCAAGAGGTAGGATATATGTGGAAGAGACTGTAAGAAGCATAAAAAGGAGAATTTATGGAATTACATTTTAATTTAATACTAATAGGAAGAATTTACAGAGTGATGTCATGAGTTAGTTAGCTGCATGCATTTAAAATTAGACAGAAATGTCTCAGGTTCAAGCATTGCCAAATGTCAATATAAATTATCAGTAAATTCTTTGACTTCTTAACCTGAAGTTTCAACTTAGGGAATAGACTAGTAATAGAAAGAAAAATAGTTTGGTAACAATCAAAGTATGTGAACATCCTTACTATGATGTTCTTGTGTATAAGAATACATATAGTACATGTTTGGAATTATATGTGTAACATTTTCATGAAGATAGATTAATCAATGAATAGAGTATACTTTGTGATACATTGAATTTTTCCTTCTGAACAAGAGTGTTTACTTAAAAAATATATGGCCAATTGTTTATCACACCATATTTAGAAAAACTATTGCAATAAAACACTGTAGATTCAATGCCAGATATAACTAACTTGAGACGTTTTATCTTCTCAGAACTGTCTTTTATTAAACAAATTTGAGGGGGGATCCAAGATGTCAGCACTGGGAGAAAACACATAATAATCAAAACAGTAAGTGTATAGAACAAAGAAAAATGCTAAAAGTTGCAAGGGAAAAAGGTCAAGTAACGTTTAATAGCAAACCCATCAGAATCACCCCTGGCTATGAAAGTTAGAAAGGACTGGACAGATATCATGCAGACCCTAAGGGAACACAGATGTCAGCCTAGGCTACTACACCCAGCAAAACTCTCAGTTCTCACAGATGGAGAAAACAAGATATTCAACGACAAAAACAAAATTCAACATAACCTACACACAAATCCAGCATTACCATGTTTATAGCAGCTTTATTTGTAATAGCCAGAACATGGAAACAACCCAGATGACCCTCAGTTGAGGAATGGATACACAGTGAAATATTACTCAGCAATAAAAAACAAGGAAATCATGAAATTTGCTGGTAAATTGTGGGACCTAGAAAAGATCATCCTGAGTGAGGTATCCCAGAAGCAGAAAGACACACAGCGTATATACTCACTCATAAGTGGATATTAGACATATAATACAGGATACACCTACTAAAATCTATACATTTAAAGACACTAATCAAGAAGTAGGACTCTACTGGCTAAATGCTCAAACCCTATAGAGAAAGGAAAAGAAGATGGACATCAGAAGAAGGAGAAAACAGGAAAAAGTTCAGGAGCCTGCCACAAAGATCTCTGAAAGGCTCTACCCTGTAGGGTATCAAAGAGATGCTGAGACTTATGACCAACCTTTGGGCAAAGTGCTTGGAATTTCCTGAAAGAAATAGGAAATAATAAGACCTGAAGAGGACAGGAGCTCTACAAGGAGAGCAACAGAACCAAAAATTCTGGGCACAGGGGTCTTTTCTTAGATGGAGACTCCAACCAAGGGCGTCGATGGAGATAAACTAGAGCCCCTGCACAGATTGTGGCCCATGGCATTTCAGTGTCTGAGTGGGTTCCATACAAATGGGAACAGGGACGGTCTCTGACATTAACTGATAGGCCTGCTCTTTGATCACCTCCCCCTGAGGGGGCAGAAACCTTGCCTGGCCACAGAGGAAGACAATGCATCCACTCCTGATGAGACCTGACAGACTAGGATCATAGGGAAGGAGAAGGAGATCTCCCCTATCAGTGGACTTGGGGAGAGCCATGCATGGGGAAAAGGGAAGAAGGGAAGGATTGGGAGAGGATGATTGAGGGGGCTGGAAGGGAATACAAAGTGAATAAAGTGTAATTAGTAAAATGAAAATAAAAAATGAAATAAAAACTGATTTGAATAACTTGTAACCCAAGGGTCAGTTGGAAAGTAGAGTGAACATTATAAGGGGACAGTAGAGATAAGAATATCTCTTCTAATATCCACTTATAAGTGAGTATATACCACATATGTCTTTCTGCTTCTGGGTTACCTCACTCAAGATTATATTTTCTAGTTCCATCCATTTGCCTGCAAATTTCAGGATTTCTTATTTTTAATAGAAGAGTAGTATTCTATTGAGTAAATGTACCATAAATTCTGTATCCATTCCTCTGTTGAGGGACAGTTGATTTTCAAAGTGGTTGTACAAGTTCATATTTCCACCATCAATGGAGGAGGGTTCTGCTTTCTTCATACCCTCTCCAGCAAGTGCTGTCACTTGAGATTTTGATCTTAGCCATTTTGATGGGTGTAAGGTGAAATCTCAGCATTGTTTTGATTTACCTCTCCCTAATGCCTAAGGATGTTGAACATTTCTTTAAGTATTTCTCTGCCATTCAATATTCCTCATTTAAGAATTCTCTTTAGCTCTATACCCATTTTTTAATAGGATACCTCAATTTGTTGCTTTTTAACTTCTTGAGTTCTTTATATATTCTGGATATTAGTTCTCTGTCAGAGAAATAGTTGTTGAAGATCCTTTTCCAATCTGTAGGCTGTTATTTTGTTCTAATGACAGTGTCCTTTGATTTAACAGAAGTTTTTGAGTTTCATGAAGTCCCATTTACTGATTGTTGCTTTTAAAGCCTGTGGTGTTGGTATCCTCTTCAGGTAGTTGTCTCCTGTGCCAAAGAGTTAGCCCTATAATATAGGATAAACATACTAACATCTATACTCCTAAAGAGGGTGAACAACAAGGAAGATCCTTGGTAAGATGCTCAGTCCTCAATCAGAAGAATAACCACCATAAACATTGGAATCAGGAGAAAGCAGAGAACAGGACAGGAGTCCACAACAGATGACCTCTGAAAGACTCTGTTGATCAAGGTATTGAAGAGGAGGTTGAGGCTCATAGCCAAACTTTGGGCAGAGGGCATGCAATTTTATGAAAGAAAAGAGAGATAGAAAGACCTGGAGGGGCCAGAAACTAGAGCCAAAAAAGTTAATAATAAAATAAAAAATAAAAAACAAACAAACAACCAAAAAAACTGAACCCTGGGAGCCATGCAGAAACTGATACCCAAACCAAGGAAAATGCATGGGGAGGACCTAAAACTCGTACTCAGATGTAGCCAATAGACAGAGGTTCTAGTGAGTTCCAAGTGGGTCCCCTAGTGAGTGGAGCTGGAGCTTTCTCTGGCATGAACTCAGTGGCAGGCTCTCTTATCACCTCCCGCTGGGGGGTGCAACCATGCCAGGCCACAGAGGAAGGTAATACAACCAGACCTGATGAGACCTAATAGCATAGGGTCAAATAGAAGGGGAGGAGGACCTCCCCTAACAATGGACTAGCAGATGGGCATAGGGGGAGAAGAGGGAGAGAGGATGGGATTGGGAGGAGATGAGGGAGGAGGACACAGACAGGATACAGATTGAATAAATTATAATAAATGGTAATAATAATAAAAAAAGAAAAAAATAACCTTCTCTTAACATTTTGGAGAGCTCAATTGTGGTAGAACTTCATAGAACCATTCTGGTTTAGTTTTAAGAAAAATTTGTACCTCTCTGTTTACACTCAGTCTATCCAATACTGAACATCATATCTGGGTATAGCCTAAAGCTGTGAATTGTTTGGAAAAGCATTTATTATGTAGGCTTGTGTTTTCCCTGCGGATCCACCATTGAATTACTTCCTTCCTCAGAAGTTCATCAAAAAATTAGTCAACTATTTTATATTTAAGATAAGAAATAATATAACATTATTGTACATGTTATTATAGGTAGCACTGTAAAATAATTATTTTATTTCATCTTCTTAACATTTGATATTATGTTTGGTTTGGGTTTAAATTACATTGCATTTTTCCTGTTATTACTCACTTTTATGAATTTTTAATTCATTTTTCCATGTTCAAATTCTACCATTTCCCCCTTAAGCATGCTTCTTAAATTTTCTAAAGTTGTAAAAATAATTAAATAAATCTATCCTCTAACCCACCTAAGCAGAGCCAATCCAAGCAAAGCATTGAAGACATGGTAGAAATATTATTTCTGAAATTTGTGTTAAAAGGACAATTCAAATGATATGATAAAATATTTTTGGGAAATGGGATTATATATATATATAATATGTTATTGTATTACACAAGTATGTGCATATAGCAGTACTATAGTTTGAGTGTTATAACCTCAAGATATTTAAAATATAAGGGAGGATATGCCCAGAGCATATACAAACATTAGTAAATATTATATCAGGAGCCCCTGAACATTTGAATTTGGATACCTGTGATGGTCCTCTACTTCTGATGGTTCTGATGGATGATCACATAGACACTAGGAAGGCTTAGATCCATGATAAAACAACAACAAAAACAACAACCCCTCTTCCAAAAACCCCAAGAAACAAATGCAATCAAAGAAACCCAAGACATGTCATTATTCAATTTGTACTTTAATTAATTTTGTGGCTTAAGAATATTTTATATTTCCATAATAAAACAGTATATGTTATAAAATAAAACAAAAAGATATCAGAGTTGAACAAGGAAAGGAACCCAAGAGAAGGCATCATAATCAGAGAGTCACTGATTGAATACTCATGAAGTCCATATAAACACTCAACTCAAGGCATAATATATATGCAGAGGACCTGGTGTAGAACCTTGTAAGGCCTGTGCATGTTACCTCAGTACCTATGAAGTCATATGAGCTTTGATTATGTTGATATAGAGGAACTCGTTTTCCTGCTCTCCTTCTTCCTCTCTTGTGCTTACACTCTTTCTGCCTCCTTTTTCACTGGATTCCATGAACCAGAAGGGAAGGGACTTGATGGAGACATTCTGAGTGTCCAAAGTTTCTCACTCTGTGAGTAATGACTGACTGTGTGTTACTGAATTTGTTCCTGTCTGTTGTAGGAGAATTTTTTACGATGTGTGAGCAAGCCACTAATCTATAAGAATAGTAGAATATCATTAGGAGTTGTTTTATAGCTATATTTTTTTTTGCTTTTTTTTTAATTGTTGTTGTTTTTAGAAATAGTTCCCTGGGCAACGTAGCTTCTGGTTCTTGGTGTCTCAAGCAGGTTGGTATGTTGGTTGTGAGTTCCATTTTATGGAGAGGAACTTAAGTCACATCAAATGTTGGTTGGTTAATCTCACAAAGTTAGTGCCACATTTTTTGTAGTATATCTTACAGGCAATGAGATCAAAGGGTTTGCAGAGCAAAGGTTTTGTAGTTCCATTGGTGTTTATCATTCTTTTTTGGTAGCCTGTGAAATATCTTTTGATAAGAACAGAGAAGTATAATCTCTCTGTATGTAAGAGTTCAGCTTCTCCATGTTTAACAAGCTGTGTAGGTTTTGTCTTCAGCAATTAGATCTTTCTCTCAGCTTGTGGAGAGCAACCTATAGTCTTGTCAACAGCCTGCATTATTTGTTTGGGTAGTCTTCAGCCAACAACTCAATTACATGTGGCCTAATCCTGTTACAGGAAGTTTCATTTGGTGACAAGAGCTGGCAGGATAAACTCTATCTTCCATCATTATTTGGTGATTTAAATTAGATCTTCTTTACATATCTATATATTTTATTAAACTTCTACTATATGAAGTTTCCATTCTGCCAATCAAAGATCCTTTAATTTTGCTGTATCTACCCATATTCCCTCTGCTTTCCCCCTGGTTCTTCCCCTTACACACTTTTTCTTTCCATTTCAGCCTCCATCTATCCATAATTATCTATTCCATGTCTCTTTTCTAATGAAATAAAACAAAACATAAGGGTTAAGCATTACTAAATTACTTGTTCTCAAACTATCCCTACTGATTGATATAAAGGGACTTTTGCTTCTTAAAGCAAGTAAGAAGACACATAGTATCCTATTTATTAATTAGGTTTTGCTAATGATGTGCCTACTTATATAGAGAGACAAGATGGCAGCTACAAAGGAAGTAAAATCCCTGCCCTAACCATAACCCCAATCCTGTCATCCTTTTACATCAAGAAAGTCACATAAGCTCACACCACCCTGACCCCTGACTTCCCCCAGTTTTGCCTTACTTGACATTCACAGATATGATTTCTGTAACTCCCTCCTGAAAAGGACCAGGGCCTCTCTGCTTTTCACACTCTTCCAGTGGAGTGGTGGCTTCCAGCCTCCACTAACAGGAATTCCAGCGCAGTCATTATGAAGGGCTTCCATTTTTAGTAGAATGTAGCTTACACGCTTCTTTACTCCCCTAGCTTTTAGGGGTTCTCCTTGCTGTTCTTTGTTCTTTTAAGTTGTGTTTCAGAAGGAAATTCAATGCTGATGTACAATGGTACTCTTCTGAAGTGAGAATGACCCTAGGTATCCATTTAGTTTCTGAGTGCAGGTGATAAATAGAAAAGCTGTTTGTATTGAATGCATTGTTTAAGAAGCTTTTGCAACTTAAATAACACAAATAGGCCACAGGTGTATAATTAAAACCCCAGGCACTTGGTTATTTGGTGCTTTCATTATTCTGATACAGACTTTAAATTTTGGGAGATAGAAACACTTCAGTTCATTGAAATTAACTAAGTGCTTTGGTCCTCCATAATAGCCTTCAGTTATCATCTCATTCCAATCATTTGGGGCTATGAAATTTGTGGCTTTGCTTACCTGGAAGGCTTTTTAACTATTAGGGATATATTAGCAATGAAAATATTGTTTGTTTTATCTTAAGAAAGTCATCTTTCTTAAATGTATTTCTTCAAAAATTATTTGATTTGCCTCTTTTCATGGAGAAGTCCTTCAAGTTGCTAGTTTATTTATTTATTTTTTAATTTAATTTTATTTTTTTCTTATCAGTTACATTTTATTAACTCTGTATCCCAGCCATGTCCTGCTCCCTCATTTCCTCCCAATCCCACCATCCCTCCCTCATCTCCACTGTGCTAGTTTAAATAGAATGTTGCTAATCTTTATTTAGAAAGCATTTTATTATTTTGTAACTACTGTTCTTTTGACTGGAGTCTTCAGTTCTGTGTGTGTAAATTTCAAATACATCTGACTGGGTTTTAGGGGAAACTATGGTTTGGATGAATAGTATAAGAGAATTTATTTTCAATAACAAAAATTGATAATACTAGGTCTGTATAATAACAATGTCAGTCAGCAAACAAACAGGGTCCAGATAAATTCCAAAGTATCACAGTAGAAGATCTGAAATATAATGGTTGTGAATGAGAGACAATTAGTGTTTTCCAAGTGGAATTGCTACATAGGTTTTATAAAATCAACCTGTCAAGTCTGGATACAGGCACTTAGAAGAGATGATAAAAGATGCTTATACAAAATTATCCAAAGGGGAGGAGGTCCTCCCCTATCAGTGGACTTGGAAAGGGGCAGGGAGGAGACCAGGGAGGGAGGGTGGGGTTGGGGAGGGAATGAGGGAGCGGGATACAGCTGGGACACAGAGTTAACAAAATGTAACTAAAAAGAAAAAAAAAAAGAAAAAAAAAACATGCTCCTCTAACAACTAAAAAAAAAAAAAAAATTATCCATACTTCACAAACATGTACACACAATATGACTTTGGAAATGGATGAAATAGAGGATTTTGGAGTGGAAGGAAAGCTGCAGTGATATAGACACTATGATTCTACATGAAAATTTTAAAAACAACTTCAAATAGTGAAATCTTAATATAGCTTTGCACCATAGATTTTGTATTTTATTAATTTATTATTTGCCTATGTAAATGTAAAAAATTTCCTACTTTGATTTTTTGGGGCAATTAAAGATAGATGTTATCATTAAACATGCTATATATGTTTTAGTGGCAAAACTATGTCATATAAAGGTGTACAATTAAAAATTATTTAAATGGATAAATAGGATCTAATTGTAGGATAGGATGTGAGTGGTAGATTTCATAATGTTTTTATGAAATTCTCAATACAAGGAACAAAAAAAGAAAAATAATGAATAAGTAATATAAAATAATGAATAAGTAATATAAATAAAAGTAAATTTATGCAATATTCAATATGGTTAGGTGTTATGTAATGATACTCCTTTCACTCTATGTTCAAACAAACACACACATGTATATGTTTATATGTACAGATATAGTCTCATGTTTTTAATGAATGTGAAAAGTAGCTATGTTATACCACATGGCCTAGGCCTGCAGATTTCTCTATTATCCACCTTTATGTACGGCTACTCTGTGGCCGTACACTGCCAAAATGGCTTAATGGTGTACTTCTCATTCATAAGAACTGAAGTAATGCACTACTAGCACCCTGATGGATGGCTCCTGGCTCCATCAGCTATACTTAAGTTGTCATCTCAGAGCATAAATCAGACAAGAAGCGAACAGATGTAGACATGTGATCTATGGTGAAAATTCTAAGCATATAATTTCTAAAGAGCTACAGATAAAATCATGTCTGTGCTGATGTTTAATTGAGCAGATATTGATTTGGCAATGGAAGTATGTAGATAAGCATGCAAGCCTTTTGGTTGTGGCCATTAGACCTAAATTATAAAATTTAGTCTAAATCTTGAAAGATTATTAAAAATAAAATGGACAGAAATCTGAATGTCTTTCATGAATATTAGTCACTTTCTATTGAAAATCACAAATATCTTTGTGAAATCTCTTTAGACTGAAAAAAGGTAAAGTGAAACAGTAATTACACTGGAAGTACATCCATCATAACAAAGGTCAAAACAAGGGAGAGGAATAAAATCAAGTGTGAGGAACCATTTTTTTGGTGTCTTATAATAGATCAACTGAAAGTATGAACTGATTATTTTTATCTAACTCATCTTCAAGAAGAAATGGGTAGGAGCCTAGGAAAGCTGGAAATGAACATACATGTGTTACTTCTTCTCATAAAACTTCTATATTCCTTGAATTCTGACAGAATTGAAACATATATACTGTAAGACATACATGCATAAAAACATAGTGTGTTAAAATGAAAACTAACATTGAGTATTCATTTTATGAGAAGGTATTTCATATAGAAGAAATGTGCGTTCAAAACAATAATTTTTCATAGCGCTAGTTAAATAAGAAAGCATCCTATACTGCAAGGAAGGTTCTTATCTTTTCTTCATTTAACCTGCTTCCAAAGTATATGGAGTACTTCAGAAACGTCAATTGAACCCTACCTCTCTTGCACTCTTACCATTCTGGTAGTTCCTGATAGCACTCAGCACTCCAGCAGCCATTTCTTCCAAGCTCAGCACACTTGCTGTCAACCCTTAAACTTTTGTGATCCCCAATGTTCTCTTCTATTCACATTTCAGCATAATGTCCATGCAGGTCCTCTCCATCTCTTAAAATCTTAATATGTCATCAACAAAACATCATCATACTAACTCCTACAAACTATAATAAAAAACATACAGAAACAAAACATTCTCAAAATTTCTACACACACTTTCTTTACTTAATCAGTGACACATCCAACTGTCATCTCTACCTTCATTTGCCATTATTTGATAGACATGATGCCCAAAACTTGTTGACCAAGTTCTTGAGAAGTTAAGGCAAAAGAATTGCTGTCCATTTGTATAGAGGTATATTATCCAGCAACATGGCTGCTCTGGCAAAGGACCATATCTAAAGACCTTGCAGATCAGTGTGATCTGAGTAGAATACTGACACTCCCTTAGTACACACATTTAACCCCAAACAATGAAAGTAAGTTTAGTTTATAAAAGGAGACAGGCATGTTTGAGAGTAACATCTAATTGAGGGGCAGAATAAATGATGAGTCAGAGAAAGATTTAAGAGAATGTTTCAGGTATACCTGATATACAGGGTCAGATGAAAGGGGAGGAGGTCCTCCCCAATCAGTGGACTTGGAAAGGGGCAGGGAGGAGATGAGGGAGGGAATAAGGGAGAGAGATACACCTGATATACAGAGTTAATAAAATGTAACTAATAATAAAAAAATAAATTAAATTTAAAAAAGAGAATTATTCAGACATAGGATACATTCAACTCTCCAAAAATGGGCAGGGATACAAAGTGAATACGTTGTAATAAATAAATGTATGCATAAAATTTAATTAAAAAGGAAATGCTAGGAGAGAGAGGCTACTCAAAAGCAGCACAAGGAGAGAAGAGTGGTAGTAGGAACAGTAGATACAATTTCTGTATCTATTCCTTCTTTGAGGGACATCTGGGTTGTTTCCAGATTCTGGCTATTATGAATAAATCTGCTATGAACATGGTTGAGCAAATGTCCTTGTTGTATACTTGAGCGTATTTTAGATATATGCATAGGATTGGTATAGGTGGATCTTGAGGTAGCAATATTCCTAATTTTCTCAGAAAGCACCAGATTGATTTCCAAACTTTTTGTACAAGTTTACATTCCCACCAGTAATGGAGGAGGATTCCCCTTTCTCTACATTCTCTCCAGAATCCTCAGCATCCTCAAAAAATTGAGTTTTTTTATCTTAGCCATTCTGATGTGTGTAAAGTGAAATCTCATGCTCATTTTGATTTGCTTTTCCCTGATGACTAAGGAGGTTGAACATTTCTTTAAGTACTTATCTGCTTTTTTTTTTTTTTTGTTTTTGATTTGATTGGGCTTTTACATCAACTACAGCAATCTGACTAAATATTATTGAGGACATTTTGATTGTGGTGTTTTGGATGTTGGGATGAACCTACCCATAAACTTTGTATAAATTGTAATCTTTTGAGTTCTGTTTTTGTTTTTCTTTTTTTAATTCTTTATTAATTACACTTTATTCACTTTGTACCCCCCCCATGGTTCCCTCCCTCCTCCCATCCCTCCACCCTCTGCATGCATGCCCCTCCCAAGTCCACTGATAGGGGAGATCTTTTCCTTCCTTCTGATCCTAGTCTATTTGGTCTCATCAGGAGTGGCTGCATTGTCTTCTTCTGTGGCCTGGTAAGGCTGCTCTCCCCTCAAGGGGAGGTGATTAAAGAAACTGTCTCTGACATGGAATGATTGGCCTGCTCTTGTTTTTTGTGTTTGTTTGTTTGTTTGTTTTTGTTGTTTGTTTTTTTTTTTTTTTTTTTCCTAAGACAGGATTTCTCTATGTTGCATTGGCTTTCCTTTACTTGCTTTGTACACCAGTCTAGTCTAGAACTCACAGAGATCTGTCTGCCTCTGCCTCTCAGGTGCTGGAATTACAGGTAATTGTAATCTTCTTTACCTAAGGCCTCATTCAAAGGTGAGGGCATAGCTAGAACAACAATCCTACCTTTATTGTGCTTAGAAATTCTCCACAAGGACTCCAACAGGGCCGGAAAAAAAAAATCTGTGCCCAGGGGACCAGTAAAGACCTATGCTCCAACCAAGGACCATGCATTGATAGGACAGAAACCTCTTGTTCAGAAGTAGCCCATAGGCAGCTCAGTCTCCAAGTGGGTGCCCTAGTAAAGGGAACAGGGTTGTCTCTGACATGGACTCAGTGGCTGGCTCTTTGATAACCTCCCTCTGGAAGGTGCAGTGCTTCCAGGCCACAGAAGAAGACATAGTAGGGGAGGAGGATCTCCCCTATCAGTGGACTAGGGGAGGGATATAGGGAGAAAAGAGGGAGTGAGGGTAAGATTGGGAGAGGATAGAGAAACTATGGCTGGGATACAAAGTGAATAGTTTGAAATAATAAATAAAAATAAAAATAATAAAATAATAAATAAAAATTTTTAAAAAAGAAAAGAAATTATCAGCGCATGGTTTTCCTTTGAAAACTCCTGACCTTGCCTTGCTTTCTAGTACAGTCATTTATTTACAATGTTTCCAGCTTGGTATCCCACCTTAAAGACACTAAAACATTCAGGATATGATGTTACAAGAATATGGCCATTAAAGCGAATCTCAAAACGAGTTTGTGTATACGTGTAATTTGTAATGCTCTCTCTTTTGATTTCTCTCTGTGTCTGTCTTTATGTCTCTCTGTTTCTCTCTATCTCTGTGTGTGTGAGTATGTATGTTTATGTGTGTCTGTGAGGGTATCTGAACATCCTATTGCCTTGCACCTTTGGGGGAGACTAATACTGTAATTCTATCCAGGAAAGAGAAGAAAGAAGTTGACAAGATGTATAGGAAGATGTCCATAACATGCCTGGTACAGTACCGATTCAAAGAGCATAGAACATTTCCATTATTGTGTTGCAATTTCCTATGAAGTGAAATAATCTATGCTAGAGAGAGACTAAGTTATAGGAGGTAAACAAAATTTAAAGAGCTCAGGAAGTTTCTGAAATTCCCAAAGTTCACTGTGCTCCTCTACCAGGTTATAGAACGAAAACTATTCTTGTATTACCTGCAAAGGGTAGAGGGAAACTCAGGGACACAGTATTTGTGAATCGTCTCGAATTTTCAGTCTTTCTATGAAGCAATTGCTATTGAGTCGTCCAAATTTATGTAAGCAGTCTTCGCCACTGCTCCTGTTAATAACACTTAAACTTGATGGCTCACTAAGTTATACTCTTTGGAATAGTTCATTGTATCTGTTGTTGGTGCCTTATATGTGGTGAATAGCTATGTTTCTTTATAAATCCTTAGAAATCTTTACACAAAAAGTTAATTTTAATGAATACCAGATTTCAATTACTTTATGTAACAAAATGTAGAAGTAATGAATGCTTACAGAAACTTTTCACCTTTTACATCTTTCTTACCATTGCGGAAATAGAGAGCAACAGTATGTAACTTTGATTCAATCATTTACTTATTATTTGATAAATATACAATTTAAAGTGTATTCAAAATTAAAGTGCATTTTTATAGAGCCTTCTTATATAATCAGAGTTTCAGACATTCAAATATGTTTTTATAAAATGTCATCATCTATAAGTCACATCTTTTCTAAAAATCCTCATGTCACTGACAGAATACCAAAACTGATATTGTTTGAGACAATATAATAGATAACTGTGTTTAAATATATTAGCATACAAAATATTATAATTAACATGAAATTTAATTACAGATTATTGCTTTCTCATATTTATACTATGCCTTGTATAATGATGTCACATCTGTCTTAACCCAAAGAATCTTATACTAACATTTTACCTAAATATAAACAAAGAATCTGATGCATTTGCTTATGTTCTTTGTGTTATGCAAATTAATTATTAAATAATATAATCATTATTTGATTAAAAGTATTTTGTGTCTCTAGTGAAATATACCATTAACTTTATACAGTATCTTTCTTGCTGAGTGTAGTTTTTAGTTAGCTATCAAGTACAAAATCAAAATCCTTGCAGTAAATAGAGATCTTTTCATAAAAGCTTTCCGTTCTTCTGGAGTCAGACTGTCTGGGTCTTGCTATTCAATTCATGACCCATGGAGACTTTCAACAGTAACAAATAATATTACGGGTAACAATTTACCAAAAATCTATCATGAAAAACAATGACTAAACTAAATGCTATCATATTCAAAGGCACAAAATGAGAAGCAGGTTTTTTGATCTTTGTATGCTATGCAGCCACCCCACTGTATCTCAAAGACGTCTCCATAAATGCTGTCTAAGAAAGCCTGGTAATAAGCTTAATATAGATGCCAGTGTTGCAGGGAGCTTAAGTCATTTTGGAATAAAGAGAAGAATTTTCAAACTTTTTGATGAGAAAATCCTTAGTGAAAACAAAAGTCAATAAAGACAAACTTGTAATGAATGGTTTTCTGGATTAGGAGAAAAGGCTTTTAATGCAGCCTCAGTGTCAAGCAAAGTCATCCCCAACTTAATACTTCTGCTTGAATGCCATGCTTTTCCAACAATGAGCCAAGTCGTTCTTCTTTAATGATCATTGCTCCCCAGGAAGAAAGAACGGGTTGCCAAATTAAAAATTCCAAATGCAGAAGAACACCTGACTAAATCAAGGATGAAATGCACACTCGCTATAGTTCCCAATAGAAATTTTTGCGATACTTGCGGCTGACATAGAGCCACACCTCACCTCCTGCTGCATAAGTCTTTCTAACACAGATACATGTGATCACAACTTTCTTATGAAAATTTCATTTCATTTTATTTGTATTTTAAGCTTTTCCAATAAAACACATGGTTTAATTGCATATAAAATATGAGAAATAGTACAATTTTAAGCATAGATTTACACTTGAATATATTCTTGAAAAATATGTATATGAACCAAAAAAAAAAAAAAAATCTCAGCCCAGGGGTTTTTTCTGAGACTGATACTCCAAGCAAGGACCATTCATGGAGATAACCTAGAATCCCTGCTCAGATGTAGCCCATGGCAGCTCAGTATCCAAGTGGGTTCCCTAATAAGTGGAACAAGGACTGTCTCTGACATGAACTCAGTGGCTAGCTCTTTGATCACCTCCCCCTAATGGAGGAGCAGCCATACCAGGCCACAGAGGTGGAAAATGCAGCCAATCCTGATGAGACCTGATAGGCTAGGTTCAGATGGAAGGGGAGGAGGACCTCCCCTATCAGTGGACTTGGAAGGGGGATGGGAGGAGATGAGGGAGGGAGGGTGGGATTAGGAGAGGAGGAGAGAGGGGGTACGGCTGGGATATGAAGTGCATAAACTGTAATTTATAATAAATGAATAAATACACATTTTTAATTGAAAAAATATCTCTGCCTGTTTTCCTTTCCCTCCCAAGTTCCACCCCACTTAACTTTTCTTGCTTCATCTTTACACACCCTCTTTGTGTTGCTTGTATCTTGTCTCCCAAACTTGAAAGCTTTTAGTTCCAAAGGCTCTATTTTGTCTCTTTAATACACTTTATTTCTTCATTTTTGAAGTAAAAATTTTCTCTGTATAGAATTTTAGGTACGTGACATTGAGAATTCAAATATTTCATTCTGCTGTAAATGAAATGTTCTCAAGGAGGCTGTGTGTACAAAGACTGATTGAACAAATGCAAGTTCAGTGTGTGTAGAGAGGCGGAATGTTGTGGCTCCAGTACCTAATTACAATGTGTCTTGGCTGGTTTTACTTAATGAAATGGCAGTTCCAAATCCACATCTGTGTCAATACTCCTGTTACTAATTCCCACTAGTTACTCCTGTAACTAGTATATAAATCTGAACCTAACATTCTGAAAAAAGCAATATTATATAAATTTTCCATATTATTTATTATCTCAGTTATAATTAATGAGACTTTCTACATACCTATCTTTGTCTTCATCCATGCTGTGAAAATTGATTTGTTAATTTCATAAAATATTTGATTAAATACTGTAATTATATCGCTATTTTATATTTGTTAATATAATTCAGATGATCATCATTTAATCTTTTGTGTTACTATGACTATTTTTGTTATTTAGTATTTTAGTAGTTTCCCTTTATTTCCTCCAAAATTAATTTTATCAAAACATGCTATAAAACCAAATTTGTTAGAAATAAGATTTAATAGCATTTATAAAATTATATTAAATATTATTATCTTATTATATAAGAATAAATGCTTTCAGTGTTTCATATGAATACATATACACTGTGTGTGTGTGTGAGAGAGAGAGAGAGAGAGCCTGTCACAGTACATGTGTGAAGAGTGAGGACAGCCTCTTGAAGGAATCACTTCCCTCTTTCTGCCATGTCCATTATGGAGTCTGAACTCAGATGTCCAATCCTACAAGCAATCACCAGTACACATTCAACACTTTGGCTGAGTCTCTTTGTTTTTTCTTGGTATTGTTACCATTATATTCAATATGTCTATTTAATGAAGTTCTTGACAACAAACTGAGAATTGTGACCTACACCTCGAATCATATTGTTTTACATAGTAAAAAAATAAAAAGAAAGAAAGAAAAAGTAAATAAAGAGGGTACTAGGAATACAGACATAAAACTCATGGCACTTCCCTTGATCTTTAATGTATTATTCAACTTTTTAGGAAGAAAAGTTAAGTCTGCTTTTAAAGATTTAAAATTTAAGTCTGCTTTTAAAATTAAAAATATACATTTAAAAATGTATATTTTTAATTTTTTTTTTTAAAAATTGCCATCTTACCAAAATAAATCTACAGATTCAATGAAATTCCCATCAAATTACCAACACAATTCCTTACAGACCTGGAAAGAAAAATCCTCAACTTCATATGGAATAACAGGAAACCCAGAATTGCTAAAACAATCCTCTACAATAAAAGATCTTCTGGAGTTATCTCCATCCCTGATCTCAAGCTGTACTATAGAGCAACAGTTATAAAAACTGCATGGTACTGGCATAGAAACAGAATGGTGGATCAATAGAATTGAACAGAAGACCCATAAATAAACCCACACACTGATAGACACCTGATCTTTGACAAAGATGCCAAAAATATACAATGGAAGAAAGATAGCATCTTCAACAAATGGTGTTGATCTAACTGGATATCTACATGTAGGAAAATGCAAATAGTTCCATACTTATCACCCTGCACACAACTTAAGTCCAAGTGGATCAAAGACCTCAACATAAAACCAGACATATTAAATCGGTTAGAAGAAAAAGTGGGGAATACCCTAGAACTCATTGGTAGAGGAGACAACTTCCTGAACAGAACACCTACAGCAGAGTCTCTAAGAGCAGCAATCAGTAAATGGGACCTCATGAAACTGAAAAGCTTCTGTAAAGCAAAGGACACCATCATCAAAACAAAATGACTGCCAACAGATTGGAACAGAATATTCACCAACCCTTTATCTGACAGAGGACTAATATCCAGTATATATAAAGAACTAGAGAAGCTGAAAAGCAACAAACCAAGTAATCCAATTAAAAAATGGGGAACAAAGCTAAACAGAGAACTCTCTGTAGAGGAATACCGAATGGCAGAGAAACACTTAAAGAAATGCTCAATGTCATTAGCCATTAGGGAAATGCAAATCAAAATGACCCTGAGATTTTACCTTACACCCATCAGAGTGGCCAAGATCAAAAACTCAAGTGACAACACATGCTAGAGAGGTTATGGAGAAAGGGGAACCCTTCTCCACTGCTGGTGGGAATGTAAACTGGTACAACCACTCTGGAAATCAATCTGGCTCTTTCTCAGACAACTAGGAATAGAGCTTCCTCAAGATCCAGCCATATCCCTCCTAGACATATATCCAAAAGAGGCTCAAGTACACAATAAGGACATTTGCTCACCCATGTTTTTAGCAGCTTTATTTGTAATAGCCAAAAGCTGGAAACAGCCCAGTTGCCCCTCAACTGAAGAATGGATGCAGAAATTGTGGTACATCTACACAATGGAGTATTACTCAGCAATGGAAAATAAGGAAATCATGAAATTTGCAGGTAAATGGTGGAACCTGGAAAGGATCATCCTGAGTGAGCTGTCCCAGAAGCAGAAAGACACACATGGTATTCATATAGACACATAACATGGGATAAACCTAGTACTAATCAAGAGAGAGGACCCTGACTAAAACACTCAATTCCCATCCTGAAAGGCAAAGAGGATAGACATCAGAAGAAGAAAACAGGAAACAACCTATGAACCTGCCACAGAGGGCCTCTGAAAGCCTCTGCCCTAGGTACTATCAAAGCAGATGCTGAGACTTATGGCCAACTGTTGGGCAGAGTGCATGGAATCTTATATAAGACGTGGGTAATAGTAAGAGATGGAGAGGACAGGAACCCCAAAAGGAGAGCAACAGAACCAGAAAACTTGTACACAGGGGTCTTGCCAGAGACTCATACTCTAACCAAGGACTATTCATGGAGATAACCTAGAACCCCTGCACAGAAGTAGCACATGGCAGTTCATTGTCCAAATGAGTTACACAGTAATGGGAAGAAGGACTGCCTCTGACATGAACTGATTGTCCTGCTTTTTGATCACCTCCCCTGAGAGGGGAGCAGCCTTATCAGGCCCCAGAAGAAGACATTGCAGCCACTCCTGAGGAGATCTGACAGACTAAGATCAGAAGGAAGGAGAAGAGGACCTCCCCTATCAGTGGAATTGGGGAGGGGCATGCATGAGGAAGGGGGAGGGACGGTGGGATCTGCAGGGGAGGACGGAAGGGCTTATGGGGGATACAAAGTGAATAAAGTGTAATTAATAAAAAATAAAATAAATTTAAAAAAGAAATAAATTAAGTATAACGAAAAAATGCATAAAATGCTTCTTAAAATAAGAAACATTTAAAATGCTTACTTTTCACTAAAATTAAAAATAATCTGAATATTGTCAATAACAGGAAAATGTGACATTGAATATGTTTAAGTACTAAATATCATCTGAAGGTAGCCATACTACTGAAAAGAAAACAGTCCACTAATTTCATTTGTAATATGGGATTATCTATTTAAAAAAATTAACCTAACAGCACAGCATCATTTTATTTTTAAAATATATGCAACACAACGACTGGAATATTAAAGTAAGGATGGTGGATAATTCTTTATTCTTTTATTTACATCGTAACTGACAGATCTGTTGGTAAGGAAAATATGGTAAGCTACTTTCAAAATTCAAGATAATGGTAAAGTATAGGCCTAGAGTTTTAGAGATATTAAACCACGTTGGCTAATCATAGTTTTCAGAAGCATAATGCGGATGAATAATGTAAAAATTGGTTTCCTGTGTGAGATGGGAGAAGGCAGATATATTATGCCTGTGTGAAGATGTATATTTATGGCTTTCATGCTCGACTGTAGCCTCAGTGGTAAGCTGTTAGATTTCAGTTTCATTTGAAAGATAACAGCTGGCAGAGCTGGCTGACTTCAAGCTGCCAATCATTTAGAGAGCTGCATTTGTCTCGATTAAATAAGCACCGGTTATTAGAGCAGGGCCCTGACATCCCTGGAAGGCTGTGTTTGTGTGCTGAAGGCACCAGAGCTGTGTGGGAAGTGTTCCTGAGGACACAGCACAGAGTTCAGAGGCCAGTGGCAAAATTCAGCCCACTGCTGGCTTAGCCCTTTCGAAGAAGTTGTTTTTAACCAGAAGGAATTAAGCATTTGAACATTTCTATATTTGTATGATTTTCATATTCAAATAATTTGTTGCATATGTCCTCTGTGTTGAAAAATTTACTATTGTATTATTGGATGTAGTTTTTTTCAATAGAAAGGAAACCGGAATGTTAGCTGGGGCCGTAGCGACTTTTATTCCACATTGCAAATAAACTTGTCAGTTCCAAATTTTTAATAAAATGAATTTCCCCAATTGATCAAAATTCCATCTCATTTGTGAAGTGTACCCCAAAATATCAAAAATATCTCACAGTGTGAGTAGCTTATTGAAAAGCCTTTTTATTTTATTTAATTTTTTTCCCATTTATTTTTTTTAATTTTTTATTAATTACACTTTATTCATTTTGTATCCCCCCATAAGCCCCTCCCTTCTCCCCTCCCTATCCCACCCTCCCTCCCCTTTCTGCATCCATGTCACTCCCCAAGTCCACTGATAGGGGAGGTTCTCCTCTCTTTCTGATCTTAGTCTATCAGTTCTCATCAAAAGTGGCTGCATTGTCCTCTACTGTGGCCTGGTAAGGCTGCTCCCATCTCAGGGGGAAGTGATCAACAAGCAGGCCAATCAGACTATGTCAGAGGCAGTCCCTCTTCCCATTACTATGTAAACCACTTGGACACTGAACTGCCATGGGCTACACCTGTGCAGGGGTTCCAGGTCATCTCCACGAATAGTCCTTGGTTGGAGTATGATTTTCTGGGAAGTTCCCTGTGTTCAAATTATCTTGTTCTGAAAAGCCTTTTTAAAATACTAAATGATCATCATGATATGATGAAAACTGATTATATCCAATTTTATGTGAATGAAAATAATAGAATAATTATTACAAATGTGTTATATTACTTTAATTTTATTTATGTTTTTGTCTCTGCAGATTTTGTTGCTTAGACTTCTAATATGTATTTCTTCACAGACTTAAACTATGTTGCAGTGCTCATGTGAATATTGAAATATATTCTACAGTAGTGTGGCTGGCAATCACAATTTTTTATTTAAAATATCATGTTCTTTTATAAAACTGGTTATTTACATATAATTTCTAAAGTTCTGTTTAGGAACATAGAGAGCTATGTGTCTTTCTCATCAAAGTACCTTGAGGAAACAACTTAGAGCAGGAAGTAGGGGAGGATGCTTCCTCCCTTCTTTCTGCTTTTGTTTGAGTTAGAAGTACAAAGAAATACCTTGCCAGTCCACAGAAGAAAACAATGCAGCCAGTCCTGATGAGACCTCTTAGGCTATCATCAGATAAAAGGGGAGTAGGACCTTTCCTGTCAGTGGACTAGGGGAGGGGTATAGGGGGAGAAGAGGGAGGAAGGGTGAGATTGGGAGGAAATGAGGGAGAGGGCCACAGCTGGGATACAAAGTGAATAAATTTTAGTAAATGATAATTTTTAAAAACGAAAAAAAAAAAGAAAGAAATACGATAGGCACTTACTTCAGGATCTAGTGTCCTCAGTGGCTAAGAAATGAGAGCAAATGAGGTTCTAACCTAGAACCCCTGCCAGATGTAGCCTATGTCATCTCAGTATCCAAGTGGGCTTCCTAGTAAGGGGAGCAGAGACTGTCTCTTGCATGAATTCAGTGGCTGGCTTCTTGATCACCTCCCCCTGAGACAGGCGGGGAGAGCAGCCTTACCAGGCCACAGAGGAGGACATTACAACCAGTGCTGATGAGACCTGATAAGCTGGGGTCAGATGGAAGGGGAAGAGGACATCCCCTATCAGTGGACTTGGAGAGTGGCATAGGAGGAGATGAAGGAGAGAGGGTGGGATTGGGAGATAATGAGGGAAGGGGCTACAGCTGGGATAAAAAGTGAAAATAACTGTAATTAATATGGAGATGACCTGGAACCCCTGCACAGGTGTAGCCCATGGCAGTTCAGTGTCCAAGTGGGTTACATAGTAATGGGAAGAGGGACTGCCTCTGACATAATCTAACTGACCTGCTCGTTGATCACTTCCCCCTGAGGGGGGAGCAGCCTTACCAGGCCACAGTAGAGGACAATGCAGCCACTATTGATGAGAACTGATAGACTAAGATCAGAAAGAAGAGGAGAACCTCCCCTATCAGTGGACTTGGGGAGTGGCATGCATACAGAAATGGGAGGGAGGGTGGAATCGGGAGGGGAGGAGGGAGGGGCTTATGGGGGGATACAAAATGAATAAAGTGTAATTAATAAAAAATTAAAAAAAAAAGATTAAAGGCAAAAGGTGGAAATTGCTTCCCCAGGATGGAGGCTATGGTATGAGGCTGAGCTCAGCAGTCAAGAACATTTATCTACTCTAAGGCCCTGGGTTTGATCTCTGGGAAAAAATCATGGTTTGCATGCCACTTTTATGTATCTATGTATTTATGCATTTATGTTTATTTATATTTATTGAAACTGAGTCTAAGTAGCTTAGGCTAGATTTGAATTTGTGATTTTCTCACTTCGGCTGAAAAATGGTATGTTCCTCTATACCTATACCCAGCTATGTATGACTTCTTTCTAGCTCTTTTTGTTTGCCTTTGTAGCAAATACCATGAAAATTTACCATGGAATTACCATGATATTAAACTTATTTAAATGTATGCTTTATGGGGGGGGGGGGCTTGAACTCAAGATCCTCTTAAGTGTGGGATTACAAGCGAAACAACCATTGCATTGGCATAAAATATTTATCTATAGATATAAAAATGTTATTTTGTTGGACTTTTAAATTATTTTAATTAATTTTTTTAAAAAATATAAAAAATTAAAATTTAAAAAATTAAGAAAAAGAGCAAATAGGGCAGAGAGGCTATGGTGTGACAGCAGTTTGATTGTCATGATCAATGGATACAGATACTAATGTATTCTGGCCTGAAACAAGCACTGCTCAACAATTACGAATTGAAATGCTTTATGAGGCTGAGTCAGACAATTTGTATACACTTCTCATTAGCTGCTTTATTTTGCAAACTTCATCCATAGACATAAGTCCTGCTGATGTAATAGGCCCCACCAATGTTTAAACAGAAATTTTTGTCACAGTGTTTTATCTGGATGTGTGCATGGATTCCAAATATTTGCCTGGTGCCTTTGGATACCATAACAGGGCAGGTTGAATATTCCACAACTGGACATTCAGATGTTTGTGAAATTTTATTTATGTTTTGAATTATGTGACCAAACCTGGTTCCAGGGCAAGGAAAGCAAATGCTCTAAACCACTGAGCTATCTCATAGTCCCTAAATATATTGCAAATAATTTTGCATAATTTTAAAGCTAACAGTGAGAAGACAATTTGTTTACATCTTTAAATTCATAGAAAGCTTTATATTAAACTATTCAAACTGCCTACATTAAAACTTGATTTATTCCACTATTCTCTCAACAGTCAACACTTTAAAGATTAACAAATAAAAGCAAATGAGGTGATTCTTATAATTAGTAAATTGATATATCATGTCTCCCAAATCCAACCTTATTATGTCTTTTGATCTTAAATATGGCCTGTTTAAATTTGTAGCAAATGCTTAAATTTATAACAACACAAAGCATACTGCAACTCATTTTAAATAATTTAATTTGTATTTGATATTTATATTGTATCAATATATTAAGGCCATACTTTTAAAAACATGAATTGCCACAAAGCCTTAAGTTCAGGTTAAGTTACATAACTAATTATTTTCACATAGTATTGATTTGAAAACATTAAATATAGTAGTGAGTTTAAAAGTTTTTATATTTTATAAAGATCTGTTTTCATACATAGTAATGCAATTGGAAAATGCAGTGTATGGCTTCGTAAATTGCAACTCATTAAATTATGGAGAAATATTGTATGGCATGCTTGAACATGTTATTTCTTAAGATTATATAGCCTTATACACTTGGCCATAGAAAGTGATTCCATTGATTGTCTCTCATATAAACTCACATTATGTGAACTGTGAAAAAGCAGAACTGTAGAGATTCCTTTGAAAAAACAAACTTCATATTCATCAGGTACTTGGGAAATAGCACACACCTTTGAGGCTTAATGCAGTTCACACTCAGAATTTTTGAACAAAAGTACAATTATCATTTGAGACACACTAATAGTTAGCATCTTTATTTGTGAGCTATATTTTGAAAAAGAAACACATCTTAAAATTAAGATTCTGCATAGAGTCTTCATAATTTTTGAAAACTTGCAACTGTGTTTTAAATGTAAAATGGTATTGAGTATAGAATTCTTCTGTATGCACTGTTGTTTATTCAACTCCTATGATTTATAGCTAGATTTTGGTTGTTTGTAGTCTGTAATTTTATATAATTTAATGTTGAAATACATTTTATATAAGTATATTCTGGTATCAAAAGATATACCTACTTCAAATTGAGGCACACACTCCAATTTGCTTTTCAGAAAATTGCATCGGTTTTATAATAGTCTGAAGTAATAACAAAATCTTATCTCTGAAAATACTAATTCAAAGGGAATTTCACTGTTGTTATAATTTATAATATTTAAAGTACTATGTTTGTATTTATAGCTGATTTTATTTCTTCTGAAATTTCTTTCACATGAAGTATGTTATTTGCAATTTATGAATGTTTTTTTTAATTAGTTACAGTTTATTAACTTTGTATCCCAGCTATATCCCCGCTCTCTCATTCTCTTCCAACCCCTTCTTCCCTCCTTCCCTCCCTCATGTTCTCCCTACTGCTTTCCAAGTCCACTGATTGGGGAAGACTTCCTCCTCTTTCATCTGACCCTAGCTTATCAGGTATCTTCAGACCTGGCTGCAAAGTCCTCCTCTTTGCCTAGTAAAGCTGCTCCTCCCTTGGGTGGGGGTGGTGAGGTCAAAGAAGCAGCCATTGAGTTCGTGTCAGAAATAGTCCCTGTTCCCCTTACTATGGTACCCACTTGAATACTGAGTTACCTTGGGCTACATCCAAGCAGGGGTTCTAGGTTATATCCATACTTGGTCCTTGGTTGGAGATATGTGCCCAGATATATTTGATCCTTGTGAAGCTCCTATCTTCTCCAAGTCATACTAACTCCCCCTTCTTTCATATGATTCCCTGTACTCTGTGGAAGGTTTGATTATGAGTCTCAGTATCTGCTTTGATACACTATTAGGTAGAGACTTTCAGAGACTTTCAGTGGTAGGCTCCTGTCCTGTTACTTATTTTCTCCTACAACCAATGTCCATCCCATTTGTCTTTCTAAGTGAGGGTTGTTCATCTTACTAAAGATCCTCTTTCTTGTTTATCTTCTTTAGGTGTACAGATTTCAGTATGTTTATCCAATCTTATAGGTCTAGTACCCACTTCTAAGTGAGTATATACCTTATGTGTCTTTCTTCTGGGATATCTAACTCAGGATCATCTTTTCTAGATCCCACTATTTGCCTGCAAATTTCATGATTTCCTTGTTGTTCTTTGCTGAGTAGTATTCCATTGTGTAAAAATACCACAATTTCTGTATCCATTCCTCCTTTGAGGGACATCTGGATTGTGTTCAGATTCTGGTTATTACAAATAAAGCTGCTACAAACATGGTTGAACAAATGTCCTTGTTCTATACTTGAGCATCTTTTAGATATATGCCTAGGAGTGGTATAGCTGGATCTTGAGGAAGTGCTATTCCTAGTTGTCTGAGAAAGCGCCAAATTGATTTCCATAGTGGTTGTACAAGTTTACATTCCACCAGCAGTGGAGGAGGGTTCCCCTTTCTCCACAACCTCTCCAGCATGTGTTGTCACTTGAGTTTTTCATCTTGGCCATTCTGATGGGTGTAAGGTGAAATCTCAGGGTTGTTGGGTTTTGTTTTGTTTTTGTTTTTTTAGCTTTTTTTTCTCCTTTAATGGGTCCATCATTAATAAAAGTAATGGGAAAAACATTTTATTCATACTCCTTTACTATTTGAAATTAGAATAAAATTACTTTAACAGATAACTATCTTAAGGAATATTTAAGGTTATGAGCAAACCAGCAACACACAACACAAAATGAATAAAGTGTAATTAATAAAAGTTAAAAAAAAGATTATGACACATCAAATATCACACATAACCTAACGCACTTCTTTCATCACAATGATTTGTGTGGGTTGTTGGGATTTTTAAGCAAAAGAACAGTGTACTAATGTTGAGCTTCCCTTCTAAGGCCTCCTTTTCTGTGCCACATTTAAAAGCTTTTCAGTTACAGGCACAAACTGTAACAAAGGAACACTGAGGTTCATGGTTCATAAGAAAATAATTGGTATTAAATTCCTTTTAAATGTAGAAGATAATTACGATAATGACACACAAGAGATAAAACAAATTTTATGTCCTTTTTGTAACCTGTCAGGTTTTCACATATATGTGCATATTGTTTTTAATTTTTGGAAAATTTCTTATATCAATATTGTATTTCCATCATTTCCACCTCTCTTTTCACCCTCTACACCATTTTCCATGTACCCTCCTCTCTCTACAATGCATATGGCCTCTTGTATAATCACCATCATTACACACAATTGTACATACACATGCATATATATGTATATATACATATATATATAGAGAGAGAGGACACTTAATAAATGTGAATATGACATGTGCTTAGGTTTGACAAACACGCATGTATATTAATATATTATAGAAAACTAATATAATATATACTATAGAAATATAATATATAATTTATATATATTATATAACATATATGTATATATATATATATAATGAGAGATAGAAAAAAACACTTAGTAAATGTGCATGTACATGTACTTAAGTTTGAACATTTGGCATTGAGTAGCCTACATGGAAGCTTGACTTGAGTAAAACTTGTTCTCTCTCTCAACAAACAGTGATTGCCTTTAGGTCTTTATTTATGGTTGGGGTCTTGTGAAATATTCCATTTAAATTTAACATGTCAACTTGTATAATTTGCATTTAGGCAATGATATTGTTGAGAATTATTGGTGTGTCTTTCCTATGCTGGAAAGAGGCTGTCTAGTTGTAGCACTCCTGTCCCTCTGGCTCTTAAGTATTATTGCTACCCTCTTCTATGATGTTCTCTGTGCCTTCAATATAGGGTTGCATCATAGATATAAAAGTTTGAAATGAGCACCTAATGATGTCTCATTCTTTGTACTTCGAACATGTTTAAATGTTTCCTACTGAAAGACACTTCTTTGGTGAAGGGTTAGAGCTATATCATCTGTGTGTACAAGGATAAATATTTTTTTTATTTCTCACTTATTTATAGGTAAATCTTATATCATTCATAATAATATCTTCAAAAACATCAACAACCTAAAACATGTAAACATCCACTTAGACCAATACCAGTTATTAAAGATGCTTTCTTTTTTTCCATTGTACAGTTTTAGCTTCTTTGTCAAAAATCATATGTTTGAAAGTGTGTGGATTTACTTCTAGATCTTTGATTTGATTCCATTGATCAACTTATCTGTTTTTATGCCAGTAACATGATCTTTTTTTATTACTATTCCTCTGTAGTACAGATTGAAATCAGGGATGGTGATACCTCCAGAATTTCTTTTATTATACTGAATTGTTTTAGCTATCCTGTGTTCTTTATTTTTTTCAAATAAGTTTGATGATTTACTTGTGTAGAGGTCAAGGAATCATGTAGAAGAAAGGGGAGAAAGAAAGACCTGGAGTGATCAGGAGCTCCAAAAGGAGACCAATAGAGCCAAAATATCTAGGCCCAGGGAGGCCTGAAGGGACTGATAGATTAACCAAGGACCATGCATGAAGAGGACCTAGAACCCTGCTCAGATGTAACCCATAGACAGCTCAGTATCCATGTGGGTCCATTGGTAAGGGGAGCATGGTCAGTCTCTGACATGAACTCAGTTACCTGCTCTTTGATCATCTCACCCCAGGGAGGTGATCAAACTAGGCCACAGAAAAATAGGATCCAGACTGTCCTGATGGGACCAGATTGGCTAGGGTCAGACATTATGGGAGGAGGACTCCCCCTTTCAGTAGACTAACTGAGGGGAGGAGGGAAAGAGGGAGGGAGAATGGGACCTGGAGGAGAAGGAGAGGGCTACAACCAAGATAAAAGTGAATAAATTAAAATAATAATAAAATAATAAAGCGATAAATATTTTAAATAGAAATTACATTTGTTTAGAAAAATAGCAAAAGTAGGTCTTCTCTAGGTTCAGGGATCCCTGCACCTTCGACAGATTACTAGGTTTAGGGTACCAGGTATGCTCCTTTCTTCTGCCTTTCCTTTCTCCCTCCATTCTTCCATCATGCGCCTTTACTCTACCAGCAGATAGTACTCATAACCAGGTCATATGTCACTGTTTTGCATCTCACTATTAAAGCGATGTATGAGATGTCACTGCTTCTCTACCCTGCACCACAATTCTGATTTCTTGACCATGAGCAGAGTCAACAGTGCCATTAAACACAAGTCACCCTGAGCACACACAGTGTGTTTTGCAATGAGACCTATTTCGCAAGAGTTTTCTTTCAACACTTTATCAATCTTCACTTGTAATTTATTTGAGCCATGCACTGAGGTATTTTAAAGGTATGCAAATATCTTTCTAAATATCAATCCATAGTTAGTCAGTGAAATGTTTAATTTCAAAGTTGGTTTCATCAAGAATTGGAGGTACAGATCTATTGAACACTAATTCAATTTAACAATTAGGAAAAAATATTTCATGTCTTACAGGTATGAGTGCATGTTCAAGTGAGAGGAAAATAAATCTAGTTTCATTTGAAATTTAATATCAGACAAAATTTTATCAAAACAAAATATTATTAGTTACAAAGCACAAAGTTTCTTATCCCTTGACTGGCTCATATAGTAAATTTAAGTGTCAAAATTATTTCCAAGAATCAATTAATTGCAATAAAAGTATTCACATTTGACTTTAGCTACCAAATTGAGAAAAATTATATAATAAAAATTTTGAGTAAACATAAGTTCAGACTACAGATAGAGATAAAATATATTCTTTATAAAGAATGTTTCCTTCAGATTTTATCTTACAATATCCATACAAAAATAATCTGGTAAGTGAAGTTAGAATGATTCTAATATTGACAAACCTTGAAGCACGACCAGAATGAGATACAGAGACTGTAACAGAGTGATCAAGAATGTGCTAGAACTTTACTCACCGCTATGTCAGATTGCATTATTAACAGATTGGAAAGGGGATCACTGGAAATATTATTTGAGGAGCAACAAGAGATGCTTTCAGATGCCATCTGCTAACAGCCTGCGTAAACTGTTCAGGTTTCAGTAGCTCAATTACAAAGAACGTTTTTAATACTTTTTTTTTTAACTTTTGCAAAGTTCAATTTATCTTCCATGAATATTTGTCTCTTTCTTCCAGTGTTCCTTTACTAATTCAATATACATTTAATGTGTTAAACTATATGCTGAGCATTTCACTGCATTTTGATTAAGTATATGCACTACTTACCACAGGGTAGAAATTCCTCCATTTTATAAGTGAATTAATATTGACATATGTGTATAATCATACATAGAATCATGATAGATAAATGACAAATAATAGGCAGATAGATTTTATTTTAATTTTCACATAACTGCACATTAACCCACTGTTGCCTAAAAGCTATATTATACAATAGTATATAAATTACTTCTTCTTTCTTGAGATATTTCAATCTGAATTGGGTAATGCAAACTAATCTATGAATTATTGTATGAGTAAAAGTAAGCGATAAGAAATCTGTAAGAATAAGAAATATTCTTCACCAAATAAAGCCATTCAAAATAAAGAAGTTCCATGTGAACTCTTAGAAATTACAGTTAAGCCTCATAAAGAACATTATTGCTATCTGTGTTTCAATATTATGATGCCAGAAAAAAACAATAAAATCACTAATAATTGGAAACTAATAATAAGAAAACAAGTATTATTTATGGAAATGAGATTTCAAAAAGCGTCATAGCAAATGTGTGCCGTTGATTTCAAGTTTAAATACATTTTATTAGAATATTTTTTAATTGTTTAAATATTCTAGTCCTTGTGGGAGACCAGGTAGAAAAAGTCATTTATCTTTTCAATGTCAATGACTAAGAAAATAAACTTAGAATAACTGAAATATTCATCATTACAAGGCATGGAATGTTTTCTGTTGTCTGATAAGGAGCAACAGAACATGTGAATACATTGGTAGTTATAATAGATAAGACGGATGAAACGTGAATGAATCTCAGTGAATTTTACTGACAGCAGAAGACAATGTTTAAAAATGTGCACTGTTGACTTAACTAGGGCAAACTGTGCTGTGGGAGCACCTATTTCACACCATGAAACACAGTTTACAGTAATTCAAATGATCAGATCCTATGTATGCAATATAAAGAGACAACAGTACCTTATTAATACTGTGATAATAATTGATCACCCCTTCTCAGATTAGAAAAAAAAGTTTTTCTGGAAAAAAGAGAGAGATTTTGCATGAGTGTAGAACAATTTTTGCCATTTACAACAGCTCTCTAGGCAGACTTTAATATAAAATCAGGCTTAACTGTGATTTAATTTCACACATGACAAAACTAAGACTTACCACATTATTTACATGTGAAGAAGCTCTGCAGTATCAGACATGAAACACATTTTTTTTTAAATTAAATATGAGGCTGTTGTTTTTCAGCTGTGTGGATAAACCTATATTAAGTGATTTAGATGATACAATACACTGTAGTTCTTATACTTACATCTGTGTTACGCACATTCATCTTTGGAACTCTGTGACCCAGAATTCTCAAGGCAAGCCACTGACCAGAGCTTTTAACAGTTTTAACACAGGTTAGATTTAACACAGGATGCAAAATTTTTTTTCATTACTACTTTTTTTTTTTTTTTTTTTTTTTTTTTTTTACCATGCAGTTTTGTATTCCTGTTGCTCTATACTACAGCTTGAGATCAAGGTTGGGGATGCCTCCTGAACATCTTTTATCATAAATATTGTTGTTTTAGCTATTATTGTTTTTTTTTTAATTTTTATTTTTTTTAAATTTTTTATTAATTACACTTTATTCATTTTGTATCCCCCCATAAGCCCCTCCCTCCTCCCCTCCCTATCCCACCCTCCCTCCCCTTTCTGCATGCATGCCACTCCCCAAGTCCACTGATAGGGGAGGTTCTCCTCTCCTTTCTGATCTTAGTCTATCAGTTCTCATCAAAAGTGGCTGCATTGTCCTCTACTGTGGCCTGGTAAGGCTGCTCCCCCCTCAGGGGGAAGTGATCAACGAGCAGGTCAGTTAGATTATGTCAGAGGCAGTCCCTCTTCCCATTACTATGTAACCCACTTGGACACTGAACTGCCATGGGCTCATTACTACTTTTAGCAAGTCAATAAACACAGAGTTAAATTTAAGATGGTCAACAAGTTAAAAAAAGATAGAAATCCTTATACTTGGATTTGTTTGTTTGTTTGTTTGTTTGTTTTTTTATTGGGATGGGAGCTCATTATGTATTCCTTGCTGTCCTGGAGCTTACTATGAAGAACAGGCTGGCATCCAACTCACCCAGACTTACTTGCCTCTGCCTCCATAGTGCTAGTATTAAAGAAATGTGCTATCAGGACCAAAATTTAAAATAATTCAATCAGAATAACTGCTAAAGCTTTTATTTTTATGCACTTATAATTAAATGTTCTAAAAGAAAATGATGCATATTTTAACTAAAACATTTTAGCAGTTGTATAAAATCAAAAGATTTCAAGATACAGTTTTTATTTCATTTTTAAAGGTTGAACTTTTAATATTTTTTTAATCAAGGCAATAATTTTAAGTGGAGAGGAAGCATATTCCCACATAAAATTTTTGTTTTATCACACAGTGTTAATGGGTGTGCTATTAACACTGTGGTTTTGTGAAAGAATTTTGCATTTTCAGAAATTATCAATATATATGCAAAATATATAAGCTAAGACATAAGTTACACACTTTAATGCTATAAATGCATATAAGTAAAAAGTGTTAGTGTAAATTGTGGGAAAAATCAGAATTGATGCTGAAATGGTCTTAACCATCATTTTTAAAAGAATCTGATGAATTATTTCAAGTTCAACATGGGCGTTCATAGATTAAAAAAAAAATACACTGTTCTTCAAGTGGGCCAGAGTTGAATTCCAGCACATATTTCAGGTGCTTAATAATTTCCTGAATTTCTAAATCCTCTTTTGACTTCCATGGGAGCTATATTTAGGTGTATGAAATGAAAATGCATCATGAGAAGTAATTTTATTTTATTATTGCAGCAGTGGATAATTTCATGTCACAGAGGTCATTTTTTTCTTCTCTCTTTTTTTTTTCAGTGTTAAGTATTGTAAAACATTGAAGATTGCTTGCAAAGGAATCAAAGAGAAATTAGAATACAAAGGATTACGTAGACTGGGCTTGGGAGGCAGCATGAAGAAGGGAACATTTGGAGGGATACTTTAATGAGCATTTTAGGAAGCCACATGGGAATCTAACACTGTGGAAGTTTGCTAAAATGCATGAGTTCACAAAATATTATAAAAAATTAGCCTACATGGGGAGAACCCCCAACTTGATATCAAATACTATAAAACAAACCTTCAGTATCTGGAATGGACTATATCTTTTTGAATTGTTGGTGAATAGAATTCCATAGCTCCTTCCCCCAAACTGCTGAGGTCACCACAAACATGAAAATATCTTGCTAATGCTCAGCTGGAAATTTCGTTTCTACTGGCTAGCAAAATGGAATCATCATATCAAGTAAAGCAGACCTTCTACTAATGAGCATGGTCTTACATGCAAGCACATTTTAAGCAGATATCACATTTTAATATTAGACATGTAAGGGATGATGTAAGTACATTTCTTCATTAATAGATGAAGGGAAATACCTTTCCTACCGTCACTCTTCCTAACCTCTTCATGCTCTTGATATAAGCTGAGTCCTTCACGAACTGAAACAAGTGTTCCTTGTTCATATTTGCTGTGACAGTTAATGTTCCCTGCCTAATTAATATATTATGTAGGCCAGTGCTCTGCCTGTTTTCAAGTGAACCCTTAATGAGAAATTATTATCAACATGTGTAAAATTCTACTTTCTAACATTGCATGCGGAAATATACAATTGATAAAAAAAATGTGGCCATAAAGGGAAACAGCCAACCAGGTGATAGAAAATTGGAGAAACTCCCAGCTTCATGTTATTTTTAAATTTATTATTATTATTATTATTATTTATTACAATTTATTCAATTTGTATCCCAGCTGTGTCCATCTTTCTTGTCTCCTCCCAATCCCACCCTCCCTCCCTCTTCTCCCCTGATGCCTCTCCCCTAGTCCACTGATAGGTAAGGTCTTCCTCCCCTTCTATTTGACCCTAGCCTATCAGGTCTCATCAGGACTGGCTGCATTGTCTTAGTGCTTGGCCAGGGAAGGCTGCTACCCCAGGAGGCAGTGAGCAGAAAGTTCAAGCCAGGGAAAGCCCCTGCTCCCCTTATTAGGGAAACCACTTGAAGACTGTGTCTAAGGTCTACATCTGAGATTTTAGGTCCTCCCCATGCATTTTCCTGGGTTGGAATATCAGTCTCTGCAGGATCCTGAGGGCTCAGTATTTTTGGCTCTGTTGGTTCTTGTGGAGCTTCTGTCCTCTCTTGCTCTTTCTATCTCCGCCTTCTTTCATAAGTAGATAATCTGTGTTTTATTCTTAAGCCCTAGTACACAGGTGCTATTGCTCTTTTGTGGTTGATATATTGTATATATCAGATCAAAAGATATTTCATACTTTTTAAGATGGTACAAACTTACGAAGCACAACTTTCTCATCTAATGTGGGAATTCATAAATACCCAATAAGAAAACTAGTGGGAAAACAGACAATATTTGGTTACCAATTATTTAAAAAAAATTGGAAATACCTTCATTGTGTCTGTAGAAATAATATGTTGAAGTTTTTTGTTTTTAATGAAGCAAATCTTTGTGCCCAATTTTAAGATAAATTGTCTTGCTATGTGGAATACAATATGTCTACGTAAATAAATTTAATACTTCACTATCAGACACCGGTATTTCAGTTTTTGAATTCATTTTAGTTTATGAGTTCTAACAGAATTTCTGACTTCCATTTCAACTCTTTCATTTTCTTTTTTTTTAACCAAGGACCATGTATGGATATAACCTAGAACTTCTGCTCGGATGTGGCCCATGGTAGCTCAGTAACCAAGTAGTTTTCCAAAGTAAGGGGAACAAGGACTATTTCTAACAGGATCTCAAGGGCAGGCTCTTTGACCTCCCCCACCCCCAGGGGAGGAGCAGTCCTGTTAGGCCACAGAGGAGGACTTTGCAGCCAGCCTTGAAGATACCTGATAAAACAGGGTCAAATGAAAAGGGAGGAGGTCCTCCCCTATCAGTGGACTTGGAAAGGGGCAGGGAGGAGACCAGGGAGGGAGTTGGGGAGGAGGAGGGAATGAGGGAGCAGGATACAGCTGGGACACAGAGTTAACAAAATGTAACTAAAAAGAAAAATAAAATTAAAAAAAAAATAAAAAAGACCAGAAAAAAAAATTCTTTATTAATTACACTTTATTCACTTTGTATCTCCCCTGTGGTTCCCATCCCTCCCTTCCTCCACCCTCTGCATGCATGCTCCTCCCCAAGTCCATTGATAGGGGAGGACTTCTTTTCCTTCCTTCTGATCCTAGTCAATTAGGTCTCATCAGGAGTGGCTGGAATGTGTTCTTCTGTGGCCTGGTAATACTGCTTCCTCTTCAGGGAGAGGTAATTAAAGAGCAGGCCAATCAGTTCATGTCAGAGGCAGTCCCTGTTCCTATTACAATGGAACCCACTTAGATACTGAATTGCCATGGGCTACATCTGTGGAGGGGTCTTAGGTTATCTCCATGTATAGTCCTTGGTTGGGGTATCAGTCTTAGGAAAGACCCCTGTGCTCAGATTTTTTGGTTCTGTTGCTCTCCTTGTGGAGTTCCTGTCCTCTCCAGATCTTACTGTCTCCCACTTCTTTCTAAAGACTCCCTGCACTCTGCCCAAAGGTTGCCCATAAGTCTCAGCATCTGCATTGATAGTCTGCAGGGCAGAGCCTTTCAGAGGTCCTCTATGTCAGGCTTCTTCTGATTTGTTCTTTTCTTCTTTTTCTCCTGTTTCTGAGGTCCATCCTCTGCCTTTCTGAATAGGAATTGAGCATTTTTACAAGAGTTCTCCCTCTTGATTAGTTTCTCTTTTTTTTAAGCAAGAAAAACAATTTTTTAAAATTTTTTATTAATTACACTTTATTCATTTTGTATCCCCCATAAGCCCCACCCTCCCTCCCCTTTCTGCATGCATGCCACTCCCCAAGTCCACTGATAGGGGAGGTTCTCCTCTCCTTTCTGATCTTAGTCTATCAGTTCTCATCAATAGTGGCTGCATTGTCCTCTACTGTGGCCTGGTAAGGCTGCTCCCTCCTCAGGGGGAGGTGATTAACGAGCAGGCCAATCAGATTATGTCAGCAGCAGTCCCTCTTCCCATTACTATGTAACCCATTTGGACATTGAACTGCCATGGGCTACATCTGTGCAGGAGTTCTAGGTTATCTCCATGAATAGTCCTTGGTTGGAGTATGACTCTTCGGGAAGTTCCCTGTGTTCAAATTATCTTGTTCTGTTGCTCTCCTTGTGGAGTTCCTGTCCCCTCCAGCTCTTACTATTTCCCACTTCTTACATAAAATTCCATTCACTCTGCCCATCAGTTGGCCATCAGGCTCAGCATCTGCTTTGACAGTCTATACTGCAGAGGCTTTCAGAGGCCCTCTGTGACAGGTTCCTAGGTTGTTTCCTGTTTTCTTCTGGCTTTCAGAGACCCTCTGTAGCAGGTTCCGAGGTTGTTTCCTATTTTCTTTTTCTTCTGATGTCCATCCTCTTTGCCTTTCAGGATGGGGATTGAACATTTTAGTTAGGTTCCTCTCTTTTGCTTAGTTTGTTTAGATGTACAGATTTTAGTGGGTTTATTCTATGTTGTATGTTTATATGAGTGAGTACATACCATGCGTGTCTTTTTGCTTCTGGGACAACTCACTCAGGATGATCCTTTCCAGATCCCACCATTTACCTGTAAATTTCATGATTTCCTTATTTTTCATTGCTGAGTAATACTCCATTGATTAGTTTCTTTAGGTGTACAGATTTTAGTAGGTTTATCCTATATTATATGTCTCTATGAGTAAGTATATACTGTGTGCATCTTTCTGCTTCTGGGACAGCTCACTCAGGATGATCTTTTCCAGATCCCACCATTTACCTGCAAATTTCATGATTTCCTCGTTTTTTTATTGCTGAGTAATATTCCATTGTGTAGATATACCACAATTTGCTCATGCATTCCTTCACTGAGGGGCATCTGGGCTGTTTCCAGCTTCTAGATATTACAAATAAGACTGCTATAAACATGGCTGAGCAAATGTCCTTATTGTGTACTTGAGACTCTTTTGGGTAACTTTTGACTTTTGTTTCAACGTGTTAACAGTTGTTTTTGTTTGTTTGTTTGTTTGTTTATTTGTTTTTGCCTGTTTAGGAAAAGATGACAGGATAAAATCCACTTATTTTTAAACTTAAAAGAAAAAAGCATTAACACTCGATATCCAGTTCTGCCTATCATCACTGAATTTGTGCAAAAACAAAAGAAAAAAGAAAGAAAGAAAGAAAGAAAGAAAGAAAGAAAGAAAGAAAGAAAAGAAAATGACAAAACATCCCCAAGAACCAAAGAATGAGCTCAAAGGGAAGTGTGACTGTTTCAAACCAACAACACCTAAAGAACATATGCCTTCACCTTCGTTAATTCATATTTAACAAATATCTAATTAACATGAGTTCATTGCATATAAATGAATACTTTTGTCCATATCTATAATATAAACCTTATGTAATATGTGATTACAATAAAATAGCTCAGGTAACTATAAAAAATTCTAAGATAAATATTAAACATTTCAATGACAAACTGGAGAATCAGTATCATTTTTAATCTGCATATTCAATATAAAAATGTTTCTTTTGAAAGAAAGACATTGCCAGGTATTTATAATTCATATAGGAGGACAGTGTAACATGAAGAAAATAACATAACATGAAAAATTATTTTTTCTAATTTAAGAGTGTTCTAACTTACCATCTCATTTTTATAGAATATTAATAAAATGTTTTCAAGTTAAAAAATAATAAATTATAAGAATAATATAAGTCAAAAGCAGTTATAAATGCTAACATTTATTGCTTCTTGATTACCTTTGGCAAGTTAATGAATACTGTTTTATTTGTAAAATGTCATAGGTTTCGTGTTAGCTCAGAATTTCTTCAAAATCTACAAGAATACTAGTAAAATATACCTGTTCTTTATTATAAAAGGAGAAAATTGATAGTTTAATTTTTTTTAATTTTATTTTTCTTTTTAGTTACATTTTGTTAACTCTGTGTCCTAGCTGTATCCCGCTCCCTCATTCCCTCCCCAACCCCACACTCCCTCCCTGGTCTCCTCCCTGCCCCTTTCCAAGTCCACTGATAGGGGAGGACCTCCTCCCCTTTCATTTGACCCTGTTTTATCAGGTATCTTCAGGGCTGGCTGCAAAGTCCTCCTCTGTGGCCTAACAGGACTGCTCCTCCCCTGGGGGGGTGGCCAAACAGCCTGCCCTTGAAATCCTGTTAGAAATAGTCCGTGTTCCCCTTACTTTGGAAAACTACTTGGTTACTGAGCTACCACAGGCCACATCCGAGCAGAAGTTCTAGGTTATATTTATAAATGGTCCTTGGTTGAGTGTCAGTCTCAGAAAAGACCCTGTGCCTGGATATATTTGGTCCTTGTAGAGCTCCTATCCTTTCCATATCATACTAACTTCCCTTCTTTCATATGATTCCCTGCACTCTGTCGAGGGTTTGGTTATGAGTCTTAGTGTCTGCTTTGAAACACTGCTAGGTAGTCTTTCAGATGCCTTTTGTGGTAGACTCCTGTCATATGTTCAATGCACATCCCATTTGTCTTTCTAAATGAGGATTAAGCACCTTTGCCTGTGTCCACTTTCTTGATTATCTTCTTTAGGTGTGTAGATTTCATTATGTTTATCATATCTTGTAGGTCTATATAAGCGAGTATATACCAACAAAAAGGAGGATCAATGGAACCACATAGAAGACCCAGAAATAAACCCACACACCTATGAATACTCAATATTTGACAAAGAAGCCAAATCCATTCAATGGAAAAAAGACAGCATCTTCAACAAATGATGCTGGACCAACTGGATGTCTACATGCAGAAAAATGAAAATAGATCCATATTTATCACCCTGCACAAAACTAAAGTCCAAGTGGATCAAGGACCTCAACATAAAACCAGATACTCTAAATCAGTTGGAAAAAAGAGTGGGGAACAGCCTAGAACTCATTGGCACAGGAGACAACTTCCTGAACAGAACACCAACAGCACAGGGTCTAAGAGCAACAATCAATCAATGGGCCTCATGACACTGAAAAGCTTCTGTAAAGCAAAAGACACTGTCATCAAAACAGATAGACAGCCTACAGATTGGGAAAGAATCTTCACCAACCCTTTATCTGACAGAGGGCTAATATCCAGTATATATAAAGAACTAAAGAAGCAGAAAAGCAACAAACCAAGTAATCCAATTAAAAAATGGGGAACAGAGCTAAACAGAGAATTCTCTCTCGAAAGAGGAACATCGAATGGCAAAGAAACACTTAAAGAAATGCTCAACCTCATTAGCCATTAGGGAAATGCAAATCAAAACGACCCTGAGATTTCACCTTACACCCATCAGAATGGCCAAGATGAAAAACTCAAGTGATAGCACATGTTGGAGAGGTTGTGGAGAAAAGGGAACACTCCTCCATTGCTGGTGGGAATGTAAACTGCTACAACCACTTTGGAAGTCAATCTGGCGCTTTCTCAGACAACTAGGAGTAGTGCTACCTCAAGACCCAGCTATACCACTCCTAGGCATATACCCAAAATTTGCTCAAGTACACAACAAGGACATTTGTTCAACCATGTTCGTAGCAGCTTTATTTGTAATAGCCAGAACTTGGAAACAACCCAGATGTCCATCAACGGAGGAATGGATACAGAAATTGTGGTATTTTTACACAATGGAATACTACTCAGCAATCAAAAAGGAGGAAATCATGAAATTTGCAGGCAAGTGATGGGATCTAGAAAAGATCATTCTGAGTGAAGTATCCCAGAAGGAGAAAGACAAACTTGATAGTTTAATTTTTTAGCAGTTATGTGATATATGTTATAGATGAATTATTGACAGTTGGATTTTGTATCATCTTGATACATGGTGGTGAATAAGTAAAATTATGTGCTACAATTGTAATATAAAAAGTAATATTAAATTTTATAAATTATTCTATGAAACAACTTTTAAAAAAATACTGAGCTAAAATGTCATGGCTATATCTGTGCAGGGGTTCTAGGTTATCTCCATGCATGTTACTTGGTTGGAGTATGAGTCTCTGGGAAGTTCCCTGTGTTCAAGTTTTCTGGTTCTGTTGCTCTCCTTGTGGGGTTCCCATCCTATCCAGCTCTTACTATTTCCCATATCTCACATAAGATTCCATCCACTCTGGCCAACAGTTGGCCATATTCTACTCAGCAATCAAAAAGGAGGAAATCATGAAATTTGCAGACAAATGGTGTAATCTAGAAAAGATCATTCTGAGTGAAATATCCCAGAAGGAGAAAGACAAACACTGTATATACTCACTTATATAGACTTATAAGATATGACAAACAATGAAATCTATACACCTAAAAAAGATATTCAAGAGAGCAGACATGGGGTAAGATGATCAATCCTCTTTTAGAAAGACAGATGGGATGTGCATTGAACATATGACAGGAGTCTACTGAGGGCATCTGAAAGACTCTAACTAGCAGTGTTTTCAAAGCAGATACAAAGACTCATGACCAAACCTTCTGCAGAGTACAAGGAATCATATGAAAGAAGGGGAGTTAGTATGATGGGGAAAGAATAGCAGCTCCACAAGGACCTAATATATCTGTGCACAGGGTCTTTTCAGAGACTGACATTCAACCAAGGACCATGTATGGATATAACCTAGAACCTCTGCTCAGATGTAGCCTGTGATAGCTCGGTAACCAATTGGTTTCCCATAGTGAGGGGAACAAGGACTATTTCTAACAGGAACTCAATGACTGGCTCTTTGACCTCCCCACCACCCAAGGGAGGAGCAGTCCTGTTAGGCCACAGAGGAGGGCTTTGCAGCCAGTCCTGAAGATACCTGATAAAACAGGATCAGATGAATGGGGAAGAGGTCCCTCCCATCAGTGGACTTGGAAAGGGGCATGGTGGAGATGAGGGAGGAAGGGTGGGATTGGAAGGGAATGAGGGAGCAGGACACGGCTGGGATACAGAGTTAATAAAATGTAACTGATAAGAAAAAAATAAAATTAAATAAAAAAAAATCTCAGCATCTGCTTTGAGCATCTGCAGGGCAGAGCCTTTCAGAGGTCCTCTGTGGCATGTTAGTGTCTAAGTGGGTTACATAGTAATGGGAAAAGGGACTGACTCTGACATAAACTGATTGGCCTCCTCTTTGATCACCTCCTCCTGAGGGGGGAGCAGCCTTACCAGGCCACAGAAGATGACAATGCAGCCACTTCTGATGTGATCTGATAGACTAAGAACAGAAGGAAAGAGAGGAGGACCTCTCCTATCAGTAGACTTGGGGAGGGTCATGCTGAAGAAGGGGGAGGGAGGGTAGGACCAGGAGGGGAGGAGAAAGGGGCTTATGGGGGGATACAAAGTGAATAAAGTGTAATTAATCAAATTAAATTAAATTTAAAAAATAAAAAATAGTAATGTAGAAAAAAATTCCTAAACTACTTTTTACAGTGCACGTGATGGTGGTTCTGATCATGATGAAGAGGATGGTAATTGCAAATACAGACTTTAATATGTATGTAAAGCAAGACATTTATTTCTTACTAAATGAACACCAATCTGGTAATATAAACTCTTGAAATTACCAAGTTTATGTCATCAAAGTGATACCAATTATAATAGGAGACATGCAGAGATAGAAGATATTTGTATATGTAAAATTAAAGGGGTTGATCTATAATGCTGCCAAATAGCATTGCATGAAATAGGTTAGAGAAACAAGAAAGTGACAGTTGACAAAAATGTTGTTTGATGAATTCTAAGAGGGCGTCAGAGTCGTAATGCAGACCCATTGGGGAAGTTCATCCTCATTTCCTAAGGAGAAGAAAACAACAACTTCCATCAAAACACTTAGCACTGACAGTTTTTGTTGTTGTTGTTTGTTTGTTTTACAATTAAAAATGTTTTTTTTTTCCCTGTGCCTGTGGTTCTCATTTCCAAATTTTATTTTCTTTATGCCCCTCACAGAAAGTGACTTGGAATATAGTGAATGAGTGGGTTAGTTTAGGGCAGTGGTAGATCACTTTCTTAGTATAGAAAAAGGACTCTAAAATTTTCACTAGCATTACAAAAGCAACCAATTACTACAAAAGCAGTCTTTAACCATTAGTACTTTGAACTGACTTTTGGACATGTTTTTATCATATTCACCATTCAAACTCTTTCAAGATCCACCTCCTAAATGCTTGCTCACCCAAATGTGTCTCCTTGTTTTGTTATTAAATCTTTCAAGGACAAATTGTGCAACACAATGATTTTCAGATCCATGGTCTTCCACTGGAGTGTGGTAAACATGGCAGGGAAAGCATTCTTAGAGGAAACTAACCCTTACTTTCTGAGTAGTTAATAATTGCTGGCTGTGAGTCCAACTTCATGTTTCATAATGATATTTTGTCTGGCTGGGATTGCACAGATTTATGCTATCACAACCTTAGTGAGTTCGTGTATGCACCTCCCTGCTGTATCTGGAAGGCACCCTTGCCTTGAAGTCACACATCACTTCTGGCTTACCTTAAAGTCTAAATACTATGTCCTTACAATCAAGGCCCTTGCGCCATTCTATTTAAAGCTACAAATTAGACAGTAGCTACAGTGACGCCCTGGGTAGCTCTCCCCCAAACACCTGGTGTTAAAAATCTCCTCCTTAAATGGCTCTGTGGGGAATTGGTGCAAACTTTAAATTTAAGTTGTTTAATTGGGCAGTTAATCTGCTCAACCTGGAAATTGATTGTGTGACCCCTTCATTATTTCTTTCTTCCCTATCCACAACATGTTGGCTGTTGGTTCTTGTGTCCATTGTAAAAATGGCTTTACTTAACTATTCTCTGTCAATGCCATTTGTGATCCAAGACTGAGTCGTGAGAAACTGATCAACCAAATCTTGAATTTCAATCTCTATATCTTTGAGCTTCAAAAATAGTTTATAAAAGAAAACTTTCTGAATAATTACAGAAAGTCACTAAGACATAATATGGATATATACTAAAGAAAAGTATTGTTTGCATTGCTTGTCTATTCCTACAGGGAAAATCATATATTCCTAACAGCATTTGCACTAAGATGTCAATCAATCCTCCCCAAAGTAGGAAGTGGTTCAAGCTTAAATGCCATTAGATAGATTACCTTCAAGAAGATCTCATTATAAATTAGAATAATCTCATAAACAATGACACATGAACTCTTTCATTGAAAACTTGTGATAACTATGTCCTCTCAGGAATTTGTACCTTGTCAAATCCACTGTTGTTTTTGTCAGTCAATCATGCATTGTTCTCATGCACATCTTCATTTATCAAAGTAAGTAAGCACTTCTTACATGCCCAGTACTGTGTTTATCTCGGAAGATAAGAGCCCAAAGGGTTTTTGCTGTTGTTTTTGTTTATAATGGCAGAAAACAGGGAACCGGACAGGTGCCTACCACAGTGGGTCTCAGAAAGAGACTACCCAGCAGGATATTAAAGCAGATGCTGATACTCACAGCCAAACATTTGGGCAGAGTGCAAGGACTCTTATGAAAGAATGGGGAGAAAGTAAACCTGGAGTGGACAGGAGCGCCTCAAAAAGAAAAATAGTACCAAAAAATCTTGGCACAGGGGTCTTTTCTGAGACTGATACTCCAACCACGGACCATGCTTGGAGATAAACTAGAAACCTTGCACAGATGTAATCCATGGTAACTCAGTCTCTAAATGGGCTTCCCAGTGAGGGGAACAGGGGCTGTATCTGACATGAACTCAGTGACTGGCTCTTTGATCACCTCCCCATGAGGGTGGGGCAGCCTTACCAGTCCACAGAGAAAGACAATGCAGCCACTCCTGATGAGATCTGATGGGCTAGGGTCAGGTGGAAGGGTAGGAGGATCTCCCCTATCAGTGGTCTGGGGGAGGGGCATAGGAGGAGAAAGGGGGTGGGATTGGGAGGGAATAAGGAAGGGTGCTACAGCTGGGACACAAAGTGAATAAATTGTAATTTATAAAAAATAAATCATTAAAATGAGTTAAAATTTTAAAAGTAAAAATTAATAGGTACAATAATGTATTACTAAGTTATGAAAGGCTGGCATAGGAAGCATGCAAACAGGGGGATAGAATAAGCTGTCGTAATGTGTACTTTTGATGGTCAGAAGAATTAACAATGTGAAGAAATTTACTTAGAGAATGCATAAATTGTACACTGCTTACTTTTAAATATTTATTTATATATGCCTTACTTTATTTTTTATTACATTTTTATCATTTTGAGGGAATGTTTGTGTGCACGTGTCGGTGAAAGTTTGAGGCCAACTTCAGAGAGCTGATTTTCTCCTTTCTACATGTGGTTTTGAACTCAGATCTTCAGTGTATGGTAAGCCTCTTTAGCTATCAAAACTTCTAGCCTACCCAAGTCTATAGTTTTTAAGAGATGTTGGTTAAATAATTATGCAAGAATCCAGTAAAATGAAAAGAATCTAAAGGTACATAATGTACACATACACTTCTTACCTCCTGAAAAAAACACGAACATAAACGAAAATTAAAAAATTTAACGTGTCATTGCACACAGACATGTATCTGAGAGTGTTTGAATATCTGAGGAAGAATACAATATTTTCCATTGAGATGTTTATGTAAATAATACATAAAATTCACATAGTATATGAAAATTTCATAGCATTATGGGAAAACAACATTAGCCTCGTTGAGAATTAGGGTCTTATGATGGTCACATTCCAAGTTAGAGTGACATGGAACAAGCGGTCCGAGTCTTTTGTTAAGCTGTTTCTCTACTGAGAATAATTATATACATATACATGCATATATACATTGCATATATACACATGTAAAACCATGGAATGGTATATATTATATAGTATAAATTGTAAGTTTCTGAGGGAGGACGTGAAATTAGCACAAAGGGAACATTAAACTTGTGTAAACTACAAATGTAATCTATAAAATCTTCTTAAAAATCATCTTGAAAGGCAGCTTTATTAATATATTTAACGTAGTTGAATATTACCTCTGACATTTTGACTTAAAATATGTTTAAAAAAGAAAACTTTCTGAAAAATCAAAAGTCAGTTTCCACATACTAAAGGTTAAATACAAATTGCAGTTAAAGCATTTGAGAACTATAAAGCATCATAATATTGATGCTTTAGGTTTTGAACTGTTGTGTATAAAATTGTGTGGCTCACATATATAAATTCATTTGCCTGTGAGAAACAAATAAAACAATTTTGAACTTGTTCTTAGATACGGATCTGAGCCTCTGAAAGTTTCAATAATATTATAAAGTCTAAATAAAGTTTCAAGTTGAAATATATATATTTTTTAAATCTCAACTTTTTAATGACTATGAGGCCAAATGTCTCTAGGATTTGATTCTGAAAGTGAATATAACCAGCATTATTATTGAATTTTAAGGATCAAAAAAGTCAAAGATATAAGAATTCATCTATTTCCCCCTTTTTATAAGTTTTTCTCTAGTAGACTTTTTACCATCCATTTTCAAAGATCCCACCCAGCATTTCTAAAATTTCCCAAGGGAAATAATATGGACTTAAATTAAAGGCATACAACAATTCTCATATCTAGCAACTTTTGGAGATCACAGCAGTGAGGGAGATATGAGCCTGTAAACTGCCTTGGGACAAAGAAAGCAGAAAAATAAACTCAGACTTCCATTTTTAACCATTCAAACTCTGGGTAAAATCACAAGGCCTGGTAGACGCTATAATCCTATATCATGAAACTTTCTACCTTTCTCTTCTCTAACTTTGTTGTACTTTGTTGTGGCCTATGTGCATGCAAAGACGAATAGTAACATTTGCTGGTGCCACAGATAAAAGAAACTGGATTTCATAGATTTCCTCTTAGAAAGCCCTGATGTCCTCCTGATGAAAAATTATGATCTTCATGTTCATACATATTTGAGGTAGCAAATAATTACTGTTTACTAAGAAGTATTCTAGGAAGACAAAACAAAACATACAAACAAGCATTATTTCAGTGTCTTGAAATATATATATATATATATGCCTTCCTTTCCTTTTGTTATTGATGAGATAGCATTGACATGATGTAGAGTGTACAAATCCTACCTCTGCAGATCTCAAATTTTAGACGCCACAAACCTTAAGAGCAAGAATTAATTTTAATTTTATTAATTCTAAGTAAATGATGAATAGCAATGTGCTACAAATATTGGTACAAAATTATTCCATCAAGCTACACTGAGAAGCACCATTTCTTTCATTATCATCTCTTCATGCTTTCATTAATTTATTTGTTACATTTGTATTTTCTAATTTTCTATTAATCTTAGCAGTTTCTTTTATTTTAAGAATGAGAAGAGAACCTTTGGGAAGTGAACACATATTAATGATTTATAACAAAGTACTATAATTTCTAAAATCACAAAAACTGTCATTAAGATATAAAGTGATATTATTAGACTACTTGAGTAATTGACTATTAAGCTTTTGTCTACAACTTTTCTTTAATGGTAGATAAACATGTACCACATGCTGCCACATTTCTTTTCTTTTTTTTTTTGACAATTCTATTTTTTATTCAGTTTTTAGTTTTTTTATTAACTACAGTTTATTCATTTTATATCCCAGCTGTAGCCCCCCTTCGTCATTCCCTCCCAATGCTACCCTCCCTCCCTCTTCTCCTCCTATGTACTCCTCCCCTTCTATCTGACTCTAGCCTGTAAGGTCTCTTCAGGACTGGCTGCATTTTCTTCCTCTGTGGCCTTGTTCTTATTCCTAACCAATATTATGTGAAGACCACAATAACAATGTATGTGAAAGGTATATAAAACAAAAATTTCCACTGAGCCATCTCCACCAATAAGCATGTAGTCTACTTCTTTGAGAATTTACTGAATATAAGAAAAGCAAGTGTAAAGGTTATATACATTTCTGCCTCTACCCTTCAACCAATGGTAATTCAAGCTGAATGACTGTATAATAAGGAAGCTTTTTTCCTTCATCTATTATCTTTATTCTGGATTCCTTTACTAAAATTTTATTATTTTATTCTTCATTTTCTTATACTTTGAGTTATTAAAAAACCCAGGGCTTCAGGAGTCAGGAAGTTCAAAGATGACATAGAAATATGTTGAGATTATCATGGTGTTAAAATATGACCCAAATCAAAAAGCCACATACACATAACACAGGGGATTTTTTTTTAAGAACTGGAAGTCTGAGGTAATGTGGAAATAGAGGAAAAGATTCCAAGTGAGGGGTGATAAGAGAAAACACTGAAGTGAAATGGATGGGTTAGAGGAGGGATGAGTTAGAGGAGAGATCTGAAAGCTTATTGGAGAAGGTATGATGTCTGACTTTTTGAAATTAGGTTCTGAAAAATGCAGCAATGGCAAAAAATTGTATATAAAATAGTTTCTGTGATATAATTCTGGGAAATAATTTAGAGAATTTGCCTTTTATACATGAAAAAATACAATTATCTAGAAACAATGCTGAATTTGAAATCTTATTGTGAGAGCAGTAGATACATATATATTCCTAAAGATATTTTCAGAAAGTCTGTATTCTCATTTCTGTAATATGCAGCACTATCATAGCTGGTTACAAAATGTAGAGTAGCACAAAGTTAATTGTGAACTTCTCAAATAAGACTCTTATATTAATGGTTGTAAGCCTATCCTTTAATGGCTGAGCCATCTCTCCAGCCCTTGGTTATCTCCATGAATGGTCCTGGGCTGTACATGTACTCAGTGGTTGGCTCTTTGAACACCTCCCCCTGAAAGGGGAGCAACCTTACCAGGCCACAGAGGAAGACAATGCAGACAGTCCTGATGAGACCTGGTAAGCTAGGGTCAGATGGAAGGGGAGGAGGTCTTGTCTTATCAGTGGATTTGGAGAGGGGCATGGGAGGAGTAGAAGGAGGGAGGGTGAGATTGGGAGGAGATAAGGGAAGGAGCTACAGCTGGGATACAAAGTGAATAAACTGTAATAAATAAATAAATAAATAAATAAATAAATTAAAAAAGATGCAGCCACTTCTGATGAGAACTGATAGACTAAGATCAGAAAGAAGGAGAGGAGAACCTCCCCTATCAGTGGACTTGGGGAGGGGCATGCATGCAGAAAGAAAGGGAGGGTGGGACCGGGAGGGGAGAAAGGAGGGACTTATAGGGGGATACAAAATGAATAAAGTGTAATTAATAAAAGTTAAATAAAAAAATTTTAAAAAAGCTGAAAAAAAAAAAAAAAAAGATAAGACTCACAGGACCACATTCCTCACCATATGAAAAGTTTTAAGAAGGAATTTAAGATAATGTGATTTGGTTTAAAGTAGATCAGAGGAGTAAGATATTGTAAGAAAAATAATTGACTAACAAAGATTTAAAACTATCTGTCTCTAAGCTAAAATGTACAGCTAAACTTCATTGAAAATCCACTATTTTCACTCAGATTGAAGAAGGCTCGATTTTGACCTCTTCTCTTTTAACTTATGTTACTGGAATAGATTCTTACAGTTAACAATTTCAAATGATTTATTTATATGAAATGATAATATAAAACATTAATAAAAATGGCAATTAAGTAGATTAATTCTATTCTTCAAATTTATTAAGGCCATAAATTCATTTAAATTGACTATATAAAATATGGTATTTCCTTCAGTAACTTCTGTACATACCCTTTTTAGAGATTCATATCATCCAAATACTCAGGAGTAAGTTATGTAGGCTTTTGTGTTCCACTGACTTCAATCTCATTACTGTTTCACAGTTTATTAAGAGTCACCATTCTACTTCAGGAACAGCAAACAGAGGAAGCAACATTGTGTTCTTACCTTACATACTCCTATTTGCAGGATACTTATAAGGCATGAACTATAATGTTGCATGCACTACATTATTGGAATAAAAGCAGGCCCTAGATTCTAGTAATGCCACTTGAAAATTTTTATACATAGTGAAATTAAATGAAGTAGTCAAACTTTCCAAAATTCATAAAAGTAACATTTTAACTTATCAGATCTCCTGAGACTTTGGGTAGCAGCTTAATCAAACTTTTTATTTACTTATTTCATGTTCCACTCCAAAAAAAAAAAAAAAAAAAAAAAAAAAAAAAAAGATAACCATAGCAGACATGAGAGGCTAACTTATAAAAAGTACACTGTCTGGAACAAAATATTTATTTTGGAGGCTCATAGACTTGTCAATATTACAGCCTATTGCAACCACCCCTGGTAACTCTCCAGAACTTAAAGGTAAGAGTATATTACTGAAGACTTTGCATAACTGGCTTATAGAACATGGTGAGACAGAGCTGGTATAGCCCTAATATTCCAGTTTTTATAGGCCTGGCATTTCTCTCTCTATTGGCCAGCTTTCATCATCCTCAAAGCTGATTTTCAAGCTAACAGAGGAGGAAAGTAATCACCCATCATAACAAGGTCGTAGAAAGACAAGCCTGGCAGTACATGACCACTGATGTAAAAATGTCACTGGCAGAAGTGGAACAATCAAGCACATTCTGGTTGAACTTAAGTCTAGTTCCACAAGTTGAAATCCAAGTTGAAATCGGTCTTGCCACCGATTCTGGGCCAAGAACCAATGGCTAGACTTGTCATTCTCCCTAGGTGAGAAACAAATATTATTGCATTTTTTTAATACTATTGTCGTGGTAGTAAACTGACTCCTAATGATAGGTAAATGCATTTCTCAGCTCACATATGTAAAACTTTCATTGGCAGTCAATAGTGACTAAAACAGAAACTCACAACTGTCAGAGTTACAGAAAATATGTGTACATAAAAGTACACATTGGTCAGGACATCATGTACTAAACCAATGAAAGGAGAAATAAAGCCATTGATTATTTCAGTTGAGCTAAAACTGTACAGTCAATATGGAAAGGAGTACAGAAGTTGTGAGTAGACTGTGTGGATGACCACGTTAAAATTTATGAATTTCTGTTGTTTGGACAGTATTTGGGGAAGTTGTTGAAGCAAAAATCATGTGTGTGCACGTGGGAAGTTGTTGATGAAAAAGTGAGCATGTGTGTGTGTTTGTGGGCGTGGGGGGCCTGTATGTTTAAAGCAAATGCAAATGATCATAAAATTTGTAAAATAGTCAAGGTTATAAATATTAAAGAATTGTACTTTAAATGTTATTTTATTCAGAAGTATTATCAAAAATAAATAAAGATATGATATAGGTGGAATGAATATAGCTGTCAATGAAATACTTGACAAACCAAAAACAAAAAAAAAGAAAGAAATTCTCTTATGGATTAAACAAATATTCATTATGATAGATTTCTATCATTAAACAGTACATGCTTATTTACAAAGTAACAAACAATATTTTGATGAGATGATGCGATGCTAAAGTGAGTTTAGAAGGTAAACTTCTATTCTGAATGTCATTTTTTTTTCTGAGATAAATTGTAGATAAATATTTTAATGATATCCATTTATGTTTAAATATTGTAATGGATATGCATTGAAATTCATAAAATTAAGTTATATATACATTAAACTACTTCAATAAGAAAGTAAAACTATAATTAAATTTATATAATGACAGATATTGAATAGAATTAACACTTTTAGATTCAGTCTTTAGACACAGATATTTTCTGCAGCACATTTAAAACCTATTTTCAATAATGTCACTTAAAGTTGTTTATTGGCTAAAATAATATAGCTACTTGATAGTATACACCTTAGAATATACATCTGATATAGGGGATACAAGACTGTGCATTTTACTTTTTTTTTTTTTTTTTTTGGTATTATTTATTTACTTACTTTACATCCCAAGGGTGCCCCTCCCCTCTCTTTCTCAGAGGAAAAAAAATATTAAAGAGAGCAAGTAATATTGAAAAAAGAAAAAAATGTTAAATTTCCTCAGTGCTTGTATTTCCCATGATGCTCCCACTTTACTTTTCTACTCAGATAAATCCCGATTCGCATTTTCTGATTAGGAAAATGTTCCATGAGATTTCCCTGCAGAGAATGATTTTACTTAGAAGAAAAGTCCCAGGTTGGTGTGAAGAACTACAAGGAGAGCAGGTTCTCCCTGGAAAATCAGATCTGATTCCTGGGTAGGAAAAGGTCACCCAGAAACACACTAGGAAAGGGAACATAAATACTCCTAAAATATTTACAGTTTTGTCTTCATTTTGAGCTCAACTATGGACATTTATTTAAGTGGAGAAAATATGAAATTTTATTTTCATCTTTAAGATTTAAAAATAAAGCCACATTTCAAATTGAAGATTTTCTTATCTTCAACAATTACATTTAAAAACACTCAAATCATATTAAGGAATTCAAGTTTATTAATTGAAATCATTGTGATTATGCATTTTAAAGTAACATTAACTTTTCTTTTTAATTTTACTGCTTTAATCCACGAATATAATTAATAATTTTGTTACTCGTGGGACCTGATGCCTTGATCTGGATAATGAATCATTTATAAGGAATGAGCCCCAGGGAAGTAAATTAAATTATTCCTTTACTCTATGCAGAAAACGGCTTAGATATTTTAGATTGGAAAATATTTCTAGTGGGTCATATCAACTCCTGTGGGTATATTAGCCTCCAGCTACACTTGAGTGAATGTAAGACTTTTTAATTGGAATAAGAAAACAAATTATAATTTTTAAATTTTCAAAATAAAATGGATACCAAGTGTTTCGACAACATCAAGAATATCTTGTATGCATATATTATATGTAACCCATTTACATGAAAATGTCATATACAACAGAAAGCATTACCTCATATTTTCTGATAAAGATAGGTACAATGTTATGGGATGGGAGATCTGTAAAGGATAGCATTTCCTTGTGCAGAGGGCCAAGGTGCAAGTGTTATTGAATAAGTCATGCTAATACACTCTGCAACTCCTTACCAACCCAGCCTTTCTTCGGGTTAAAAGTTCTAGTTTCAGCAGCTAACCTAATACTAACTCTAAAGGAAATAGTTGTAAAGAAAAATGGTAGTGGAAAGAAACAGAATTTTACATAGTTGCTGTTATAATAATGTTAGTCAAATTTTAAAAATGTGAAGAATAATTGTGACAAATGAGGGTTTCAACACACACACACACATATATAGATACATATATATATGTATCTATATATGTATCTATCTATATCTATATCTATCTATATCTATATCTATATCTATATATATATATATATTTAATCGGAAAACAGGAAAATTGGCAAGCATTCCTAACCAGAGAATATGATGTCTAATAAATTATAATTAGAAAGAGTTTTCCTAGAAAATCTTGGAGGCCTGCTATTCTTATATCAAATAAACTGGAACATTTTCTTCTGATCTGAAACTGTGACCTTTTGGTTAGAAAATAAATTTTGTGATGAAAATATGCCCATTTTTTCTAAAAATCATTATAAACATGCATTTAATTTTAAGTACCTGTCATCCATTTCCTGTGTGTGTATTCAAGCTTGTTTTAAGATAAGTATAAGGGGCGAGGAAGTTGCTCCCAATATAAGCCAGAGGAGCAGAGAAAAGATCCCTAGCACCAGTATTAACAGACAGATAAGGAGAGTACCTGCAGTCCCTGCACACGATGGCCAAAGACAGGAGGTTCTCTAGAACGTTCAGCCATTCACTCTAAATTGTTGAATTACAGCATTAATGACAGACTTCAGCCTAAAAGATAATGTACAAATTTGAAAGAGGAAGACACTAGGCATGAAACGCTAGTCACCAATGCATATTACTCATTACTTACAAGCTCCAGCCACACTCGTTCTGCAAACTCACATGAACATAAACATTACATATATCCATATACATAAAATGAGGATAAACATCAGGATGTATAAATACAGAGATACAATAGCTAACCGGAAAAAGAAAAAAAATAGGAGCCAGGTATTATATTAGCAACAGGTGGGTAAGTTCTGAAGTGAGTTTGAAATAACAGTGGTAACATGCTTCTAAGGCTCACAAGGTCATTACTTGAGCCAGAACATTCCTTAAATTTCATTGTCATTGGAGTAATTCTAGGATCACCTATTGACACCCGTGCAGAAAGTATGGCTTCTTGTAAACAGCTTTTAGTGTGTCTAGAAGGGCTACCTTGCCAGGCAGGCAATGGTGAAAAGCTCACATGTTTTAATATGAAAACAGTTTTTAAATGTGCATTTAGGATCACTTCAAGAAAATATCGGGAGGGGAGAAGGGAGGGGCTTATGGGGGATACAAAATGAATAAAGTGTAATTAATAAAAAATAAAAAAGTTAAAAAAGAAAATATCAAATTTAATTCCCATTAGTATTTCAACACTCAATGAGGATGAATGTATTATATTAACCTTAATCTATGATTTTTTTCTCAAACCTAGTTATAGCCTTTTCTTTTTTTTTTTTTAATTTTACTTTTCTTTTTAGTTACATTTTGTTAACTCTGTGTTCCAGCTGTATCCCGCTCCCTCATTCCCTCCCCAACCCCACATTCCCTCCCTGGTCTCTTCCCTGCCCCTTTCCATGTCCACTGATAGGGGAGGACCTCGTCCCCTTTCATTTGACTCTGTTTTATCAGGTATCTTCAGGGCTGACTGCAAAGTCCTCCTCTGTGGCCTAACAGGACTGCTCCTCCCCTGGGGGGAAGGGAGGTCAAAGAGCCTGCCCTTGAGATCCTGTTAGAAATATTCCTTGTTCCCCTTACTTTGGAAAATTACTTGGTTACTGAGCTACCACGGGCCACATCCGAACAGAAGTTCTGGGTTATGTCCATAGATGGTCCTTGGTTGAGTGTCAGTCTCAGAAAAGACCCTGTGCCCGGATATATTTGGTCCTTGTAGAGCTCCTATCCTTTCCATATCATACTAACTCCCCTTCTTTCATATGATTCCCTGCACTCTGCCGAGGGTTTGTTTATGAGTCTTACTGTTTTAACCTTTTCTAATGCAGCCTTCTTCCAACTTATTTTTGACATATTGCTGCAATAAGCTTCAATGATGCTTTTAAATTCTCGAAAAAGTCAATAGTTTTTTATTCTCTTCAGAATTTTATTCTTTAGATATTCAAAATATAATAAAATTCATAAATAACAGAAAATGTAGCACATTTACAAACAATCACATCCTCTTTAGAACTGCTTCTTTTCTCTGCACAAGTATCTACTACTAATAATGTTTTGTTTACTATTCTTTCAATTTTATTTTAAGTCATTTCCAAACAAAATGGATGGAACTATGCAAGTATTTGGAGCTCTTAGTTTTATTCTTGTATAAAACAGAGTACATTTCATCAAAAAATGCCATGATGTTTTTAAAGCACCAAGAAAATGAATACTCAAATACAAATACAAAACACAATTTAAAATAGTAACTACAAACTAACATTATAGTACGATGCCATATATAAAAATATATTATTTTGAATTTCATAGCGAAACTTTTTTAACTCTTTAGTTCATAAAGAGTTTGTTACTTACCTGAGATTTTTGGTTGCTAGCTCATTTTTTTTTTAATTTATGATTTTAATTTCCTTCACTTTCTATAACTCAGTTTTCTCCATGCCATCTATTTACATGGACTTTTAAGAAAACTGAATTCATTTTTTATACTGTACACTTAAGCAAGTAACTTGTGTGTTTAGAAAATCCAGTATGGAGAGAAATCTCACTATGCTTTGCATAAAATATTTAAACCTGCAATTTACTTCCTCCATTAGAATTTGTATGTTCAACATAGGTATTCATTTGTATGTATATTTTATATATGAAAAAAGAGAAAATAAAATACTTAAATGTATTCCTGAGGTATTTATATGCAATAACATATAAGGAGGATAAATGAAAAATGTATTAGATGTGTGGTAGACTATAGGTTGAATACACAGAAAACATTGCAGACATAATAAATTTGTGTACATCACAGAGTTAAATATTAAAACTTTAAAAGAATTATGCAGGGGCTGGAGAAATGTCTCAGATGTTAAGAACACTATTTGCTCTTCCAGAGGTCCTGAGTTCAGTTCCCAGCAACCACATGTGGCTCATAACCATCTATAATAAGATTTGGTGCCCTCTCCTGTCATGCAGATGTACATGCAAATACAGCACTCATATGTAAAATGAAGAAATAAATCCTTAAACAATTATGCAGTTTTGTATTTGTGTGTGTATTTGACAATATAAAGTATAACTCCAGCCCCTGTAAAGTTGGGTTGATGATACATCAGAACTGGAAGTTTTAGTATTCAGAACACACATGGAAAAAAAAACAAAAACTAAAAATTGGCTTTTCAGAGCAAATATTCCTTGAACAGGATGCTTATTTGATTTCTTCACATTACAAATGTAATACCATCTATTACTTGAAAATCAATGGTATAATATAGCACCCACTTGGCATACTATAATATAAAAGTTTATGCCATAGAATATTATAAGTCATTTCCACTCTGCCTCCAAAAACTAAAATTTCTTTTCCTAAGCTCTCAGCTTTCTTAAGTCATATTCTTTCTCCCTTTCCATTTCTCATCATATATTGTAAGAAGGTAGGTTCAAAATTTTGTAAGTGTAAAGCTTCTAATATTTTCTGAAGATTCTATGCCTTATTTTTATTTTGATTAATCTTATAATATTACAGAGTATTTTAATGAAAATAAATGAATAATGCCTATAACCTGACATAAACCAATAATCCAAAGCCTTTCTCAGTGTTGATTTTCAATGTGTAAATCTTTTGCTACCTTAAATCAGTTGGGTACATTACAATAGCAATCTGTTTGTGCTTGCACAGAGACTGTGTTATTCTTGATTCATAAATATCTTATTGATTCTCTCTCCAGAAAACATTCACTTTAAACCTGTTCTATACTGCAAAAAATCTTATCATATTTTCCTTAAGACTTATCTGGTGAGGTTTCAAATTTCCATTATTCATGGGAAAATTTTTCTTTTTTTTTTCTTTTTCTCTTTCATTGCATTTTTTGCTTTTTATTTTATCTTTTTTTCTTGAAAGTAGAGTAGGAAAATACGCTGATAGTGAAAAGAGGAGTCATAAATGCCTGTGAATGATCAAATGTCAATGATGGTATCACAAAGTTTATTTACAATCGTGATCAGCTGAGTGAAAAGTTGTTAAAATAAACACATTCTGTTTGAAAGAACTAATACTTTGATCACAAAGCTGAAACGACGGCTTAAATCTATCTGTTATATTTCCTATATGCACAGGAAATCAAGATCAGATAAATGATTAGAGTTTATTTAAAATAATATAATTTTATTTAAATATCATTATAATTCATAAATAATGTAAAGAAAGGCAAGGCCTCTTTGTAATCAGGCTAAGTAAATATTTTAAAACTCATTTTACATGAAATGATGATTACTGAATCATGGAGTAAAGCTGATTATTTCCTGGGTTCCACTGATGAAATCTCATCTGTCACATAGATAGTTCCTGTCATAACATTTTGTTGACGTGTGTTTTATTGCACATTTCTTTACGAAGAGAGTCCTAGCCATTTAATGCTTAACCAAAATTTTTTTTTGGGTTTATTTTCAGAGTTCATTGTTTCTCATGTTGAGCAATTCTGTGCTGTGTATCTCTTTCTTTCTCTCTGTCTGTCTGACTCTCTTGCTTTCTGTGTGTGTGTATCTGTGTCTGTCTGTCTGTGCATGTGCTGTAAGAGCATATGGAGGCTGTCAGGCAATCTTGTCTTCGTCTATTGCTCTTCAACAAACCTGGAACTTTAAAACTTTAAAATATGATTAGGTAGGCTGTTCAGTCAAGAGCTTCAGATATCCAATCAGACAGTCATCTTTTCAAGAGGCAGAGAATTTTGAAGTTGAATTAAGTATATTTTGCAAATAATATTGCCAGTAGGAATTCAATGTGGTGGTTTGAATGAGAATGGCCTGAATGGACTAATGAATTTGAATAATTGGTCCCCAGTTTGTGGAACTTGTCGTGAAGGATTAGGAAAATATGGTCAGAGATGTGTTATTCAAATATTCCAAAATCACACGTAATTCTTAGTTAACTCTCTCTGTCTCTTAGTTCTTCCATGATGCAGTTCTTAGAACCAAAATCACATTGTCAGGATTGGTGACAAGTACATCCAAACACTGAGGCATTTTTATTGCACAGATGAATTCCTTACAGCATATATGAATGTCCACAAGAAGGTTTAAATATACTGAAAAAGAAAGGTACCTTGCATAGTGACAGGTGTTATAAAATCTCCTGCAGAGTAGGAGTATTGTTTATCATCAACCAGTTAGAATACTATACTACAGAACAGTCCCAGCTAATTGTCCATTATGAGACTTGGAGATAGATTTGGGCACGGCCTCTATGTTAGTTTGCTGGGCCTGGTGAACTTAAGCAATGGAAATGTCTTGTCCTGTAGTCTTGGTCTTTTGAATTCTGATGTTAGTCTGTCAGTACATTTTAAGTCTTGTAACAGTCAAAAGATATGAATTCATTCTTCTCCTCTATAAGGGCTTCCACTTCTGTTTGTTTGTTTGTTTGTTTGTTTCAACATTGTCTGCAGTCTATCTCCTTGTTTCATGTGTGTGTGTGTATGTGTGTGTGTCAGCTTAAAGTAGTTTTGTTACAATGGCTGATCCACATAGTTAATCATAACCACAGCAAATGTTGGCTCTAAATATTTGAAAGCGTATAGGTATTTATGATTAGTTACAAGCACTGGCAGTTTTAATAAAAATGTCATAGAAATTAAAATAAAAAAAAATAATGGCCCCCAAAATTTACTATCCATATAAGAAAGAGTAGTCTGTATATTGATGCATTAATGTGCGTAAACAAAAACCTTCTTTGTACGTGAGCATAAGTAAAGGCCAGTGCCACCACTCTGACACTTTTTAAGGTAAATGGAAAATAACAGATGTTCACACCATTGTATTTCCTGATTATCAGAAATATAAACTTCATCTACAGAAACTGTTTCTGCTGCTGCTCTTGGTGGTGTTAAATAGAAATGTAAAAGACAGTAAATCATGTGACATGGAAATCTAGGGAATAACCAAAGGAAAGAATGAATAGTGGAGACAATAGTGCGGACACTGTAGGTGGTTATTGTGAAAGAGAGGTTGAGCAGTTTCTATATGCCACACAGTCACGAAATGGGCAGCTGGCTGTGTTTGAGAACCCATCTCTTTGCAACTTTGAAACACAAAGTCAGGCAGAAACTAATGGGACCCCTATGTAAAGCATTGTCCTTGACAACACTAGATCAGCTAGACTCCTGTCCTCAGGATTGGACCTCATGTTGGAATTTTATTTAGTTTGTGCAAAATAAAATTCATCTACTTAGAGAACTAGGAAGCATTGATTTCGCTTTATCACCTACAATCCACTCAGGATTCATGACATTTCTTTTATTCTTACCCACGATGAAATGTAAAATCTCCATAAAGGAAAAATAAAGGAAAACTAGCACAAAAATTAAAATGCTTAAAAACATAATTTTTAACAGCACTATTTCCATTCTAAGGGATCTCTAAAGTATACTGAAATTTTATAAAGCCACCAAGAATAGAAATGCAAGAGTTAAAGTGAGGAGGCTGTCATGAAGCAACTAAATTAGCAAGAGCTTAAAATAACATCCTTTAATACCTTTTGTTCCAAGTCACAAAAGCGGCAGTATAGGTATGGAAAGTGAATAACATTCAATTTTATTCATCTACTTTTTTCAAACATTAAAATTTATTGTCCAAATTAAGCTTCTATAAAAAAATCTGTAGATATAATTTGTTCAAGAGATTTAGCCAGTTAGTTCTCCAAATCACTAGGAAAAACTTTCTTAGAAGTAAAAATGCTGACTAATGTCTCAGCTATGCCTGTCTCTTACAGACTAAATACAGCTACCTAATTTGTGGAAGTAAGCAATGCTTATAGATGGTAATTATTATCATATTGATTTTGTGTTTGTTTCTACTTCAATAAAGTGCCATATTCATTGGAATGTGTCAGATTTGTTAAGCAGCCAGTAAAATTGTGATTATTTCACTATTACTGAGTCCTAGCACAAAATAAAGAAATTTTACAGGTATCTTTTGTTTATTTCAATGAAATACTAAGTGTATACTATTTGTACAAATTAAAAGGTACCACTGATGAATATATCATCTTTTACTGAGGTTTATTGCCATTTTTCCATAAATACTTCTTTTTTTCCTGAAAATATATTTTTTTTGCATAGATTATATCCTTAATATATTTTTTTCCTCCGTCTACTTTTCCTAGGTCTTCCCCTCCTCCTCTCCCATGCAGATCTACTCCTTTCTAACTTTTATTAAAAAAAAACAAACATGCTTCAATTAGATATTATTAAAATATTACATAGCAAAATGTATTATAATATAATATAGTATAATAATATATATAATATGATAAATATAATATGATAGGATATAACATGATATAATACAATATAATATAATATACATGATATAATAAATATAATATAATATAATATAATATAATATAATATAATATAATATAA
>NW_026596073.1:39043642-39073359 GCF_907164565.1 Psammomys obesus | reverse complement strand
AATATAATATAATATAATATAATATAATATAATATAATATAATATAAAGAACTCCCTATGTTTTTCCCAATGCCCAGTATTTCCAGTGGGCCTAAGCATCTGTTTTTATTCAGTGGAGGCTTTCAGCCTAGCTATGCTATGCTACTGTCTGTAAGTATAGCAGAATATTGTTAATAGTGTTAGGAGTTGGCTCTATCCCATGAGGTGGGTCTCAGGTTGGGCCAAGCATTGTTTGAACATTCCCTCAGTCCCTGCACATCTTGTAGGCAACTGAACATTGTTCAAAGCATAGGGACTCTTGTGGAAAAGTGGGAGGAAGTAGAGAAGAACCTAGAGATGACAGCAGCTGCATAAGAAAACCAGCAGAGTCAAGAAACTAGGGCTCAGAGGGGATTTTGGAGACTGAAGCACTAACCAAGGACTATGTATTTACTGAACCTAGGCCCCCTACACAGATGTAGCAGATGAGCTGCTCAGGCTTCATGTGGGTACCCTAGTAAGGGGAGCCTGGGCTGACTCTGACACAGACTCTATTGCCTGCTTGTTGATCACTCCCTCCTGGTGGAGCTTCCTCACTAGACCAACAAGGAAGAAGATGTGTTCAGTCCTGGGGCAACTTGATGAACTGAGGGGGGGGGGCAATCTTCCCTTTTATGAGGAATAGGGGAGGAGTGATGGAAAAGAAGGATGGATGCATACTGGGAAAAGAGGAGGGAAGGGGCTAGAGCAGGATGTAAATGAATAAATAAGTTTATAAAATATATTATTTAAGAATATGAAAAATAATAATAAAATATAAAACAAGTTAAAATGTGTGATTTAAGTTGTAGTATTTCTTTTACATGCTTGTATGCTCTTGCGTTTTGTGCATAGGCGCTGAGGCTTGCAACTGCCTCTTGATATATTTTTTCTTGGATGAGTATGAGCTATCCTTTTTAGCTCTTCTGATTTGTTTTGCTTTGAAGTCTATTTTGTCAGATATTAAAGTTACTACACCAGGTTGTTTCTTCGGTTCGGTGGCTTGAAGTATCTTCTTCATTGTCTTACTCTTAGATGATGTCTATTATTGATATTAAGGTGTGTTTCCTGGAAGCAACAGAAACATGGATTCTGTTTTTGAGAATCTATTCTGTTAAGCTGTGTCTTATTTTTTTGGAGGGAGGGGATTGAAACGATTGATGTTTACAGATAAAAATAGAAGTGTTTGTTAATTCCTCTTATTTTGTACTTTAAGTTTGTGTGTGTTTGTGTGAGTGTGTGCTTGTGTGTGTGTGTATGTGTATGCATGCTTTCCCCTCTTGATTATCTGATGTAGGATTATTTATTCCTTGTGTTTTCTTGGGTGTGGTTAACTTCTTTAGATTGAAATTTTTATTTTTGTGCCTTCTGTAAAGTGAATTTTTAGATATGTATTGCTTATGTTTGGTTTTTAGCTTGAAAAAAAATGTGTTTTATCTGTTTATTATGATAGAAAGGTTTCCTGGGTATGATAATCTAGGCTGGTATCTGTGGTCTCTTTGAGTGTATAGAACATCTGCTCAGGTCCTTCTAGCTTTTACAGTCTCTATTGAGAAGTCAGGTGGTATTTAAATATATCTACCTTTTTATGTTACTTGGGCCTTCTCTCTTGGAGATTTTAACATACTACTTTTATTCTGTATGTTTAGCATTTTGGTTATTATGTGCAGAGGAAACTTTCTATTTTTGACTACTATATTTCTTGTATACTAAATTTTTCCATATACTTGACTGCTCTTGTGTTTGTTTAATAAATGCTGAGATTTGTAAAATCTCTTTAGTGTATGTTTCCTTTGATGAGTATGTCACATTCTCTTCTGATTTGCTTTAGTTTTAAGTCTATTTGGTCAGGTATTAATATGTATGGAAATAACCTAGAACCCCTGCTTGGATGTAGCCCATGGTAGCTCAGTATCCAAATGGGTACCCTAGTAAGGGGAACAGGGACTATTTCTGACATTAACTCAATGTCTGGCTCGTTGACCTACCCCCCCAACACCGAAGGGAGGAACAGTCCTGCTAGGCACAGAGGAGAACTTTGCAGCCAGGCCTGTAGATACCTGATAAGCTAGAGTCAGATGAAAGGGGAGGAGGTCCTCCCCTATTAGTGGATGTGGAAAGTGGTAGGGAGAAGATGAGGGAAAGAGGGAGGGATTGGGAGGAAATAAGAGAGCAGGATACAGCTGGGATACAAAGTTAATAAACTGTAACTAATATTAAAAAAATAAAAATTTAATTAAAAATTTTGGTGTTTGCTTTGTCACTCTGCTCGGCAGAGGCTTTCAGAGACCCTTTGTGGCAGGTTCTGAGGTTGTTTCCTGTTTTCTTTTTCTTCTGATGTCCATCCTCTTTGCCTTTCAGGATGGGGATTGAACATTTCAGTTAGGGTCTTCTCTTTTGCTTAGTTTGTTTAGATGTACAGATTTTAGTGGGTTTATTCTATGTTGTATGTTTATATGAGTGAGTATATACCATGCCTGTTTTTTTTGCTTCTGGGACGACTCACTCAGGATGATCCTTTCCAGGTCCCACCATTTACCTGCAAATTTCATGATTTCCTTATTTTTCATTGCTGAGTAATACTCCATTGTATAGATGTACCACAGTTTCTGCATCCATTCTTCAGTTGAGGGGCATCTGGGTTGTTTCCAGCTTCTGGCTATTACAAATAAAGCTGCTACAAGCATGGTTGAGCAAATGTCCTTTTTGTGTACTTGAGCCTCTTTTGGGTATATGCCTAGGAGTGGTATGGCTGGATCTTGAGGAAGTGCTATTCCTAGTTGTCTGAGAAAGCGCCAGATTGATTTCCAGAGTGGTTGTACAAGTTTACATTCCCACCAGCAGTGGAGAAGGGTTCCCCTTTCTCCACAACCTCTCCAGCATGTGTTGTCACCCCAACTGACGGGCAGGGTGAATGGAATTTTATGTAAGAAGTGGGAAATAGTAAGAGCTGGAGAGGACAGGAACTCCATAAGGAGAGCAACAGAACAAGAAATTTTGAATACAGGGAACTTCCCAGAGACTCATACTCCAACCAAGAAGTATCCTTGGAGATAACCTAGAACCCTGACAATGCAGCCACTTCTGATGAGAACTGATACACTGAGATCAGAAATAAGGAGAAGAGGACCTCCCCTATCAGTGGACTTGGGGAGGGGCATGCATGCAGAAAGGGGGGGAGGGTGGGACCGCGAGGGGAGGAGGGAGGGGCTTATGGGGGATACAAAATGAATAAAGTATAGTTAATAAAAGTTAAAAAAAATGGTGTTATGTATGATGAGAAACTTTTTCTTTAGCTTATGGGAATTTTCTCTATGATTTTGTTGAAAATATTTTCTGTATCTTTTTTAAAATTAGTTTTAAATTTATTACAATTTATTTAGTTTGTATATTAGCTGTACGCCCTACTGCCCCACCTCGCATCCCTCTTTTTGTCCCATGCCCCTTGCCAAGTCCACTGAAGGGGGAGGTCTTCTTCCCTTTTACTCTGACACTAGCCTATCAGGTATTATCAGGACTGGCTGTATTGTCTTTTCCTGTGGCCTGGTAAGGCTGATCCACCCTCAGGGAGAGGTGATAGAAGAGCAGGCCACTGAGTTCATGTCAATGACACCCCCCTGTTCCTAATACTAGGGAACCCACTTGGAGACTGAGCTGCCGTGGACTATATCTGTGCAGGGATTCTAGTCCATGCATGGCTCCTGGTTGGAGAATTAGTCTCAGAAAAGACCCCTTTGCCCATATTTTTGGTTTGTTGCTCTCCCTGTGGGAGCTCCTGTCCCCTCCAAGTCTTATTACCTCGAACTTCTTTCATAGAGTCTCTGCACTCTGTCTAAATTTTAGCTACGAGTCTCAGCATCTATTTTGATACCCTGCTGAGTAGAGTCCTTCAGAGTCCCTCTGTGGTAGGCTCCTGTACTGTTTCCTGTTTTCTGCCACATCTGATTTTCATTGCGTTTGCCTTTCTGAGTAAGGATAGATCATCTTACCTAGAGATCTCCTTTTTGCTTAGCTTCTTCAGGTGTAGAAATTTTAGTATGTTCATCCTTTATTATATAACATCCACTTATAAGTGAGTATATACCATTTGTATCTTTCTGCTTGTGGGATAGCTCACTCAGGATGGTCTTTTCTAGTTCCCACAATTTGCCTACAAATTTCATGATTTCCATGTTGTTAATTGCTAAGTAGTATTCCATTGTGTAAATGTACCACAATTTCTGCATCCATTCCTCAGCTGAGGGACATCTGGGTTGTTTCCATATTGTGTCAATTTCAAATAAAGCTGCTAAAAATATGGCTGCAAATGTCCTTGTTGTGTACTTGATCATCTTTTGGATATATGACTAGGAGTGGTATAGCTGGATCTTGAGGTAGCACTATTCCTATTTGTCTTAGAAAGCACCAAATTGATTTTGGAAGTGGTTATACGAGTTTACATTGCCACCAGCAATGGAGGAGGATTTCCCTTTTTCCACATCCTCTCCAGTATGCATTGTCACTTGAATTTTTGATCTCAGCCATTTTGATGTGTGTGAGATGAAATCTTAGGGTTGTTTTGATTTGCATTTCCCTGAGTAAGTACATTGAGCATTTCTTTGAGTGTTTCTCTGCTGTTCAATATTCCTCTATTGAGAATTGTGTTTAGCTCTGTACCCAATTTTTTATTGGATTATTTGATTTGTTAATTTTCAACTTCTTGAGTTCTTTATATATTCTAGATATTAGCCTTCTGTTAGATATAGGGTTGGTGAAGGTCCTTTCTCAGTCTGTAGCCTGACATTTTGCTCTGGTGACAGTGTACTTTCCTTTACAGAAGCTGAAAAGTTTCATGAAGTCCCATTTATTGATTGTTGCTCTTAGAGCCTGTGCTGTTGGTGTTTTGTTCAGGAAGTTGTCTCCTGCGCCAATGAGTTCAATCTCTCCCCAGACTTGTTCTTCTAACAGGTTTAGTGTGTCTGGTTTTATATTGAGGTCTTTGATCCACTTGAACTTCAGTTTTCTGCAGGGTGATATATATGAATCCTTTTGCATTTTTCTAGATGTAGACATCCATTTAGACGAGTACCATATGTTGAAGATCCTATCTTTTTCCATTTTTTTTACATGTACACTGGTCTTAAATAAAGGTTAAAATTTTAACAGAATTCATTCATGGACCATAGGAAGGCTTTGGCATCCCTCTGGGACTAACACATGGAAGAAGTCCTGGCCATTTCCATGGATTTAAGGTATCAGAATTATTGAATATGATCGTAACCATGTTACAAAAATACACATTTTTTATAGGATTTCATCTGTTTCCCAAATATTTGGGGTAGTATGTTCAAAATTTGCTGTCGTTTTTACTACAGGGAATGTTTCATTAAGTTAAAAAGGTGTCTCTTTTTCATTTTTTATTAAAATATCAATTGAAATTATTTACTCAACCAAAAATGCCTTCTTTATTACACACAAGCACACATATATACACCTATACACACGTGCACATATATGCATGCACACAGACACACACATCATACATATGAATATACCATACACCATCATTTTCGAATGAGTTCGTATTTTCCCAGTTTAATAAGAAAAAGCCACCATGTTCATAATTTTTACTTTCCAAATAAACATTACTGATAAAATCCAGTTTCCTTGTTGCCTTTTCCATACAGGTATTTTGCAACAGACATTAATTAATCAAAGCCTACTTCCTTTTATATAACCAAGCTTGTTTGCCATTTATTTTTCATATGCAAGAGAATCTAGTGTGTGAACATTTTAAGCTGCTGATATTTGAAAATATTTATTTCTTCTTCCTCTGTATCACATCTTGGAGTTTCAAGCTGCCCTTGCTTACCCTTTGGAAGGAGTCATCTAGTGCAAGCCCAGGCCATCAGTGCAGCTGGTAAGTATCCAAAAGTAGCAAAGATCAAATGTTTTTCCCAAACATTGTCTGCACATGACTTATAGTGTCCTTTTGTCCTATGTGAATCTTGACAATAAGAGATGAGGCAACATTTAATAGTTTTATAAATTGTATTTTTAATTCATAAATTAATGTGTGTGTGCATGTTTGAGTATGCTGTGTGGGAATGATGCACTTGGGCATCTGTGTCCTCCTGCACATGTGCAGAGTTAGATTACAACTGTGGGACTAGACTTTGTCCTTACACCAGGGAAATAAAATTCATGCCTTAAAACATGGCAGTACATGCCCTAACCACCTGAGTCATCTCACTGGCCTCAGCTTGTTTCATTTCATGTGTAAAACACTGAAGATTATAAGGATAAAATTTAATTCACGTATGATATAAAATATTGTGTCACAGAAAAGGATCAACACAGAACGAGATGTGCATTGCTTATACTAGCAATGTTTTTTGGATGATAATGAAATTTTTAAAAATCTTTTTTATTTTGTTACTTATTATATCACGAGTGTATATTTTTGTACCAGTCTTAACTTGAGTATTTAAAGATAATTAAAAATTAATTGTTTTATAGATCTATGGTGTGGCGACATACCCCTATAATTCCAGCACTCTGCAGGTTGAAGAGTGAGGATTGTTACAAGTTCAAACATAGGCTCTGTTACATAGCAAATACCTGTCTAGCCTCTACTACAGTGAGTCACTGTTATAAAAGCAAAATAAATTAAAAAAAATAAACATAGTATATCAAAAGTAGACATTCCCAAGAACCCATGGTCCTTTGAAGAAAGTTAATGTTTCCACAGTACACTGACTTTATCTTTCAGTTGTTCCTAGTTCCTGTTGAGTTTGTACTGATTTATCTAGCATGACATGTAATTAGTTGTTTGGGTTGGTGGATGGAGACTTGCTGTGCTGGATTATGATTCAGAACACGTTATTTATATTGTTATCTTGAAGTAGTTTTTGGCCAAGGTACACACCCAACATCATTTTAACTCAACAATAACAAAATGATGTGGAGGAGCTGGTACATGGCCTTTCCTAAAGTGAGATTAGGTATTTACAGCACATACATAATAAAATAAAAATGTCATTTGTTTGTAGTGAACAATGAATGTTTTTAGAGTTCTATTAAAATATCTATGCCCACAGCCTCTGTCACAACTCTTGAGGTTAGCTCAAATTCTCTGTTTACGGAGATGGTCATCATAGGTTCAGTAATGTTAATTAATATACATACGGTACAAAGCATGTTGTGTGTGTGTGTTTGTGTGTGCATCCACCTGTGAGCATACATGCAAAAATGAAGTGTATATGTACATGTATTGCTATGGTTATGGAGATTAGAAGTTGACATCAGGTGTCCCCCTCAATCACTTTTTACACTGTGTTTTATGGAATTGTCTTCCACTGAAGTTAGACTCAGCCTGCCAAGACTCACTGCTCAGTAAGCCTTAGAGATTTTCTGCTCTGGGCATCTTTAGTTCTGGGAATATAAATGCATGGTACCATATCTGGCTTCCACAGAGTTTCCAGTTATCTAAGCTCACTCTTCATGCCATTACAGCAATCTCTTTACTTACTTTGCCATCTTTCCAGCCCAAGTAACATGGATTATAATTCCATCTACAGGCAAATAATAGATTAAACAAATAATTTTTAAAAAGCAAAGAAATTAGACAGAGATCTGTACAAATAAATGCACTGTCCAAAGGGATGATACAAGGTTAATAGATTTATTTTCAACCAAGACTGAAGTTTGGATTCATCATGGAACTGAGAATCGTGTAGCACTATACCTAAAATTAATTATTAACTCTTTCCAACTACAGTTGTGGAGACAATTGAAATAACTGTTGTTCTTTTCTTTTTAATTACTAACAAAATATATTTATGTTTCTTTTAAAAATATTAGTAATTCAAGGTCAGGACAGAGTAGCACATAGAGAAAAATATTGGCTCCAAAAATCCATGAAGCTTGATGCCAGCAGAATTATTTATAATTGTTAAAATTTGTGTTTACTTGTGATGTTCTTGTTCATGGGTTGTTTAGGCATTCCTGTTGTTGACCATAGACAATTATCTACAGTGGAGAGAAAACAGTGCTCCCCAGGGGATAGCACACCAACTGGCTATATCAAGAAACGATCCCAAAATCAAGTGCACGCACGAATATTATTAGCAATGAGCAGATTTATGTATGTGACAAGTAGATAAAAATAATGCTCAGAGACCATGAATTTGATGGAGAGCAACCCAGTGTCAGTTACTTGGGAGGGATTGGAGGGAGGAAACGTTTTAAGTAACAAAAGAGAATTTACCTTGTATTTTTTCATGCAGGAGTTCAGTAAATAAAGTCCCATCATAGTTTAAAGTCTTAACAACTTTTATTTGTCCAGGTCATGCTGTAATTATTGCTTACACAGATCTTAAACACTCACCAGCTACTTATGTCAACTTTATGTCAATGAGGTCAACTGCTCTCACTCTAAGAAAGCCCAGTGTAAATACCAGAAATGTCAGATGAAGACTAGCTGAAATTATGGGCTATTCTGGCTGAATGAAGCTATTAAATTGTCAGTGCTGAAGTCATATACTTACAAGTAAGTAACATAATTAGTTTGACAGATTAAACAACTTTTACTTATATATTTAGAAATTTATATTCCATTGCATAAAAACATTTTATTCAAATATATTACACTAATATATATTAATGTAAATAATAAATCCACTTTCCCAGTGATAGGGCAAGGCAGCCTCACCAGAGAGAACTGACCTAAAAGCAGGCAACAGAATCCATGTCAGAGACAGTCCCTCACCCCTTCTTAGGGAAATCAAATGAAGCCGGAGCTCCCCATTGGATACATCTGTGTAGTGGGTCTATTTCCAGTCCATGCATGGTCCTTGGTTTGTGAGTCAGTCTTCACAAGCCCCAGGGCCCCATATAGTTGACTTTATTGGTGTTCATGTGGAGCTCCTGTTCCATTCAGGTCCTTGCATCCTACCCTATGCTGTTCCACAAGACTCCCTACCCCTTGATCAATGTTTGGTTGTGAGTCCCAAGAAAATTTTAATTAGTTAAACAACAAGGAGTATCCTAGGGAGGAGGCTTAATTCTCATTCAGAAGGGCAATCAGGATAGACATCAGAAGTAGGACAAGCTTCTGAAAGTCTCTACCCATCAGGGTATCAAAGCAGATGCTGACACTCATAGCCAAGCTTTTGGTAGGGTGTACGGAATCTTATGGAAGAAGGAGGAGGGAGAAAGACCTGGGGTACAGAAGCTCCACAAGGAGAGCACCAGAGCCAACATATCAAGGAATAGGAGGGCCTACAGAGACTGATGAATCAACCGAGGATCATGCATGGAGAAGACCTAGACCTCCTGCTCAGGTGTAGCCCATGGGCAGCTCAGTCTCCATGTGGATATCCTAGTAAGGGGGACAGTGGCAGTCACTGGCATGAATTCAATTGCCTGTTCTTTGATCACCTCTCCCCTGGATAGGTGGTATTACTAGGCCACAGAGAAAGAGGATCCAGACATTCCTGATGAGACTGGATAGGCTAGGGTCAGATAGTAGAGGACCTCCCCTATCAGTGGACTAGGGGAGGGGTATAGATGGGTAAGAGGAAGGGTGGTAGGACCTGGAGGATATGGGGGAGGTATTTACAGCCAGGATACAAAGTGAATTAATTGGAAAAAATCATAAAAAAGAAAAAATCAAAAAAGAAAATTTTTTAAATTAAATTATTTTTAAATAATACTTTATTGAAACTGTTCAACTATTCAAAGTGAAAGTGACTATAATGAAGCACTTAGCATTTTCATATTATTACTAAAAATTAAGATGTTAAAATGTGTGTCCTAAGATTATGGAAGGGAATGAAACCAGTTGTGAATATATTGTTGGACAATTTAGTTAGAATTTTAAGAACAATGTTTCCTCACTACATGAAGAGAATAATCTGGGACTTTAGAGAAACATCTGTGCACATCGATATCTCTAATATAATAACCTCATAAAATTAAGTTGTAATTCCATGTGCATGACAAAGATGTTAAGTTTCTCTCTTGACAGATACTGTGTTCATTAAAGATTAGTTCTAAACAGTTGTTATAGAGTTAGATTCCAATTAATATATCAATAGCACAAAAAATCATGGATGTATTTTTCCACTCATAAAAGTGGGTGATTTCAGCTGTAAGTTACCTTGTCCTGCAAAGTAATCTGCACACCCTTTGTCTCTTAAGTATATCTTAAATATAGGTGAGTAGTCTAGCATGATTGCTGAAAGTCTATGGACTTATCAGTTAATAGAAATCTCATACAATAGAGTGTTTATAGTCAGAGAAGACAATATTAGCATGGATTCTAGCCCTTTTTTTTTCTTCTACTGCTCCCTCTCCAATTGAGAGGTGATTCACAATTTTCTCCATAAACTGTAAACTATAAGTTTCTACTACAAACTAGGTACATCTGAAAATAAGGACGATATGAATTTCTCATCTGTTATCAAATAATCACTTACAAACTCCTGTGCACTTTGTCTTTCTTACTCAGAATTAAGATAAACAACAAATAATGTTGGAGCCATCTTAGTTAAGTGTAGAGATATCACCATGATAGCATAATTGTAAACAGGATGAAAAATAAAACAAGTACCAAAATTGGTAAATCTCTTCAGCTTAAAATATTCTTAAGAAAAAAATTAGAACAGAATCTCAAGACTAACCAGATTATTCCAAGACAGTTTTCTATATGGGTATAGTCTAGACAAAAATCTCTTTTGATTCAATTTTTCCTGGATGTTCATTCACAAAGATAGACTCACTGGGATACCGTGCACATGAGAAATTTCATGTACTATAAGGACAAGGTAGATAGATAGGGAAATAATCATGAGTGAACTATAGATATTAAAAAATAAACTTTCATCAAACATGTATTTGTCTTATCTGAAATGCAAATAAATAAGATTTCTTAAGACAAGATGTTTATTCAAATCAAAACAAAACATCTTTTGCTCATAGAAAATGATAGAAAAAGCATCTGCTCTCAGAACTGACACTTGGTAATAATTAACATATAGGACAAAGGACTGCTTCTGATAGTCCTACTTAGGAAACTGTTCAGGCAGGGAGACTGTTTGAGGATAATAAGGAACACAGAACTTTCAGGTGTTGCACGCAGAGATTGCATCTCTGCAGTCATTACGCTGCTCAGCTCCAGCAAACTGTATCCTGAACAGTTGCAGTAGAAGTTAATGGAGACTCACTTTGAGAAAAAAGGTCCTTAAGTGTAGCCTTGAGCCATAAACTTTTAAAAGCAAGATTAGTAGGCAATTTTTGGTCTCATAGTTATAACCTTTATGGGTGATTTTACCTGGAATTTGGCTCCTGCTTAGCTATATCTAGGATCCCTTCAAACACCTGTGCACCCGAGGTTTGCTACAAGGGTATCATTGCCATTTTCAAAAGATGAATTAGGCCAGCTGTTTTGGAATTCGTAAGGGATCTATTTGAGACAGAAAAGCCTAGGAAATGACACAGAGAGAAGAAGTGGAGAATCTAGTTAAGAAGTCAAGCTTTTCATGTCACAGAGATGAGCTTTGCATTCCCGGAGTTGTCATTTTGAATTCCTCCCTGAAAGAGCAGAGATACTGAATTCCAATGGAACAACACCTGTTCCAACCCCAGGGCAGGCTTTCGGGCGGTAATCCTTTTGGATACCAATTCATTCAAGTCTGCTAAATAATTAGTGAATCAAGTTTCTTCACTGAATTCCATTCCTCTGGGCAAAGCTAACTCTCCTCCAATTTGAATCAGTTTATAAAAAAACTCTACAGAAAAAACTTCCAACTAATTCTGTCCTACATCACACCAACCTTTGAAACCACATTTGCTTTGTTGAACTTTAACAAATATTCATCTTTAAATTAATAACAGGCCATTCATGCATTTATCTTATTATCTTATTATAGAGGAGGGGGAAAGAGGAGAGGAAGTTAGAACTGGAAGGAGAGGAGGTGGAGCTACACTCCGGATGTAAAGTGAATAATTAAATTACTTTTTAAAAAGAGTAGTGTGTTTACCTAGTGAGTTTTCCTTGAAGAAAAATATTGTTCATTTGTAAGTGGCCATCAGTTGGACTTCGGAATAAGAGTGTGTGTTTATTTCTTTCAGTTCTAGGGCTCCATCCGGCACAGGCCCTTGCACGCCTTTTACATGCTCCCTCATTCACTGTGAGCTCATATGCGCATCAATCATGCTGATGTAAGAGGCCTTGTTTCCTTGGTGTTCTTCATCACCTCCGGCTCTTACATTCTTTTAAATTATTTCTGCCTCTTGCTCCACAGGGTTCCCTGAAAAATAAGGGGAAGGATTTGATGGAGACATCCCTTCCTGGACTGAGAGTTCCAAGGTCTCCACTCTTTGTCTGTCGATCTCCCGTTTTCTCTGTTTTTTGTTTGTTTGTTTTTCATATCTGTTGCAGGAGGAAGCTTCTCTGATGTTGAATGAACAAGGCACAGATCTATTAGTATAGCAGAATATCATTAAGGCTCACTTTTATTGCTTTGTCCATATTTTCCTCACATCAGCATAGATTGTCAGGATATTAAAAGCTTTTCCCTAGATAGATCTAAAAAAATAATCTCATGTGGCCCCAAAACAATAAAATATGTACATTATTTTCTTAAACCATAAAAATTAAATGTGTTATTACATTCACTATAATACAAATATTATTTCACCAAATAAAACAATATACATTTTTCTACTAAATTATGTAATAAAAAAGATTTTAATAATGATAATTTCAATATATTTTGATTTATACAATTAAATTTTATGCCACAGCCTGACAAAATTGATCCCATTACCTTTTGATCAACTGCCTGTCCTCATTTTTTATTCATTTAAGTGAATATATTCTTTAGTGTTTTGAGGCCTACAGCCACTTGGAGTTTATTCTCAAAGGCTTCAAAATATAACATTAGGTTTCTAGCTTTCTTTGATATTTTATTTTATGGCATCTATAACAGATAGCCTCAGGAAGTTCTTATCGATGATCGGGGAATATTAAATCCCAAGAACAGATGTGAATCTCTCAAATTTTCTGCCATGTACAATTTAAAAAAATACAGATGCTATTCTTTTTCATGATTTTACTTCTGCTCTTTCAGCTCTATTTGGCTCTGTATGTGGAGATAGTGCACACCTTTGTTACAAGAAGAGAGCAATACTGTTGAAGAAGTAATTTCGCACTTATTTACTCTTCATTTATTTTGTTTTCAGTTTTCAAAATAGATGAATGTCATTTTAATATATTATACTGGTAAAGCACTTAGAAGAGTTATGGTCAATGAAATTGTTTCAGGGAAAATAAAATGTTTGAATAAGCCTTTGCAGATTATCGGGCACAACCTCCAAGTATGGCGTGCAATATTTAATAGATTGTAATCGACTTTTCCTTTAAGATTCAAATAATTCATTTACAGTGCTTATCATTTTCAATGTTATTTCAGCTGAAGATGGGAAGGGGTGTTTAGGTCAGAATCCAAGAAGTTGCTGAAATACAGAGTTGTGTTGTCTCTTGATCCATAGATTAGTGGACATCTGTCTACATACCTCTGTCTGTCTTAGGGATTTATTGCTGTGAAGACACCATAACCGTTGCATTTTTTCTTCCTTCTTTTGTTTGCTTCTTTGCTTCTTTCTTTCTTTTTCTTTTTTTTGAAAGGATTTCTCTGTTTACACTTGGCTGTCATGTGACCTGGAACTCACTGTGTAGACTAGGTTGGACTCAAACTCACAGAGATTTGCCTGCTTTGCCTCTGAATTTCTGGGATTAAAAGCAGGCACCACCACTGCCCTGTTCATGTCAGCTCTCTTGTGAAGGAAAACATTTAATTGGTGCTGGCTTACAGTTTCAGAGGTTTAGTCTTATGATTTTTATTATCATTAATTACAATTTATTCATTTTGTATCCCTGCTATCGCACCCTCCCTCATCACCTCCAAGTCCTACCCTTGCTCCCTGTGCTCCCCCTATGTGTCTCCCCTAGTCCACTGATAGGGGAGGTCCTCCTTCCCTTCTATTTGACCCTAGCCTATCAAGTCTCATCAGAAATAGTTGCATTGTCTTCCTCTGTGGCATGGCAAAGCTTTGTCCCCCAGGGGAAGGTGAAAGAGATCCTGTCACTGAGTTCATGCCAGAGAATGTCCCATCTCCCCTAACTAGTGACGTCACTTGGGTACTGAGTCTCTGGGCTACATCTGAGCCAGAGTTTTAGGTCCTCTCCACGCATTGTCCTTGGTTGAGGATTCAGTCTCTGAAGGACCTCCAGGACTTTTATTTTTTTTTTTTATTTTTTTTTTTGCTCTGTTGGTCTCCTTTTGGAGCTGCTGTGCAGAGCTTTCTATCCTCCCTTCTTTCATAAAATCCCATCCCCCCTGCCCAAAGTTTGGCTATGAGTCTCAGCCTCTACTTCAATACCTCAATCACTAGAGCCTTTCAGAGGCCCTCTGTGGTAGGTTTCTGTCCTGTTTCATGTCTTCTCGTGCTTCCAGTGTCTATCGTGTTTGTCCTTCTGAATGAGGATTGAGCATCTTTCCTAGGGTCTTCCTCATTGGTTAGCTTTTTTAGGAGTATAGATTTTAGTATGTTTATCCTGTATTATATGGCTAATATCCCCTTATGAGTTAGTATAAATTTTTTGTGTCTTTCTGCTTCTGGGTTATCTCACTCAAGATGTTCTTTTCTAGTTCCCACTATTTGCCTGCAAATTTCATGACTTCTTTGTTTTTAATAACTGAGCAGTATTCCATTGTGTAAATGTAACACAATTTCTGTATCCATTCCTCTGTTGATGGACATCTAAGTTGTTTCCAGATTCTGACTATTATAAATAGAGCTGCTACAAACATGGTTGAGCAAATGTCCTTGTTTTATACTTGAGTACCCTTTGCATATATGCCCAGGAGTGGTATAGCTAGATCTTGAGATAGGACTATTCCTAGTGGTCTGAGAAAACACCAGATTGATTTCCAAAGTGGTTGTACAAGTTTACATTCCCAGTTGCAATGGAAGAAGGTTCCCCTTTCTCTAAATCATCTCCAGCATGTATTGACATTTTAGTTTTTGATTTTAGGCATTCTGACGGGTGTAAGGTGAAATCTCAGAGTCGTTCTGATTTGCATTTCCCCGATGAGTAAGATCGTTGAGCATTTCTTTAAATGTTTCTCTGCCATTCGATATTGCTCTATTGTTCATTCTCTGTTTATCTCTGTACTCTATTTTTAATTGGATTACTTAGTTAGCTGATGTTTAACTTCTTGAGTTGTTTATATATTCTGGATATAAACTCTATGTCAGATAAAGCACAGGTAGCATAGCAGCATGCTATGCTTCCAAAGGAAGCTGAATTTTACATCTTGATCCTCAATCAGCAAGAAGAGGATGGTGCAAACTCCCTGCAACAATACCACACCTACTTCAACAAGGCCAGACCTTCCAGTAGTGCTAGTCCCTATAAGACAATGGGGCCATTTTCAAGCAAACTACCACACAACTAAAATACGGAGTCACTGACCAGAGAAACTGTTTTGGCTTTGTCACTCTCCATAAGTACTAAAGCTCAATCACTTGTCCTTATGTAGCCCATGTAAAATCTTAGACTTCTGCAGATGTTAACATTTTCTGAGAACAGTGCATAAACCATTTGATCCAGAGAGCCCATGTTAAAACAGTGTTTGACTCTCCTCTAGCCAAAGAAAGTCCACTTAAATCAATTCCTGTTGGATATTTAATACTAAGAAGAGAAATTACTTTTGTTGGTGGTGTTGTATTTTTCTGTTTGTTTTCTGGTGCCCAGGTTTTCTTACTATAACAAGAACACAAAAAACAAACTCACAACACTGCTTTCTAAAGTGGCACGCTAATCTATTCATATGCCACATGTGATCAATGCTTCTAAGGCTTTTATAAGCAAAGGAACTAAAATGTTTACTAATTAGAAAGCCTTAGATTAAAACGTGGCCTTTAACCATGTTCAAAACGGTATGTAGTTGGAAAGGCAGCCCTAGAGTCGTGATGTGCTCAGGATGATTGAGTGCTTGAATCCAGGTAGAGCCAGATAGCTTTATTCTCTGTATCTACTCTAATTATTTTAGAATGAATAGTTTATATCCAAGTAAATTACTCTTAGTATTCATCTTTGTCACTTGCCCATTTTCTTCCTGTCACTCTTCATCTACTTCTCTCATTCTCCATGCAGTGTAAGCTGAAGATTGGGTATTCATTGCAGCTGCTGATTTCCACGGCCTGATCTGAAAACCAAACCTAAGAGCTGACATTCAGAGAGATGGAGCCAAAATATCTATTCAGACAATCACTCCTATGCTTGTGACTCTCCTCAAATGTTAGCAGAACATTTAAATATTAAATCAACTTCAAGAGTTATAACAGTATGGCCTAAAAATGAAAGACCCTGTGTAACACTGTTCAACATCTCAATAAAGGAAATAAAGTTTCACAAAGTGCCTTTGAGAAGAAAGAGAATGCAATCAATTCTTAGTAGTTCAAGGCGTTTTCACTAACTATAATATTAAAAGTATTTTTATTTAAAAATAAGTCACACAAAGGTTACATGATAGTCTTCCCAAGGGAAGAACCCCCAACCCCTGTTAGTTATTAATTACCAAATGTACAAATCTGAGATTAGAAAGTTAAGATTATATGAAATGAGCAAGTTGTTCATATACATTTACATATATGTACACATTATGTACACGTATACACATAAATACACATGCACACACATGTAAACATATATATGCACTCTACTTTTCTCTGTGTGTGTCTATAATAACAAAGAAATAAAGATCAGAATATTGAATTTGATATAGATAGATAGATAAAGAGAAAGAGAGAGAGAGAGAGAGAGTGTGTGTTGGGGACATATGGGAGGGACTGGAAGGCAGAAGAAATTATTTAATTATATTTTTCTTTCATTTTATTGAAACCAGATTTTTTTTTTTTTTTTTGTACTACAGACCCTGATTACCTTATCCTTTATGTGGTGACATTAAAGGACTATGGCCTTTAGCTTGCTGTTTCCTCCAAAGTTGTTGGGCTGTCCTAACACCCATCCTCTGCTCTTGGGTTGGCAGCAGATGAAGATGGGCCACACATCTAGTTTGCTCCACTGCTGCAATGTGCTATCAGAGCAGCTTGTGTAGGTTTCTTCACATCATTTGTCACGTGTTACCTCTTCATGGTTGTCACAACTCAAATTGTTTGGGGAGTGTGTCCTGAATAAAAATGTGCTTATTTTTTCCTGTGTCTCCTGGTACTCTTCCCGGACCACTCCCGTTCTTAATATTTTAATTTAAAAATAACAAAAGAAAATATTTGGAATGTCTTATAAACTAAAAACAAATTTTATTTTTATTGTTTTTATATTAATTTTTATTTATTCATTTTGTATCCCAGCTGTAACCCCTCCCTTATTCCCTCCCCATTCCACCCTCCCTCCCTCATCTCCTCCCATGTCCCTCTCCAAGTCCACTGATAGGGAAGGTCCTCCTCCCCTTCTATCTGACCCTAGCCTATCAGGTGTCATCAGGACTAGCTGCATTGTCCTCCTCTGTGACATGGCAAGGCTGCATCCCCCTCAGGGGGAGGTGATCAAAGAGCAGGCTACTGAGTTCAAGTCAGAGACAGTCCTTGTTCCCCTTACTTGTCAGAGGGTCTTTGGGCTGCTATTACAACAAATATTTATTCCTTGCAGTTCTGAAGTATGAAAATTCAAGATTCAGGATTTGTAAGATTTTGTGTGAAGCTGTATAGAGAGTTCATTTCCAAACTCTGGTCCAGGATTCCTCATCATCATTTTGAAAGACATATATTTAATCTATTACACTTATAGGAATTAATAAAAAAAACTCTATTGTTTTATAATATTACTTCAGATTTGTCATCAGTTTTAAAACAACTATGCACTCTAATCAAAAAGTCAGGAAATACTTTGCCAACCAGACACTGAAGGTGTGATAAATAACCTTAACGTAAAATAATTGTGTCAAATGAAAATATATCAAAGGTTATATTACAATGTGATATTTATTCTGACATTCAAAAATTGAAACCAAACCAACATGGCACTGCAAAACACTTTTCATAGATTATATAAAATGTATTTTTTACTAGGATATTTTGAGAAATGAGAATTATATTTTGTCTCAATATTGGCAAATTTACATGAGTTAAAATTGTGCCAGATGTTGTAACTGAAGAGCTATGCACATAAAACTGGCGTTCCTAAGAATTTGTGAAAATGTTTTTAGACAAGCACCTGTGAATAGGATAAGGGCATCTATATCAAAATCAGAAATTTCCAATTTTAACATCTGCCTCTTCAGAAATAATATGGGTAAAAAGAAAGCTAAAACAACAATATTTTCCATGCATTACAAATGAAAATTAGTTGATATATTAAAAGATACTTGATGGCTCACAGTTGTTTAGCACTATCTTTTTTTTAATTTTTTTTTAAATTTTATTTTTTTCTTATCAGTTACATTTTATTAATTCTGTATCCCAGCTGTGTCCCGATCCCTCATTCCCTCCCAGTCCCTCCCTCCTTCCCTCATCTCCACCGTGCCCCTTGCCAAGTCCACTAATAGGGGGGACCTCCTCCCCATCTTTTTAAGAGTAAATTTGATCGGGATGGCTTACTTCTGGAAGTTTCAGATTGCAAGCACAAGCCAAAGTAATAAGGGAATGACATGTATCCAATAGTTTCACCATGCTTTCAGCAACACTTGGGGTGAATGTCCATAACAGAACTATAATTGTGATAATATTATTATGAACACTATCTCAATCCACCTGCAAATAATCGTGCCAGTATTTAAAGATATACTGGAATAAGAGCTCAGAATCAGAACTTATAAAACAACAACAGCAACAAAACCAAAACAACAAAACATAGTTAATATAGTGAATATACAAAATTAATGAAGTGTAACATAGATGTGAACCATGTAAAATAATTAAGGAATCAACAAATTAAAGAATGTGAGTGTGAGAGATGTGAGCATAGAAAGAAAGAGAAGACCGCAGAGAGGATAAAATACTGATTAAAAAAGTACATTGGATAATTTCAGGATTTAAAAAAAAACTGAATACATAAAACAAAAGTGTAAAAGTAAGACTAGAAATATCTATAAAACTTTTTTCCTTTAACTCTATTGTATTTAAATTCAAAGTAATACCACTATAAATTGATTAAGTAGATTTGAAATTGGCTATCAACAATCTACAGAGACATTTAATTCAGTCCATACATCTTTAATTAAGCATTATTTAATTGTGATTGTATTTATTTTATGTATATGAATGCTCTACCTGCATATGCACCTGCATTCTAGAAGAGGGCAGTAAAGGTTATGGATGGTTGTAAGCCACCATGTGGTTGCTGGAATTGAAATCAGGACCTCTGGAAGACCAGAGAGTGCTCTTAACCATTTAGCCACAACCCATATGACCCTCAATTGAAAAATGGATATGGAAATTGTGGTACATTCATTTATACAATGGAATATTATTCAGCAATTAAAAACAAGGAATTCATGAAATTTGCAAACAAATGGTGGAAACCAGAAAGTATCATCCTGAGTTAGGTATCCCAGAGGCAGAAAGACACATTCACTTAAAGGTGGATATTAGACATATAATATATAAAATCTGTACACCTAATGAAAAAAGCAATAAGGAGGACCTTGGGTAAGATGCTCAATCTTCATTCAGAAAAGCAAGCAGGATAGATATTGGAAGAAGAAGAAAATAGGGAACAGGACAGGAGCCTACCACAGAGGGCCTCTGAAAAAAACTATCCAGAAGGGTATCAAAGCAGATGCTGAGACGCAGCTAAACTTTGAGCAGAGTGCATGCAATCTTATGTAAGAAGGCAGAGATGAAAGACCTGGAGGGAACAGGACCTCCACAAGGAGAGCAAAAGAACCAAAATATCTGGGCACAGGGATCTTTTCTGAGAATGATACTCCAAACAAGGACCATGCATGGAGATAAGCTAGAACCCCTGCACTGATTTAGCCCATGGCAGCTCAGTGTTCAAATGGATTTCCTAGTAATGGGAACAAGAACTGTCTATGACATGAACTCAGTGGCTGGTTCTTTGATCACTTAGCCCTGAAGGGGGAATACCCTTACCAGGCCACAGAGGAAGACGATGCAACCAGTCCTCATAAGATCTGACAGGCTAAGGTCAGAGAGAAGGGCGGAGGACCTCCCCTATCAGTGGACTTAGGAAAGAGCATGGGATGAGATGAGGGAGGAAGGGTGAGATTGGGGGGGGGGGACGAGGAAGGGGGATACAGCTGGGATAAAAAGTGAACATACAGTAATTAATAAAAAATAATTAAAAATAATTATTTAATTAATCCATTATTTCTCTCAGCTTGTACAGTATCTTGAACATTTCTCACAGTTAATGACATTACTTAGAAACAACCACAATTTTAAATTAACTTTCAAAATTTCATAACATATATAAATATTATCTATCTTATTACAGTGATGAAGAAAATTTTTTTGATATAAAAATAACATGTACATTAAAATACTCCAGATGATCTGAGACATTAATACAGAAATTTTATAATTATTATTATCAAATGTAAAATAAAATATATAATTAAAATTTGAATTTTAATGATAATCTTTTTCATCAAGCTACTTTGTAGAAAATTTGCTACTCTCATCAACTTATCAAGATATATTTACCAACATTTGAAAGTCATTTTTCGTCTTACATGGAAAAGCTAGAGAGTTTTAAAAGGCCAATAAAATAAAAATATCAGACAGAGATGTTGTATGAATGACATAAAGGTATGTGTATATAGTCCTGATAGAGAGGTATGCTGAATTGTAATCAGTGACTGAGATGTGGACAAGGACATAGACATACTTCCATATGGACAATTGACTTCCAAACATCACACAGCACAGAAAATCTTTCAAGATTTTCAACTTTATAGTGGATATACCCATATTTTCCTCCTAGTTCACAAAAGGTAGTGAATGATCTCCAAAAATGTTAAAGTAAGCATAAAAAAATAAAATTTTAATTTCCTACATGAAGATCTAGAATACTTTTTTTTTTACCACAGCGAAAGTTCTGGCAAACAGCGTCTATGAAATGGGAAAACTAAAGGGCAGTTTGCAAGCATTTACTGCTTCAACAACCATTGCAATAGTTCATTGTATGAGTCTTCCGTATAGTAAGAGCAGTCTTCGCTGCATATGTCAAGAACCACTACAACTTGAGACTCTCTGGTAAAGGAAAATATGAGTCCACCCAACGGCTGTAGGATACAGTTATTGAACACAGAGTACACCAATATGCACACAGTTATGTAATTTTTAAGCTGTAGAATGAAAGAAATTATTTGAAACATACTGAGGAAATTTTTACACTCTAAAAAATAGACTGGATAAGTGAAACATAGACTGATATAAGAATTGAGAAACAAGTGGTGGTGGAAATTTCGTGTTTACTTCTTTCTGTCTTTTCCTCCTTCTCCATCACACACAGTGTCACAAAGAACTAAGCTTTTACATTGCATCTCACTTCATCTCTGATTGCTATATACACGTCTGGATTTGTCAATGGGGAAGTCAAAGGTAGATAAAGAGAATTGCGGGCTGTTCATCTTCCCAGCTACCAATATTTCTGAACATAAACATTAACTAGACATATCAATACTCTTTCAAATCTTGCTGCGTGAATGTCTTCAAAGCTCCAGCTGGGTAAATATCCTCGACAGCTTCATTTTATTGCTCTGGAAACACACTATTCTTCATGCTGATGTTTGCACTTTCTGCAGCTTTTGGCCTCTGAATGTTTCATTTTTATACCTGCTTTAAAGATGCCCATCATTTGTGTGTGTGTGTGTGTGTGTGTGTGTGTGTGTGTGTGCGTGTGCATGTGTGTGTGTGGAATTCCTTCATAGAGATATCCTTGATAAACTCAATGCAGTACATACCACTTTTTTGTTCGAACCACAACTGCTATTTTTTTTTTAATTTATTTTTTCTCTTATATATTACATTCTGGCTGTGGTTTCCCCTCGTTCCACTGCTCCCAGCTCCCCTATTTACCGATCCTCCAACCCCTGCAAATAATAAAAAGAAAAGAAAGGGAAAGCACCAGCCTCCTAGAGGTATCAATATCAACTGAATATGACATTAAAAGCTACATCAAGATAAGGCACAACCCTCATATTCTCACATTAATGCCGGACAAAGCAACCCAGTAGGAGAAAAAGGGTCAAAAGAGCAGGCAAACGATTCAGAGACACCCACACTCTCACTGTTAGGAGTGCTACAGGAACAACAGGCTAACAACCATTACAGAAATACAGAGAACCTAAAACAGAGCCATGCAGGCACCTTGATTGTTGCTCCAGTCTCTGAAGGGGCAGGGATGTATGGAGAGAGAGTACTGGGAGAGATGTCTGAAATTGTGGCAGGGCCAATTGGAACAAGATGAGAAATCCTAGTGCTATGGAAACTCCCTGGAATCTACAAGGATGACCCTAGTGAAGATGCCCAGTAATGGAAGATATTGAGCATGAACTGGCCATTTTCTATAACTAGGCAAGGCTCACATTGGTGGAACTGGTACATCAACTCATACTCTTGAGCATTAAAATTAAACGGCAATTCGCTGAATATACAGAATCAAACTAAGGAAATTGGAATCAGAAAAAAATGTAAATCATAATTACCACCTTTTTAGATCCTCTACACAGTCAAAAAGTAAACATCTGAAAAAATATGACAAATTAATGTTCTAGATAAACAAAAGAGTGCCTCTTGTCAGAAAAAAAAATTCATACAAGAGCAGAGGAAGTCTTATGGAAGAAGGGAATATAAAAGGCCCCAGAGGGGACATAAGCCTCACAAGAAGACCAAACAAACAAACAAACAAACAAACAAAAAAAGCAGGGCTCAGGGGGTATTTCAGAGTCTAATGCATCAACCAAAGACCATCCATAGAGAGTACATACACCTTCAGCACAGATGTAGCCCATAGACAGTTCAGTCTCCATGTGGATTTCCTAGTAATGGGAGAAGAGAAAGTGTCTCTGGGACATAGAGGAGATGAGGGAGGAGTCTACAACTGGAATATAAAGTGAATAAATTGTAAATAATAAAAAAGGAAAAGAAATAAATTGATGGTGTATGCACATGTTTAATAAAAATACACTTAGATATAAAATTATATATGTAATATTATCTGTTTCAAATTTATTGGTCATGAAAATTTTGACTACAAATAACTTTCAAATTAAACAAAAAGTTATATTCTATAGGAAATGAAAGTTTAAGCAATTAATTAACTTTATCCCTAAGAAAAACAAACAGCCTATTAAATGAGATTATGAATTAGAAGATTTGAAAATATCAACAGTGACATATATAGCCAAGAGTACACAGTAGTTAACAAAGCACAAAATTAGAATATAAACTTTATTTTTAAAAACCAAATACACTGTGTATGTGTGTGTGTGTGTGTGTGTGTGTGTGTGTGTAGGAGTTTGCAACATGACATACCTCTGAAAAGAAAAATTCTTTCTAATTATTCTTTATTACACATTGCAATATTTTTTAGTCTTATGAGAATATAGCTATCAAATACTCATTCTTACTTTAAAATTATTTGCATAAGTGTTGAAAAACATGTCAGGCTCATACATTTTCAATGTTTACAAAATATCTCAACAGTGTACGTTTTTTAATTAATTTATTTTGTATTTAATACAATTTATTCATTTTTTTATCCAAGCTGTAGCCCCCTCCCTCATCCCCTCCCAATCCCACCCTTCTTCCTTCTTTTTCATCCAGGCCCCTTTTGTAGTCCCCTTTCTATCTGACCCTAGCCTGTTAGATCTCATCAGGACTGGCTGCTTTTAAAGTGTTGATACATTTGTGTGTGTGTGTGTGTGTGTGTGTGTGTGTGTGTGTGTGTGTGTGTTTGTGTGTGTGTGTGTGAAATAAGTGTACTACAAATATATTTTTGGAAATATGATAAAATGCACAGTCAACCCCTCTGGAACTTTGTGTTTTTATTCAAAGACTATAAATATGATATCACATAAGGTGTTTGCATTACAGAAAATTGTTAAGTCACATTTGCACTGTGCCAATTTGAATGTCTTAGTTAACTCCTAGAATTAATGGTCCAATTCATTTGAAATTTCTAACTTACTGGGGAATACATGAGAAAGTTTGATGCTTTCTAATAACATGTAAGATATTATGATGTTTTTTAGTACTGGAATAGATTAAAGTAGTAGTATTTTGCTTGAAATTCTAAACTTTACTGCCTTGTCTCTATATTTTAAATAAATTTAATTATGTATTTATATTATTTTTTGAAATCAATACGTTCATCAGCTCATTCTCAGTCTATGACTGAATGACCAAATATTTGTGTAGTTCCTGGGTGGAAAACCTCAGCAGCTATGAGTTCATCTGTGCCCTCAATGGGTCATGGGGTTTAACTTACAGTTTGAGGGAGCTAATCCAGAAACATAGAGAAGCCAGACAGCAGGCAGGCAGTACATGGTGCTGGAGTAGTAGCTAAGATCTTATTTCCTAATCCAGAGTTGGCAAGGCAAGTAAGAGCAAAACAATGATTGGCCTTCATGTGGTTTTTTGAAACCACAAAGCTACCCTCAGTGACACACCTCCTCCAACAAGACTACACCTCCTAACCCTCCAAAAAGTGGAAACAAAACTTCAAATACAAAAGAAAACCTATTCTAATTCAAATCACCACAGTTGCTAAAATCAAATGTCTATTAATAGAACATCTGACAGCACTACATTTCATGTACCATGGATTTGTGAGTTGTATTTTTGATAAATTTTGCTTTTATTCATTTGAACTGAAACAATTACATTTAAGAACAAATAAAGAGTCTTGTTAGTTACTGTCTTATAGTGGATGAACAGTTTTTCAAAGAAAGGTAGTGGCCATCTGTTCTCTTTTCCACTGAGAATAAAATGAAAGCAAGTGAAACTTCTGTTTGAAAAAGGAGAGTCAGGTTAAATGTTATAAAAAAGAAAAAAAAATCTTATTGACACTAGGGTTGTTTAAGCACAAAAACTCCAGTATCTAGGGAATGTATGTGATCATTTATTCTGAACATCAGTAACAATATGGCCTAAAACCATCTGTGTTAGCGATTTGGTCTACCTGAAAGGAAAGTACTAAATACTCTCTAGAGAAATCTTTCATTTTACAAAGATATGTGCAACCTGTTACTAGAAAAAAAAATTTAAATGTGCAGAAGAGGCATTTTTTTTTTCCTAAAAAAGAACATCAGAGTAGAATCTAGCTTTTAATTTAAAAACACGTAGCAGCTCTATCCTTAATAGCCAGAATCTGGAAACAACCTAGATGTCCCTCAACGGAGGAATGGATACAGAAATTGTGGGACATTTACACAATGGAATACTACTTAGCAATTCAAAACAAGGGAATCATGCCATTTGCAGGCAAATGGTGGGAACTAGAAAAGATCATACTGAGTGAGGTAACCCAGAAGCAGAAAGACACATATAGTATATACTCACTTATAAGTAGGTATTAGCCATATAATATAGGATAAATATACTAAAATCTACAGTCCTAAAGAAGCTAAACAACAAGGAGGACCTTAGATAAGATGATTAATCTTCATTTAGAGGGGCAAACAGGATAGACAACCAAAGTAGTAGAAGACAAGGAACAGGACTTGAGCCTTCCACAAGGAACCTCTGAAAACTCTATCCACAAGGGTATCAAAGGAGATACTGAGATTTATAGCCAAACTTTGGGCAAGAGTAACAGAATCCTGGTTGAAAAAGAGGGAGATAGAAAGACTTGAAGGAGACACAAACTCCACAAGGAGAACAGAGCAAAAATACCGGGGCACAGGGTAGCCTTCAGAGACTAATACTCCAACCGAGGACCATGCATGGAGAGCACCTCGACTCCATGTTCAAAGAAATTCCATTGTCTCCTCAGCCTCCAAGTGGGCTACCTAATAAGGGATACAGGGTCTGTCTCTGATATGAACTCAGTGGCTGGCTCTTTGATCACCTCCCCCTTTCTCTACGGCCAAGCAATAGAGAAAGATGATGCAGCCAGTTCTGATAAGATCTGATAAGCTAGGGTCAGACAGAAGGGGAGGAAGTCCTTCCCTATCAAAGGACTATGGAAAAGGTATAGGGAGAGAAGAGGGATTGTGAATGGGAATGGGAAGAGAAAAGCTAGGGGCTGCAGAAGGGACAGAAAGTGAATAAATTGTAATAAATATATCAAAAAAATTCAACACTGAAACACTTAAAAGAAAAAGTGGGGAAGAGCCTTGAACTAATTGGCACAGGAGACAATTTCCTGAACAGAACACCAACAGCACAGGCTCTAAGAGGAACAATCAATAAATAAGACTTCATGAAATTGAAAACCTTCTGGAAAGCAAAGGACACTGTCATCAGTACAAAACAACAGCCTACAGATTGGGAAAGGATCTTCACCAACCCTTCATCTGACAGAGGGCTAATGTCCAGTGTATATAGAGAACTAAAGAAGCTGAAAAGCAGCAAACCAAGTAATCTAATTAAAAAATGAGGAACAGAGCTAAACAGAGAACTCTCTGTAGAGGAATATTGAATGGCAGAGAAACACTTGAAGAAATGCTCAACCTCATTAGCCATTAGGGAAATGCAAATCAAAATGACCCTGAGATTTCACCTTACACCCATCAGAATGGCCAAGATCAAAAACTCAAGTGACAACACATGCTGGAGAAGTTATGGAGAAAGGGGAACCTTCCTCCACTGCTGATGGGAATGTAAACTTGTACAACCACTCTGGAAATCAATCTGGCGCTTTCTCAGACAACTAGGAATAGTGCTTCCTCAAGATCCAGCCATATCACTCCTAGACATATATCCAAAAGAGGCTCAAGTACACAATAAGGACATTTGCCCAACCATGTTTATAGCAGCTTTATTTGTAATAGCCAGAAGCTGGAAACACCTCAGATGCCCCTCAACTGAACAATGGATGCAGAAACTGTGGTACATCTACACAATGGAGTATTACTCAGCAATGAAAAATAAGGAAATAATGTAACTTGCAGGTAAATGTTGGGATATGGAAAGGATCATCCTGAGTGAGCTGTTCAAGAAGCAGAAAGACAAACACAGTATATACTCACTCATATAGACATATAACATAGGATAAACATACTAAAATCTGTCCATTTAAAGAAACTAATCAAGAGAGAGAACCCTGAATAAAACGCTCAATCCCCATCCTGAAAGGCAAAGAGGATGAACATCAGAAGAAGAAGAAAACAGGAAACAGGTTAGGAACCCGCCACAGGGGACCTCTGAAATGTTCTGCTGTGCAGACTATCAAAGCAGACCCTGAGACTTATGGCCAACTGTTGGGCAGAGTGCATGGAATCTTATGTAAGAAGTGGGAAAGAGTAATATGTGGAGAGGACAGGAACCCCACAAAGAGAACAACATAACCAGAAAATTTGAACACAGGGGTCTTCCCAGAGACTCATACTCCAACCAAGTACCATGCAAGAGATAACCTAGAACCCCTGCAAAGATGTAGCCCATGGGAGTTTAGTGTCCTAGTGGGTTACATAATAATGGGAAGAGGGACTGCCTGTGACATAATCTGATTGGCCTGCCCTTTCATCACCTCCCCCTAAGGGGGGAGCAGCCTTACCAGGCCACAGAAGATGACAATGCAGCCACTCCTGATGTGATCTAAGAGACTAAGATCAGAAAGAAGGAGAGGAGGACTTTTCCTATAAGTGGACTTGGGGAGGGGCATACGTGAAGAAGGGGGAGGGAGGATGGAATCGGCAGGTGAGGAGGGAGGGGCTTATGGGGGGATACAAAGGGAATAAAGTGTAATTAATAAAAATAAATTAATTAATTAAAAGTTTTAAAAAATGGAGACTATTTAACACCATGTCCCTGAAATGCCTCATTTCTATTCTCAAGACTCTTAAATTTTAAAGTAATTTTTAAAGAAAACAATAACTTTTCTAACTAAACTAATGAGTCAAGAAAAGCTAACTAAGATCAGATGATTCAGATAAGGTTATTAAGGGTCACTAATCTCCTTTCATGTGTTCTGGGAGCTGGAGCTAACTAGTGATCCACAGAGGGAAACATGTCTTCACATTTAAGCTTAGTCTGTTCCAAATTAATTTAAGCTAATGATGCCAGTAATTGTAGGGTTCAACTTAAAAATTAAAAAAAAAAATCAAAGAAAGAGAAAAAGAAAGAACAAAGAAAGCAAGAATAAATGAATAAAGGAAGGAAGGAATGAACGAAGGAAGGAAGAAAGGAAGGAAGGATGGAAGCAGAGAGAGAGAGAAAAAGAACACTATCCTTGAAGTCAGCAATGTGATAAAGAAACCTTGGTCCAGCAGGCCATTCCTGATTGTTTGTTCAAAATCTTTAGGGGCCCTATCTTGGCTAGGAATTTATTTGCTGTTCATGGACCATCACTCTTAGTATCCTCATCCTTGAACACTGGATCTTTGAAATGTAAATTCTTCTTGTTAGCGTCCTGGGTACTAACTAATCTACCTTGTTAATTTTCCAGTTAGCAAGTTTCAATATCCTCATGTTCTACCTCCTATGATTACTTTAGCCTCCTGGTAAAGTAAGCCAGTAAGCCTACTGCCCTACTGCAACTCGGCTGTGGGTGGCACAAGAAAGAATAATAAAACAAATATGTTTTTTGGTGCCCTCAGGGTTTTACTTGAACAGAAAATGCTTGTATCCTTTTAGATAGCATCATCTTTCTTATTTTTTGTAAGGATTTCCCCCCTCCTTTTATTAAACATAAATATTTTTCCCATACAATGTAATCTGAATATATTTTTATGTCTTCTAATTCTGTTGGTTTCTCCCCAACCCCCTCTCATCCTGATCCATCCCCTATCTGTTTTACATTAGAAAATAAAAACAAACAAAAAACATTAACAACAAAGCAAATTGTAGACTTCTAAGAGATAACAAAACATAGCAAAATGAAATATAATAAGGTAGAGCAACAAAAACAAAAACCAACATTACATCAAAATTTAATAAGCTGGAAAAATAAAAGAGCCCCCAAAAAGACACAAGATACAGAGACTCACATATTTATTCATTCAGGAGTTTCATAAAAGGACTAAACTGACAATTATAATATATATGTATAAAACCTGGTAGAGTCTGGTGTAGGCCATGCGCATGCTGCTTTAGTTTCTGTGAGTTCACATGAGCTTTGATTTGTTGACTTAAAGGGTCTTGTTCTGATGCTTGCTGTCCTCTCTGTCTTCCCCACTACTTCAGTCTCCACTTCTGCAGGTTCCCTGAGCTCTAATGGGAGGGGTTTGATGGAGGCATCTTACTTACACCTGTATATTCCAAGGTCTCTGTCTCTCTCTGTCTCTATCTCTCTCTCCCTATATAATGTCTGCATGTAGGTCTCTATATTTGTTCCTATCTGCTGGATGAAGTCTCTCTGAGGATGACTGAAAAGGCATGGATCAATGAGTATAGCAGTGTATCTTTAGGACTCATTTTACTCTCCTTCCTTCCTTCCTTCCTTCCTTCCTTTCTTTCTTTCTTTCTTTCTTTCTTTCTTTCTTTCTTTCTTTCTT
>NW_026596073.1:39010598-39043632 GCF_907164565.1 Psammomys obesus | reverse complement strand
CTTTCTTTCTTTCTTTCTTTCTTTCTTTCTTTCTTTCTTTCTTTCTTTCTTTCTTTCTTTTTTTCCTTCTTTCTTTTTTCCTTTCTTTCAAACAGTATCATTTTGTTTTACTATAGGTCTCTGGGCTTTCTAGTTTCTGGTTTTTGGTCAAGCAAGAATTGTCATGTGTGGGTTCCATCTCATGGAGGATACCTTAAGTAAAAGCAGATATCAATTAGTTACAACTTCAAGTTTTATGCACTCACTGCTTTAGCATATTTTGAAGCAAGACAGATTATAGATCCATAGTTTGTGTTTAAGATGATACTTATATTTCTTGTTTGTTAGCCTACACAAAAATATTTCATGTCAGAGATATTAGAAAATGGAATGATGGTTCTATCTAAGCTGAGCAGCTTGACATCTCCATGTTCAATGGGGTGTGGGGATAGGGTATTCAGCAATGGGGCCTTTCGGAGAGCAACCTATTATCTTGGCAATAGCCTGGATTGTTTGGGAATTGCTATGGGACTTTCTCAGCCAAAAACTCAATTGGATGAAACATAGTTCTACAACTGGAAGCTTTTTAAAAAAAAAAAAATATATATATATATATATTATAAATTATATATAATAAATAAATAAATATATATTTATTTGTATATAATAAATAAATTTTATATATATATATTTATTCTCTTTGTATCCCGGCTGTCACCCCACTCTCCCCCTTCATCTTCTCCCATGCCCCTTCCCCAGTCCATTGATAGTGGAGGACCTTCTCACCTTCCATCTGACCCTAGCTTATCAGGTCTCTTCAGGCCTGTCTTTCATAGTCTTCCTCTTGGCCTGGTGAGGCTGCTCCCCTCTCAAGGGGAGGTGATCAAAGAGCCAGCCACTGACTGTCAGAGATAGTCCCTGCTCCACTTATTAGGGAATCCATTTGGAGACTTAGCTGCCACAGGCTACCTCTGTGCAGGGGGTCCAGGTTATCTCCAAGAATGGTCTTTGGTTGGAGAATAGGTCTCACAAAAGATCCTTGGGCCCATATTTTTTGGTTCTGTTGCTCTCCTTATGGAGCTCCAGATGCTTCCATGTCTTTTCTATCTCCCCTTCTTTCTTTTGTGCACTCTGCACAAAGTTTGGCTATAATTCTGAGTGTCTGCTTTAATACCCTGTTGGGTAGAGTCTTTCAGATGCTCTCTGTTCTAGTCTCCTGTCTTGTTCTCTATTTTCATCTTCTTGTGATGTCTGTCCCATTTGCCTTTCTGATTAAAGATTGAGCATCTTACCCAGGGTTCTCCTTTTTGCTTAGCTTCTTTAGGTGTACAGATTTTAGTATGATTACCCTATGGAATTTCGAATGGCAGAGAAACACTTAAAGAAATGCTCAATGTCCTTACTCATTAGGGAAATGCAAATCAAAATGACCTTGGGATTTCACCTTATACCCATCAGAATGGCTAAGATCAAGAACTCAAGTGACAACACATGCTGGAGAGGATGTAGAGAAAAGCGAACCCTCTTTCATTGCAGGTGTGAATGTAAACTTGTACAACCACTTCGGATATCAATTTGGTTTTGTGTCAGACAATTATGAATAATGCTACCTCAAGATCCAGCTATACCACTCCTGGGCATATGTGTTTGAAAGATGCTTAACCATACAAGGACATTTGTTCAACTATGTTCATTGCAATATTATTCAGAATAGCCATATTCTGGAAACAACCTAGATATCCTTCAGCTGAAGAATGAAAGCAGAAATTGTGGTACATTTACAAAACAGAATATTACTCAGCATAAAAAACAAGGAAGGAAGGGAGGGATTGGGAGGGGAGGAGGGAGGGAACTAGAGGGCGATACAAAGTAAATAAAGTATAATTTTAAAAAAAGATTCTGATATGTGCTGGGCATCGTGGTGGCTGCCTTTGAGTCCAGCACTCCAGAAGCAGATGCAGGTGGATCATTGAGTTTGATGCCAGTCTGGTGTACAGAGTGAGGTCCAGAACAGCCAGGGAAACCCTGTCTCAAAAAAAAGAAAATAAAAAGATCCTGATGTAATGGGAAAAAAACAAAAACAAAAAACACAGAAGTGATGAAATTTTCAGGCAAATGGTGGGGACTAGAAGAGATCATCCTGAGTGAGCTATCCCGGAAGCAGAAAGACACACAAGGTATATACTCATTTACAAGTGGGAGTTTTGTTTAATGACTAGAGATGGCCAGTAGAATTTCTGCCTCCCTCCTTATTTGGAAATTCTGTTAGGCTTACCTTCATTTATTGTAAGCAGTTTCCACTCTACTAGGTGTCGATACTGTCAATCAAATGTCGTATTCAATCTGACTCTCCCCTCATTCCCTTCCTCAACCACATTTCCCCTCCCCTTCTCCACCTCCTTCTCCCATTCTTCATACCATATGCCAACCTTCCTTTTTATTACTTAGTATGACACGTTTGTTCTTACATTTATTTGAAACTTATGGTTTTGGTATTTTTTTTTATTTTTAATGGCCTTCCCCATTATCTGTTCTATGATTTGAAACTTTCCAACATTTTAAAACAGTTGTATTAACAACTTTACCTCTAGGCATTATTTTCAAATTCATTAAATTCATTTTCTACATATGTTTTCTTTTAGTTTTCTCTAGTTTGAGTTGAGCCTATTACATAATTCCATCTTTCAATGTTGGCTTTTCTTATAACTTATGCTTCTTTAAGGTACTCAGAGTCTTGGAGGAGATATATATATATATATATATATATATATATATATATATATATATACATTTGTATGACTGTAATTTACCTCTGACTTAACAGCTTTCTTTTGAAAGTAAGAAAGGAATGTTTTTAAAATATTTTCACATTTATCATGTACTTCATAAAATAGTTATCTTTAAACTATAGTAACATGTAATAACCTATAGAATAAATTTTAATTTTAAAGTATTTAGGATAGAGGAAATTAAGTTTTGCATAACATTTTTAACTCCTAAGATTGTCATTTTTAAAAAAGGCAAACTAACGGATACTTAAACATTTCAAATTGACTTAAATTTATGTAGATATCAACTCTACAAATTAATATTGAAGTATGTCTTCCTTTCATTTTCACAATTACTTTAGCTTTTGAAGCCACTCACAGTTAATTTAAGTCCACAGAGGGTAAAATTATGCATATACTTGAACCTAGACCCATATTTAGCACAAACAAGGTTAAATATCAAGATTTGAGACAAATGTTAATTTCAAATGTGTAAATTCAATTTTATTGGGACTTTTAAGTCAAGTAGCACATTTGTTTCTAATCAAAGGCTTTAATTTAATCATCAGAGACTGTAAGTCACATTTTAGCTCTGCTTCTCATATGATTCAGTAACATTAACTGTCACACAGTTTGTGAAAAATTCCTCAGAAAAGTCTAAAATAAAAACCCAAAGGCAATAAGGAATATAAGGCAAATTTTACCTCTTTAGTATGAATAGTAAATAGTTGGAAATACGAGTATAAAAATTAGAACCTCTGTTTCTTGTGCCATGGGACAGAGAGAGGTTTTACCTAGTGTTGATGTACTTCCTGCACAAAGAAAGTAGTGTCAGTATGAACATTTAAACTGAACTGTGCCCGCCTCAGCTTCCTGTCAGAATACGCCAAAGACGATCCTGCCCCTCAGGAGGGCTCCTAGCAGTCACCTTTCATACACAATGTCACAAGCTCTTGTAGCCTGTGGAGTAGCAAAACGATATTGTCACTTCCGGTCCATTTACTTAGCTACATTCCTGGTTGGAATTACCATGCATTTTTTTTTAATTTTATTTTTTTCTTATCAGTTACATTTTATTAACTCTGTATCCCAGCCATGTCCCAATCCCTCATTCCCTCCCAGTCCCTCCCTCCCTCCCTCTGCACAATTGCCACATGATTAGTTAATTTTTCTTTCATAAACTGTGGAAAAAAGTTTATTCTCCTATTTGTTAACCTGACTATCACAACTGGAGAGTAAAATGCTCTTCAAATATTATCTTGCTTTCATTATCCAATCAATTATCAAGTGATCAATATGAAATATTTATTATAAAGCCTAACAAAAGGAAGCGTGTTGATGAATGAGGTATCTTCTCACAGAAAGTAATTGATGCTCTTGAGTTTCAAACTAAATTTCTGCAAAGGTGATCACTGTGGCCTTGCGCATTCATGCAGGTGTCATCAATTTCTGGTTTCACTGACATCTCACCTGCTTTCCAACACGTTTCAGAATTAACAGTATGTTCAGAGACACCTTGAATCATGAAGTATCATCAAGTGGGCCAAAGCTTTTATTACAGAAATTCCACTTTGTAGTTTTTCTTAAGGAACAAAGATTATCACCATTGAAGAAATATGTGTTTCATGAGGTGTAATATCTAATGGTTTTCAACAAGGCTGGTATCTTGATTGCTGCAGGATGTTCAGAATACAAACCCCATTTCTCCATGCATTTTCACTGAGTGGCCACTGCTTCAACTTCCTTTGAAAGAACTCATAAGTATAAATCCTACAGAAAGCAACAACCCTGGTTACATTTGCAATGAGCTGTTTTATTCATTAGTTATATTTTGTGAACAATGTTTAATAGTTTCATCAGACACTTCCATTTTCTAGATAAATGAAAAACAATGCAAATGAGCAAACAGATAAAGACAATGCAAATAGCAGCCAGGAAAGGCATACATTAAAAAATAATCATGAATAAATAACAAGAGAACTGTTCAACTCTTCACAGTGTGTCTAGTTGTATATGATTGTAAATAGTTAACATTTAAGTACCCATTTGTTTGCATATAAATTATATTTTCCAGTTCTGTGAGAGGTTTCTGTTTATGTTATTTGGATATATGTGGGTGTCCAGACATTTATGTCTCTGAAACAATAAGTATTTCTTATGCTCTTACTTTGACTCTTTTTCTTCTAATTGTTTGATTTATTTATCCCAATATGTTTGTTTTTACTTATCCTATTGGTATTATTATTGTTGTTGTTATTAATATTCTATGCCTATTTTTATTCTAATGGGTGAGAGAAAGAGTGTGAATTTGGGAGGGTATAGTTGTATGGAGGATCTTGGAGGTTGGGGGAAGGAAACTGTATTTTTATACACTATATCCTGATTGTGGCCTGCTCTCTGATCACCCCCTCTTGGGGGGTGCAACCATGCCAAGCCACAGAGGAAAACAATGCAACCAGTCCTGATGAGACCTGATACACTAAGGTCATACAGAAGGAAGGAGGAACTTCTATTTCAGTGGACAATGGGAGTGGCACAGGGGAAGAAGAGGAAGGGAAGGTAGGATTGGGAAGAGACAAGGGAGGAGGCCATAGCTGGGATACAAAATGTATAAATTTTAATAAAAAATAAATATTTAAAAAATAAAAATATATTTTTTCAATATAAATACAGAAAACATATAGGCACTTTTATGTTGCAAATAAAGCATACATGTTAAGAAAAGTATGTCAGTCTCAGAAAAGACCCACCAAGGACCATGTATGAATGTAACCTAGAACCTCTGCTCAGATCTAGCCTGTGGTAGCTCAGTAACCAATTGGTTTCCCATAGTGAGGGGAACAAGGACTATTTCTAACAGGAACTAAATGACTGGCTCTTTGGCCTCCCCACCCCCCAAGGGAGGAGCAGTCCTGTTAGGCCACAGAGGAGAGCTTTGCAGCCAGTCCTGAAGATACCTGATAAAACAGGATCAGATGAATGGGGAGGAGGTCCCCCCTATCAGTGGACTTGGCAAGGGGCAGGGTGGAGATGAGGGAGGGAGGGAGGGACTGGGAGGGAATGAGGGATCGGGACACGGCTGGGGTACAGAGTTAATAAAATGTAACTGATAAGAAAAAAAATAAAATACAAAAAAAAGTAATATATATATATTTGTAAAAACTAAGTTTCATGATAAACTTCATGGTTTTTGAAATCAAATCTCTCTCTCCTCCTTTACTCCCATATGTTTTTATTTAAAATCTAAATGTTTATTTTAGAATTTTATTGTCTTGTTAATTATAAAATTTAAATACAAAATATAAAATTCCTTTTCCTTCATTAAAAGTAGCAGTTATGTAGGTTAATATTTTTTCTCCCTTAGTCATGATTATTCATGAGAAATATTTTAACAGATTATTCCCAATTAAAATAATATTTTAAAAATTTTCTGAAGAAGTATTTAAAATTTTAAAGAGTATACCAATAGAAAAGATATTTCCTAGAAAACTATTAAGATTTTGAATACATTGTTATAGCTAAATGCAATATTTAAACCATGTCTCTGAAGTAGGCTGTAAGCAAAGCTTCCTGCAGAAGTGAGAAAGCATTAAGATTCAGCAGAGTGGGAATTGGTGATAAACTTTAAGATCCTAGCAGGATATAAATTACAGTGGTCATGTTACACAATCTGATACATATATTTTTCCATGTGAATGAATAAATTGTATATGTAGTAGTCCTGTACTCTCACTTTGCATCAACAAAATATAAAGATGACTTTTTATGCTGGGTTCTGAGTAAGGGACTCAGAGACAGGGGTTACACAGTGTCCATATACACAGACCAGGGTTACAGGGTTACAGAGTTCAATGGGGAAAAACTTGTCTAAAATATGGAGGCTTAAAGTTCTACCCCTAGAAACCAAGCTAAAACACTGGGCACGGTATTGTAGTCAATACCAGTGATTTGGAAGCAGAGGAAGAGGATTTTATGTTTTTGCTGGTCAGTTATCTAGACAGAAGAATGAGCCTAGATAAATGGTCAACCATGTCTCAAAAGCCAGGTACCTAACCCTGAGAATGATACTGAAGTTATCCTGTGGCCTGTACATGTTCTTGCTTATGCTCAGACACACATTCTGTTTTTAATACAAAGTACTTGTTTATGAATTCAGCCTTAGGTACTATTCCATTTTTTTAACAATATTTTTCCATGTCATCACAATCACCTTTTCAATATCCTAACTGTTCTTGCAGTTAGTAGATAAACTTCATATTTAATAAATCACAGAATTCCTTTTGACATACATCATAATAAAAAAAAACAAATAAGGAACTGACAAAATTTAATGCTGTTTGGAAAATGTCCCCAAAGCTCTCTTCATATGCTTATTGCCTCTCAGAACAAGCATTATATTGCCTCAAGTTTCAAATATAAAACTGTTAAGAATGAAAAAGAGATCACACACTATAACAACATAAGTTTACAAATGAAATTCTATTTTGATTTACTAATAATTTACATCAATTCTATACTTATTATATTGTATAAAATATCTATCATGGGCATTTGATTCAGGTAGAGTCTTTCAATTCACTGATTTCAAATTATGGTTCACATAAAAGCCAAAGAATTACAAAGAATTGCTAGAAGATCTTCTCAATAGCACTGTCTTTGTTAATAGCCATCACATATATGGTATGGAAAGTTAATTATACTTTGAGAAGTATAATTTTGTATATAAGTTTGAGAAGTCTCTTATACTGCTGATATCCAGGGGATATGTGGAAAACAGATGGCATTAGCACTTTGGTAAACATATTGTATTATTGTGATAAATTCAGTCAAAAGGCCCATTCATTATTTTTCAAATGCAAACATGTAGTAGAAAGTTTGCTTATGAAATAAGTAATACAACATGCTTTACAAAAATTATGAATGAATTGGTGAACCAGCACACACTCATAAAGTTGGGGATACACTGAATGGAAGAGGTACATTAGAAATCTGACTTTGTTTTGAGTAATTTGGGTATAGCATTGATTGACAACTGAGGAAATTAAGACAAATCTTAGTATACAAAGAGGAATTTTAATTCAATATGTCACTGCATTCCCAAGGATATCATATCCAGTGACCTTCTAGACCTGAATGATCTGGCTGGAAAACAGGTATGCCTTTAATTCCATGAGAGAGAGGCAAGCACATCTCTGAGTTCAAGGCCAGCCTGGTATGAGCAAGTCTCAGATAAAGAAAAGCTTAAGTCCACGCCTGGTGGTACATACATTTCATCCCAGCACTTAGGAGACAGAGACATGCATAACTTTGAGCTCTATCAGTTAGTTTGGTGGAGTCAGTGAGTATCACCAAGAGAATACAAGGGAAGAAAGAGACATTTTTAGGTGTAGAATATATGATAGAAGAAATAGATTTTTTTTTCCATTTTTTATTTTTTTGGAAGAAATCTTTACACTGGTCTAAGAAAATGTTATATCTAAAAAATTCCTGGCAGTAAAAATCCAGGAAACTGGGACTTTATGAAAACATCAAACTTCAGAATGATAAGACTAAGAAAAGGAGAAGATTTCCAGTTCAAAGGCCCAGCAAATATTTTCAACAATAGAAGAATTTTTTTTTTCCTAATCTAAAGAAGTGGCTATATACATACAAGAAGCTTACACAACATGAAGTAGATTAGACTAGAAAAGAAAGTCCCCCTGTCACATAATAATCAATAAATGTATAGAACAACAGACAAAGGAATATTAAAAGCTACAACGGGAAAAAGCATAGAGCAAATAGCATAGAGCAGCTTATCGATTAGAACTATACCTGACTTTTCAAGTCTTTAAAAGTCAGAAGGGCCTAGATATATGTCTTGCAGACTCTAAGAGACCACAGTTGCCAGCCCAGACTACTATATCCAGCAAAACTTTCAATTACTATAGATGAATAAAAGATGATATTCCATGACAAAACCAAATTTAATCAATGCCTATTCACAAGTCCAGCCCTATAGAAGATACTAGAAAAATCCTCCAACCCAAGGAATTTAAATTCACCCAAGAAAATACACGAAAAAAGTTTCCAAACAGCAAAGCCAAAATCAAGGATTCACAAACATACACACACACACACACACACACACACACACACACACATGCATCACACAAATACACAAACACTCACACATGTAAAAAGCACACACAACACCCACACCAACCTCAAAATAACAGGAATTAACTGTCATTGGACACATATCTCTCAACATCAATAGAACCAATTGCACAATAAAAAGACACAGGCTACCAGAATGGATGCAAAAACAGGATCCATTATACTACTGCATATAATAAATATACTTCAACATCAAAGATGGAATTACCTCAGAGTAAAGAGATGAAATATGATTTTACAAACAAAGGAACCCAAGAACAACAAATGGGCTAAGAAAAAAATTATGGAAAGTATATCCTTCACTAAAGCCACAAATAATATAAAGTATCTTGGTTTACTCTAACCAAGCAAGTGAAAGATCTGTATGTCAAGAACTTCAGATTCTGAAGAAAAAAATTGAAGAAGATATCAGAAGATAGAAAGATGTTCAGTGTTCATGGATTTATAGGATTAACATAGTAAAAGTAGGCATCTTACCAACATAGTTCTTTACAGAACTTGAAATAACAATTCTAATCATCATATGAAAAAATGAAAAAAAAAATCCAGAATATCTAAAACAATCCTGTAAAATAGAGAAAATTCTGGAGGTATCTCCATCCCTAATTTCAAGCTACCCTACAGAGCAATGGTAATAAAAACAGCATATTACTGGCATAAAATTAGACTAGTTGATCAGTGCAATCAAATTGAAGACATTGAAATAAACCCTCATACCTATGGGCACTTGATTTTTGACAAAGAATCCAAAACTATGCAATGAACAAAAAGAGCATCTTCAACAAATGGTGTTATTCTAAGGGATATCTACATGTAGAAAAATACAAATAGATCCATATTTATCACCGTGCACATTACTCAAGTACAAATGGATCAAATACCTCAGTATAACACCAGATACACTAAATCTATTAGAAGAGAAAGTAGAGGATAAATTTGAACTCATTGCCACAGGAGACAAATTTCTGAACAGAACACCAATAGCTCAGTCTCTTAAGATTATTAATTAGTAAATGGGACTTCTTGAAACTGAAAAGCTTCTGTATGGCAAATGACACTGTCAATAGAATGAAATGGCAGTCTATAGACTGCGAAAAGATACACACCAATCTGACATCTCACAAAGGGCTAATATCCAAAATATAAAATGAACTAAAAATCAAACATCAATAAAAAATTAACATTAAAAAAAAAACAGGGCACAGAACTAAACAGAATTCTAAGCTGCAGACTCTAGAATGGCTGAAAGCACATCTTGAAATATGCTATGTCCTTAGTCATCAGGGAAATGTAAGTCAAAATTAATCTGAGATTCCATCTCACACAGTAATGGCTAAGATCAAAATTTCAAATGACAGCACTTGCTGGTGAGGGTGTGAAGAAAGGGGAACAGGCCATTATCGCTGGTGGGAGTGTAAACATGTACAACCTCTTTGGAAATCAATCTGGCACTTACTCAGAAAATTGGGAATAATTCTTACTTAAGACCCAGCTATCCCATTCCTGGGTATATACACTAAAGGGGATATACCCTGATAGTGGAGGTCTTCCTCCCCTTCATTCTGATCCTGGTCTATCAGATCTTATCAAGAGTGGCTGCATTGTCTTCCTCTGTAGCCTGGTAAGGCTACACCTGTCTGAGGGGGAGGTGATCAAAGAGCAGGACAATCAGTTCATGTCAGAGACAGTCCCTGTTCCCATTACTAGGGAACCCACTTAGACACTGAACTGCCTTGGGCTACATCTGAGCAGGGGTTCTAGGTTATCTCCATGAATGTGTCTTGGTTGAAGTATCATTCTCAGAAAAGACCCCTGTGCCCAGATTATTTTGGTTCTGTTGCTCTCCATATGGAGCTCCTGTCTTCTCCAGGTCTTATATTTTCCCACTTCTTTCATAAGATTCCCTGCACTCTGCCCAAAGTTTGGCTGTAAGTCTCAGCATCCTCTCTGATACCCTACCTGGTAGAGTCTTTCAGAGGCTTTCTATGGTAGGCTTCTGTCCTGTTCCCTGTTTTCTTCCTCTTCTGATGTCCATCCTGTTCAACTATACAGAAATCATTGATGCATTCCTTCAAAAAACATGTTTCATATTACCAAATATCCTGCTACTGACAACAATTTGTGGCTGCTGTATATATTAGTAAAGAAAACATCAGTCCTCTGCAAGGTTTTATAAAAGATATTTTGGCATTTCTATTTCAAAATATTAATAATAATTAAAGAAGAACACAAGACATAACAAGAATTCTACATATTATATTTTTGTTTCAATCAATACATCACTTTATGGACTTATTCATGTTTTAGTATTAAGTGATTAAAAATCTTAGAGTAGCAAAATAAGGCATATATTAGTGACTTAGGAATTACATATATATTGCACTAATACATATATTACACTAATAAATATATATTGCACTAATATATATGCAAATACATATAGCATATATATTCATATAATAACAATGGAATAAGGGGTCACAAATGTGAAAGATAGCAAGGAGTGATATATGGGAAGAGCTGACGGTAGGAAAGAGGAGAGAAACTAAAACTCTAATATCAAAAAAATAAAAAATCAAAAATACAGATTAGCTATGAAATTACCAGTGATATAATGTGTGTGTGCAAATGCCTGTGTGTGCATATGTACACATTTTTTAATATCGGATCATTTTAGAATTGGACAGTAGTTGTGCAATATGTAATTTCACTGAGGATACCGATTTTAGTAGTGATTGTTTTATTGCAAGATTTAAAGCACTGAAAGATGAAGCCTTCAGTTGGGAAAATAACAATCAGCCACTGAGCTGTAGCAATATCAGAACTACAGTGGGAAGAGAGCATGGCAGATGGACTTAAGCAGAAGACCTAGATGCAGTGCTACTCACTCCTCCATTTGCTGACCAGATTGCTGGGGCATGTGACTCTCCATTTTGTCGCCTGACATCCTTCTTTAGTCTCTAATACATTGGCTTTCCCACCAAAGCAACAATACATTTAAAACAACTGTGCTTGTAATTGAGATCTTATTTTCAAGTTCTCCACAGTCCCTGGAAACCTGGAAAAGTATGGATTCTTCATTGTGAGGATAGAACAACCTAGAACAGACCCTAGGTTGTCTTTTGTCTACACCTCAGCCATTGTTTCCTCCATGCCCATTAGCAAATGCCCTTGCCATCATTCCTGGAAAACAACAGATCGAAACAGACACAGGCACGCACGCGCGCGCGCGCACAGACACACACACACACACACACACACACACACACACACACACACACACTCTCAAATACATTGGGTTAATAGGTTTCTGCATTGTTTTAAAAACAGGTGCCAAATGTCAGCGGTTTATTTCTAGCTCACTATTTTATTTTCAATCTTTCCTCTGTGTCAGGATGTCTATCAGCATGCTTCTTATAATTCACCACATGACTAACTTGTCTTATCTAATACAAGTTCTGCATATGGTGATGATATTTGTGGGAAATGCGCTGAAAGAATTTTTGGGTTGCCCTTCCACCCTTATGCTGAAAGCTCTTCAAATAACAGGATAGCCAGAGAGAAGGAACAATGTAACAGATGCTCACCCTCTAAATCCAGCAATAGGAAAGAACCAAAAGCATTCTCTGCATTGTAATCTCGAAAAGGGTTCATTGGGTTAGGGAGATATCTTAACTATTTAAGTCCATAAAAAGACTTGGATTCAGACTTCCAGCACCCATGTAAAACTCAGGTAATGCAGGAAGTGCTTGTAATTCTAGTGTTGAAGTGGTAATTATATATTTAAAAAGAAAAATAAAAGAATGAAAGAAATAAAAAATGGATAAACAGGATGCTAGAGAAATCGGTCTGTGGTTAATAGCACTGACTATTCCTTCAGAAGACCCAGGTTCTACTCCAAGGCCCTTCATGGAGGCTCACAGCTCTAGGAAACTCCATATTCAAGACAAAAGATGTCCTCAACTGGTTACTGTGTGAACTAGGAACACATCTGAGCAAAAAAAGAAAAAAAAAGTCGTATGCACAAAATCAATAAATCAATGTCAGAAGACAGGTTTAAAAAGACATAACACAACTTGGGCTCAAGACACAGCTTTGACCTTTGTCTTCCACAGACACATGAACACCTACTGGCAATCGCATTTCTACAAAAATACACACATGTAAAACCAAACCGTTAAAAGATTCATCAAGAAAGTAATAGAGCCACTTTAGATAAAAGTATAGATAGAGACTAAACAGCCATTCCTCATAATAGAGGAGGAATCACTGATATGCAGCCACAGGTCCCAGGCCATCAGTGTGAAGGTTACAGTGTAATACAAAAGCCACAGGCAAAAAAGACAATAGCAAACTCTGCTAGTGAACTATAATACCGATATTGGCTAAAATCTATTATGTGTTATAGAAGAAAGTAGAAATGAAAATACTATAACGCACAGCACATATTTAAGCATAAATATGTAATAGGTTATTAAAAATAAGCAATGTATATTGGAATATCATTTCAGCCTGTCATCAGTTTATTCACTCAGCAAACATTTGCTGATTATTATATTCTCAGCATCATGCCAGGTGCCAGCATAGTTTATGCAAATAGATGTTCCTTTGCCTCTTTGAATCTCAAAGATCAATGTAAAATATGAAATAGAAAATGAAAAAAAGTACATGGAACCATAGTGCAAAACAGAAATACTGGGCATGTTTTTCCAAGATGGGGGAGACAGAACTAAAAAGATGAAAATGTATGAAATGTGATTTGGGGAAATAATTAAATTTGCCACACACATAAGATCAGGGAGTTCTGTATGAAATATACCTTTTTCCTCAGGAATATATGACAGACTTCATGCAGAATGGGAATACAAATTGTTTGTTCGCCAAAACAGGTGGTCTTGATCTGCCATGCTATCTTATACTTGATTTTTTAAGATTTCAAATCTACTGAGAAAGTTCAGTTTCTACTGTCTCTCAGCTTCCTGCCTTTTGCTCTGCTACTAGTGTTCAATACTGAATATGAGCAGGAGGAGGCTGTGTACTGCTTTTCTAGAATTTCTATCATAAATAGTTTTTGTCTGAAATGATTATTTGCATAAAGATGAAGAAATTGTAGAAAAACCAAGAAGTGGAAGATTACTAGGATTTATCCTAAATATAAGAAGGTCCCACTCAGTTCAGTAATAGTATAAGACTTTCTTAAGGGGTTTTGGAAAAGATAAAGGGCAATGGAAACATACTGCAAGAAGGGCTTACTAGAATCTGAGTCAAGCCACCAAGGTTGAATAAGTGGAAGGCAACAGAACTGGGTATACGGGAGCTGGCATTCTTCTGTATAGTTTTGCCACTTAGCAGTAGTACGTAAAGAGTGAGTTTATATGATAAAGGCAAAAATAAAAACCTCGAGAAAATGTAAATAAAAGTAATAAATGATCTATATTTCTTTACTATAAAATTTTGTAATATATTTAAATTATCTGAGAAATTTTTAGGGACAGTATAAATGGACAGGGAAGGAACAAGGAGAGAAAGAAACAGAAAAAAAGAGAAAAGAAAGGAAGATGGGAAGAAAGAGGAGGAAAAATAGGGGAGATCGAGGAGAAACAGGAGAGGAATAGAGAAGAGAGGCAGTATGGAATGAGAGAAGAGGAAAGGAAAAGAGAAGCAGGGAGGGTCCATCAAGTTATAAAGTCCATCACTTTAATCAATGGATTTACTATTGTTTCTGAGCGCTTCTATTCAAACAATCCTGTATTCAGTAAATCTGTGAAAATCTTTCTATAGTTCAGTCTGAAAATATTTACCTCTGTGAAATTCTTGTTTCTGAAAAATCACTCTATCCAGTCTCAACCTTCAGATGATTACCATGCCCTGCCTGTTCATACAGTACGGGTTGATTCTAAACAGCCATCCAGGACTCAGATGCCTCCACTCGGTTTTATTTGAGCCTGATCTGGCCTCGTTTCCTTCCCAGGGTTGATTCTGCTCCTCTTTTGAAAGTTAGTGAATATTAAATATTTTTGAACAACTGCCTGTACTTACTAATCTGAGCTCCAACTAATACTCTACTTGCTTGCTATCTCTGCCTAGTTTCCCTAGGCAACAAAAATAAAATGGGTTCTCTAAATATATAAGGTGACAAGAAAAGGTATTGAAAGCAGAAATGTAATAACACGAAAACTTGTTGAAAAATCATCTTTGCATGTAAACAGATAATTTTATGACTTTGTGAGACAATTACTGTTTGCAATTCTCCTCTTAGTTTGTTCTCAAACTGTTAAATGGTTAGTAGTGAGAAATTTTATTGAGTTTCGAACATAGTACTTTTCTGAAAAAAATTTGAAAAATTTATTTATTTATTGTTGCCTGTGTGTTTCTGTATGAGTTTATCCACATATGTATATATTATCTAATCTATACTTTATACATCACATGCATTCCTGCATATATATGTACCACATATATCATATATACATATATATATATGTACCACATTTATTTTATGTATATATATTATATTTATATATAATTCAAGTATTTATATTGAATTCAAGTATCTCTTTTGGAAATGGAGCTATAGGTGATTGCAAAGCCACATGGTATGAGTGCCAAGTCCTATGTAAGAGAAGTAAGCATTCTTAGTGGTAAGCTATCTCTGAAGCTCCATATATATATATATATATATATATATATATATATATATATTAAATCAAAATATTGGAGAATCTTTATTAAAAGATTGCAGCCATAAGTTATTAAGGTTATTCATATAAATATAAGGACACATAACATAAAATATCTAAAATATGATCATGGACAACTGGAAATTTTGATTGCTACTTCCAGTAGACAAAAGTATTTAAGTGGAAAGGGTGTATGACAAATAGTAGCTTCTCCTAGCAAAAGTCTCAAGTGCTGCTTCTTCTACATATAAGAAAAATGATCAAAGCATGCTGGCGTGTGGCTCTGGGCTGGCGACCAAGCTCCTGGTGGAAACAGGATCTCTTCTGAGGTTTAGCTGGGTGAGTTAAAGCTGATTGAATCCCCCACCATGGGGTATCCTCTCACCTGGGAAACACAATCACCTGTGTTTTAGGGCCAAGAGTTCTGGCTGCTGGTCACTGTGCTGATCCTGCTGTGCTGCTGGTCAGAAAGAGAGTCTTGTCCTGGCGCTGCCATCTTGCAAAACAAAAGACAAAAAGGGCTGAGAAAGAAACTAGGGAAATGACACCTTTCACAATAGCCACAAAGGACATAAAGTACCTTAGTGTGAACCTAACCAAGCAAATCAAAAACTTTTATGAAAAAAATTTCCAGTCTCTGAAGAAAGAAATAGAAGAAGATATCAGAAGATGGAAAGATCTCCCATGCTCATGGGTTGGCAGGATTAACATAGGAAAAATGGCCATCTTACCAAAAGCAATCTACAGATTCAATGCAATTCCAATCAAATTACCAACACAATTCTTTACAGACCTTGAAAGAAAAATTCTCACCTTCATATGGAACAACAAGAAACCCAGAATTGCTAAAACAATTCACTACAGTAAAAGATCTTCAAGGGGTATCTCCATCCCTGATCTCAAGCTGTACTATAGAGCAACAATACTAAAAACTTCATGGTACTGGCAGAGAAACAGACTGGTAGATCAATGGAATCAAATAGAAGACCCTGACATAAATCCACACACGAATGGACACCTGATTTTTGACAAAGATGCCAAAACCATTCAATGGAAAAAAGACAGCATCTCAACAAATGCAAATAGATCCATATTTATCACCTTGCACAAAACTAAAAATAAAATGAATTTTTTTTTGGCAGGTAGAGGTGAAGTAGTTACAATATTAATATTTACACAAGAAGATAATCCCTGTCCTGCAAATGTACTGTTGAAATATTTAAAATATTAGAATTGTAATAAAATTCTTCATATGCTGGGAATCAGTGATAAAGAATTGAAAGACCAGAAAAAAAATTGGTTTTCAGGAACATGAGTTGAAATGAAATATGAAAAAAAGAAAGTGACACAATTAAGTTAGTTAGGCAAGGGTAAACCAACTCATAGAAAGAGAGAGTACCATATTGTCAGGAGGTAGCTGCCAGTAATTCAGGAGAATGTCACACTGAAAAGAAGGAGAACATAAAATGTTAAATAAAATCCCAGCAGCAAATATGCTTCATAGTTATTCGGTGTGAGACACATTGTCAGTATGCCAAATGAATTAAGGGCTGATCAATCTGAAACCCAAAGACTGTGAAGGCATAGGCAGTATCAGAAAAATGGAGTTTATAAAAGAAGCAAAAGATCAAACTGTTTTAAAAAGTGAATATTATGTTTCTGCCAAAATCTTTTCATTCAGAAAAGGAAAGACTGACAATTTCTTTTAGTATGTGGAAAGGTGGGTCATCTCCATTTTTCTCACTGATAAAATGACACTATTTCTCAGTCAACTAATGGAAGCTACTCTACTATTTATCCATCAAAGAAAAGTCTAACATTTTACTCAGGAAATGACCTCACAAATGAATACCTGTGGAGTCCTATGAAAGTGGAACAAGTGTTCTTAAACTGCTGAGCCATTTCTCTACCCCTAAACTAGTTAAACATATCTTTCAATATAATGTCCATAAAAATGAGTCTTGAATAAAAATAATTATCCCAAAAATTGCTAAGAAAAAAGTTTTCTACTGTATTTAAAGTGAATGTGTTTCACTTCCACAAATAATATGCAAATATTATTCTGTTTGAAACCAAGAAGAAGAACAAGAAGAACAAGAACAAGAAGAACAAGAAGGAGAAGGAGAAGAAGAGAAAACTTACTTCATATGGCAAAGGGTCTCAGTTCATGAGAGTACAGCCTATTTATAGTTAAAGTATGATTCAAAACAAATTGTAAAAAGAGTTGTCCCAGAAGGAAAAAGACACACACGGTATATACTCATTCATATAGACATACAACATAGGACAAACCCACTAAAATCTATGCATCTAAAGAAACCAAGCAAGAGAGAGGACCCTAACTAAAATGTTCAATCCCCACCTGAAAGGCAAAGAGGATGGACATCAGAAGAAGAAGAAAACAAGAAACAATCTAGAAACCTGCTACAGAGGGCCTCTGAAAGCCAGAAGAACAAAACAGGAAACAAACTAGGAACCTACCACAGAGGTCCTCTGAAAGCCTCTGCCCTGCAGACTATCAAAGCAGATGCTGAGCCTGATGGCCAACTGTTGGGCAAAGTGAATGGAATTTTACATAAGAAGTGGGAAATAGTAAGAGCTGGAGAGGACAGGAACTCCACAAGGAGAGCAACAGAACAAGAAAATTTGAACACAGGGAACTTCCCAGAGACTCATACTCCTACCAAGGACTATTCATGGAGATAACCTAGAACCCCTGCACATGTGTAGCCCATGGCAGGTCAGTGTCCAAGTGGCTTACCTAGTAATGGGAAGAGGGACTGCCTTTGACATAATCTGATTGGCCTGCTCTTTAATCACCTCCCCCTGAGGGGGGAGCAGCCCTACCAGGCCACAGAAGAGGACAATGCAGCCACTTTTGATGAGAACTGATAGACTAAGATCAGAAAGGATAGGAGAACCTCCCCTATCAGTGGACTTGGGTAGTGGCATGCATGCAGAAAGGGGAGGGAGGGTGGGATCGGGAGGGGAGGAAGGAGGGGGTTATGGGGGGATACAAAAGGAATAAAGTGTAATTAATAAAAAATAATAAAATGTTAAAAATATAAAAAGAAGTGTCAAACACATGTGACAGGGAAAGTCAAAACATGCTCAGGTGGAAAGTGTTGTCTCATGAACGCTATGGCAAATGCACATTTAGACATGTTCAATGGGTTATCAAAGGACAGTCCTCTAGGTCTCAATTCTTTTTAGAAACTAGAGGAAGGAGAACTGACTGATGCCTTGCATCATCTGGTTTGACTAATGAGCAGAAAAGTAGGAAGAAAATTGCATCTGTCACTGTCTGAATTCTGTATGTCACACATACTGTGGCTCCTGCTGTGCCATGAGGCAGTTTGGGAAAATTGGATGCCGCAGACACATTTATGACTTTATTTGGTCTAAGTAACTAAGTAACTCTTGTGAGTAATCTTTGCCATCTTAACCTGTGTGAAAATGTGTACGTTTAGGTATTCTGATTCATAGGGATAATATATAGGAAAAGATGTAGTTTTAGATTTTCACCAAATCTGCTTTATTTAGGGTTCTCAAATGCTTCTACCTCCCTTCCACCTACTGACCAGAGGTAGGTGGAAAAGAAGGTTTTTAGGTAAAGAGAGTTGTAGACCTTTTCAAGAGTAGTTCCTTTTATAAACTCTCCTCAGTCAACCCACTGATGTTCTCAGCTTGCCAAAGCCACACCCCTTGCATGAGCGAGCTCACAGCAAAACATCACTTGCCCTCCTTTGTAAAAAGAAGGCTTCTAGCAAAACAACATTACTCAAGTGAGTCTTCAAAGAAATAAGAAAATTCTACTTCAAAAAGACTTTTTTCTTGAAGCATTTTCATCCTTAAGTTTGGATTAAGTTATGATCCTAACTTATCCAATATTTTGGTATAATAAGAAAAATAGTAGAATCTTCCTATATAAATTGGCTTGGTTTTAAGATTTAATATTTCATTGACATATTTTTAAAAATTCTTTAGCTAATTTAAAATTTTTCAAATAAATGGCTTTTTAATCAATTCTCCAAACTATTAATGGTGGAATTCAGCATTTATATCCATACTTTTCTGGTAGATTAGAATTTTATTTCTATTATTTGATTTCTTTCCACAAAACAATAATCAATTGCATGGTTTCCATTTGTTAGGCATTCCAGAATGTATAACATATTTTAATATAACAAAGTTTAATTTGGAAAATAATTAATAAATACTTATTTTAGCCTGGAGGAAATTATGATAAATATCAGAGGTGGGGCTTCCTGCAGGAGTACATAACTGGCAGGAGGCTTAAGAGTTCATAGCTTCCACCTACTTTCAGTACATGTTCATTTCTCTCTCTCTTTCATGAGATATGATACCTCAGTCCCCTGTTCCTGCTACTATACCTCACTGATGTGATAGCTATTTAGCCTTCAGGAACCATAATCCAAAATAAACCTTCCTTAATTTGCCTTAATTCAAGTGTTTTTCTCAACATTGCAGTTTAAACATAGACACATTCTTCTTACTAGCTCCCATTTGCTTTGCTCTAGCATACAGCTCTCTACTTGAAAATCTTAGATGTGTTCCTATCTTTCTATCTAAATAGGATATTTCTCCCCTTTCCATGCAACCATAATCAGATAAATTATTGATGCTTAAAACTGAGCAGTACTATCACATAAAAGTGTCAGCCCATTTGCTCAGATTTTTTAGTGCTATTCTGAGGAGTCATGGGTTATGGTGAACTTTTTAACCCTCTTGCTGAAAAAAAAAAAAAAAGATGAGAAGTTATAAGCCCTTAATAAGTTGGTGAATATGCATCACATCATATTTTACTGTGTGAGAAAAATATTTTTATCTTATTGAGAAATAAGTACTTTGATATTTTTATTAGATTCTTTTGTTTATTTAAGTTATATAAGCATGTGTGTCTGTGTGAGCATATGTGGAATGCATGGGTTGTATGCAGGTACTTGCAGAGAGCAAAGGGCATTAGATCCCCTGGAATTTGAGTGACAGAGGATTTTATCATATCACATTGCCATTGAAAATTTATCCTTGGTTTTCTGCAAGGGCATTGATCTATCTCTCTAGGCCTCATTTTGATAATGTAAGATTTACTTATATTACCTGAAGTCTTAAGATCTATGTAAGTGACATCTAAAATCTCAAAACAAATATGGACATAATGCTCACTTGATGCTCATAATGTTCAACTTTATGTCCTTAAATGTTCTCAAAGAACTGTAAATAGGACATCTGCTATGTAAATAGGACATGGACAACCATGTTTGTAACAGCTTTATTCGTATAGCCAGAACCTGGAAATAACCCAGATGTCTATCAATGAAGGAATGGATACAGACATGTTGGCACTTTTATACAATGGAATACTACTCAGCAATTAAAAACAAGGAAATCATGAAATTTGCAGACAAATGAATCTAGAAAATATCATCCTAAGTGAGATATCCTAGAAGCAGAAAGACACACATGGTATATACTCACTTATAAGTGGGTACTAGACCTATAAGATAGGATAAACATACTAAAATCTGTACACCTAAAGAAGATAAATAAGAAAGAGTACCCGGAGTAAGCTGATCAATCCTCACTTAGAAAGACAAAGGGGATGGACATTGAAAGTAGGAGAAAACAAGTAACAGGACAGGAGCATACCACAGAGGGCCTCTGAAAGACTCTACCTAGCAGTGTATCAAAGTAGATGCTGAGACTCATAACCAAACTTTCAGCAGAAGGCAGGGAATCATATGAAAGAATGGGGAATTAGTATGACCTGGAGAAGACAGGAGCCCCACAAGGACCAAAAATATCTGAGACTGTATCTGTAACCAAAGACCATGTATGGATATAACCTAGAGCCCCTGCTTGGCTGTAACCCATGGTAGTTCAGTAACCAAGTGGGTACCCTAGTAAGGGAAAAAGGGACTATTTCTGACATGAACTCAATGGCAGGCTCTTTGACCTCCCCTCCCAGGAGGAACAGCCTTGCTAGGACACAGAGAAGGACATTGCAGCCAGTCCTGAAAATACCTGATAAGGTAGAGTCAGTTGAAAGGGGAGGAGGACCTACCCTATCAGTGGACTTCCAAAGTGGCAGGGAGGAAATGAGAGAGGGAAGGATTGGGAGGGAATGAGGGAGTGGGCTACAGCTGGGATACAAAGTTAATAAACTGTAACTAATAATAACAAAATAAAATAAAATTTAACAAAAAAGAACTGTAAATAGAAGATCATTCAGGAGATCATGGTAGGTGGAGATAGTGTCACAATGCTTTAGCCTTAAAGATTTTTAATGTCCCTCAAAATTCTGAAAAGCATGCAGATGAATTCTGGCTTTTATTTAGATTTCTTTTAGTGATGAATCATTATATTAGTTTGTTCTTATTTGGAGAAAAAGAGATCATGAGTTATTGTATCATAAACTTCACTTAACTTTAAGCTTTGATTTACTGAAATTTAACATTAGGTTTTGTTTGTTTTGTTTTTTTAGTGAAGAGACATAAAGACTATGACAATACTTATAAAGAAAAACGTTTAATTGGGGTTGGCTTACAATTTAAGAGGTTTAGCCTATTATCATCATGGTGGGAAACAATCATGGTGGCAAGCATGGTAGCATCCAGGCAGACATGGTACTGGAGAAGGAGCTGAGAGTTCTATATCTTGATCTGAAAGAGAATATGTGCCACAATGCCTTTTGCTTGAGGATAAGAAACCTCAAATTTCACCCTGCACAGTGACACACTTTCCTTAACAAGCTCATACCTACTCCAACAAAGCGATAAAAGTGCTGCTCTCTTTGGGCCAAGGATTACATAAGAATCTATGTGGCCACATATATTCAACCAATAACAATACTTGCTGTGGATGTAAACATATTTTTGTTTTAATCCCAGGTGTGGGAATTGAAACTGGTTCAGATTGTTTACCACTGCAGGCTATTTGTCTCATGCGAACACTGAGAAATGTTTTTTGCCAGCTGGATTTCATTTTGAATATTTTGAGAAGTATAAATATGACAGTCCAAAAGAAGAAGGGGTGGCAGATTGGATCACAGCCTCTTCCTTCCTCTCCTCTTGGTACTACCCTCCCCTCCTTCCTGCTTTCACCTTTTCCCCTTCCTGTTATCCTCAGAAAGGTAGAGTCTCCTCCCCTTTACAAACCCAATCTTGCTGATCAAGTCAAATTAGGACTTATTACATTGTTTTCTATTGAGGCCAGAGAAGGCAGCTCAGCTATGGGAAAGTGCCCTAAGAATAGGCAAATGAGTCCATGTCAGGTATGACTCCTGATCCCCTTGTTGCTAGGAGACCCATGTGAAGAACATGATGCCTATCAGTTATATATGTGTCATAAGCACAGGTCCAATCCATACATTCTCTTTGGTTGGTACTTGAGTCTCTATAAGCCCTTAGGGGCCTAGGTTAGAGGAAAATGTTGGTCTTCTTGAGTGGTTCCTTTCCCCTCTGGGTCCTACTATCCTTCCCTACACTCCTAGTCAAGACTCTCCTATCTCTGCTTAATGGTTGGCTGTGGGACTCAACATCTGTTTCCTTCTGATGTTGAGTGGATCCTCTAAGAGGAAAGACCTCCTAGGCTCCTGTCATAAGCTTAGCAGACTATAATTAATCGTGTCAGGAGTTATCTTTCTCACATTGTGTGGGCCTCTCATTGACTTATCATTCAATTCTCTCATCCATCTTTACCTCTGCATATCTGGTAGGGAAGGAAAATTTTGGGTCAAAGCTTGGTGTGGGAAGGGATTCCCTCCATGGGAGGTCCTACCTGGCCGGGAGATGGTTCCCTCAGTCTCCATGTCCCAATCATATGGGAGTCACAGCTAGAGTCACCCTCATATCCTCCCAGGAGCCTCTTCTGTCTTAGGCCTCCAGCCTGTCTCAGAGATGCTATTCACCCTTGGTTTCCATTCTTTCTCCCACCCCTCTTGCCTCCCATTCCCACACTCCCCATATCTGATCCCCATATAACCTTTCCCACCTAATTCCCATTCTTTTTTAAATAATAATTAATTTTATATTAATTACAGTTTATTCAACTTGTACCGCAGCTATTGCACCCTCCCTCAATCCCTCCCAATCCCTCCTTCTATTCTTTATCTCCTCCCATGCCCCTCCCCAAGTCCACTGAGAGAGTAGGTCCTCCTCCCCTTCCTTCTGACCCTAGCCTATCAGGTCTCATCAGGACTGGATGCATTGTCTTCCTCTGTGGCCTGGTAGGGCTGCTCCCCCTCAGGGAGAGGTGATTAAAGAGCCAGTCCCTGAGTTCATGTCAGAGACAGTCCCTGCTCCCATTACAAGGGAACCCACTTAGACACTGTTCTACCATGGGCACATCTGTGCAGGGGTTCTAGGTTATATCCATGCATGGTCCTTGGTTGGAGTATCAGTCTCAGAAAAGACCCCTATGCCCAGATATTTTGGCTCTGTTGCTCTCCTTGTGGAGCTCCTGTCCCCTCCAGGTCTTTCTTCCTCCCACTTCCTTCATAAGATTACCTGCACTCCCCCCAAAATTTGGCTATGATTCTCAGCATCTGCTTTGATACCCTGCTGGGTAAAGTTTTCAGAAGCCTTGTGTAGTAGGCTCCTGTCCTGTTCCCTGGTTTCCTCCTCTTTCTATATCTGTCTCTTTTGCTTTTCTGAGTGAGGATTGATCATCTTATCTAGGGTCCTCCTTCTTTTTTTTTTTTTTTTGAATTTTATTTTTTTTCTTATCAGTTACATTTTATTAACTCTGTATCCCAGCCGTGTTAGGGTCCTCCTTCTTGCTTAGCTTCTTTAGGTGTACAGATTTCAGTGTTTATCCTATATTATATTTCTAATATCCACTTATGAGTGAATATATAACAAATGTGTCTTTCTGCTTCTGGGATACCTTACCCAGGATGGTCTTTTCTAGTTCTCACTATTTGCCTGCAAATTTCATGATTACCTTGTTTTTAATTTCTGGGTAGTATTCCATTGTGTAAATATATATCTGACAGAGGGTTAATATCCAGTTCCCTTTATTAATTCTCTTACTGCACCCATTCTATTTTCCCTTCTAATTTGGATTTAAGTATCCTCTCTTGGGCCTTCTATGTTACTTAGCTTCTTTGGGTCTGTGGATTGTTATATGGTTGTCCTGTATTGTACAGTTAATATCCAGTTATAAGTGAGTGCATACCATGTGTTTCTTTCTCAATCTTGGTGACCTCAATCAAGATTATCTTTTTTAGTTCCATCCATTTGCTTGCAAATTGTATAATTTCCTGATAGCTGAGTAGTATTCCATTGAGTAAATATACCATATTTTCTCAGTCCATTCTTCAGTTGAGGGACATCTGTGTTCATTCCAGTTTCTGGCTATTATAAATAAAGCTGCTATGACTATAGTTGAACTGATGTCCTTATGGTAATCTGGAGCATCTTTGGGTATATGTTCATGAGTGGTATAACTGTTCACAGTTTTCTGAGAAAGCATCAGATTGATTTCCATAGAGGTTGTACAAATTTACACTCACACCCACAACTGACCAGTGCTCTTCTTTCTCTACAACCTTGTCAGCATGTGCTGTTGCTTGAGATTTTTTAAAATATATTTTTTATTTTTTATATTAATTACAGTTTATTCACATTGTATCCCAGCCATAGCCCCCTCCCTGAGATTTTGATCTTAGCCATTTTGCCCTGTGTGACATGCTTACTTTATTTCCTCCTTGACCTGGTGTGCATTGAGTAGATAATTCTTAAGTTTCCATGCAGGCTTTCTGTTCTTTCTTTTTTGTTGTTGTTGAAGTCCAGTTTTAATCCATGGTTTTCGTATAAAGTACAAGGTGTTATTTCAATTTTCTAGTATCTGTTGAGGTTTGCTTTGTGACTATCTATGTGGACAATTTTTGAGAAGGTTCTGTGAGATGCTGAGAAGAAGATAAATTCTTTTGTGTTTGAATGGAATATAGTGTAAATATCTGTTAATCTGTCTGCTTCAGAATGCTTGTAATTTCTATTATTTCTCTGTTTAGTTTCTGTCTTCATGATCTGTCAGTTAGTGAGAGAGTCACGTGAAAGTTTCCTAATATTAACGTGTGGGGTTTGATGTGTGATTTACACTTTACTAATGTTTCTCTTGCAAATGAGGGTATCCCTGTATTTGGGGCATATATGTTCAGAATTAAGATGCTATGTTTGTCAACTTTTTTTTTTTTTTGATGAGTATGAAGTATACTGTCCCATCTCTTTTGATTAATTTTGGTTGAAAGTCTATTTTGTTAGATATTAGAATGGCTATTCCTGCTGGATTCTTGAATCTGTTTGCTTAGAAAACATTTTCCAGCCCTTTACTCTGAAGTAGTTTCTATCTTTTCTATGGAGGTGTGCTTCTTGAATGCAACAGGATGATGGATCCTGACTTCCAATTTGTTAGCCTGTGTTATCCTGGACTTGAGTCCATTGATGTTGAGAGATATTAATGACAATGATTTTAACTTCTGTTATTTTGATGTTGGTGTTATTATTGTGTTTGTATGTTTCCTTATATTTTCTCATTTCGTTCATAGATTTAATTAACCTTAATGGAAAATCTAGCATTTGAAAATATCTTGAAAGTATAAAACTAACAAATCAATATTAAACAGTAAATAAGTAAATAAAGAAATAAGCCCTGCTCGGTTCCTAGAATTAGTACAAAATTATTTACCTTCAAAGCAATATGCTTTGAGAAAAGGCACACAGGAGTAAGGAAATAAGGTCTAACAATGGTGTCAAACGTAAGTAAAAACATGCAACATTGCTTAATCTCTGACAAAAGCAGAGTTACTAAAATGACAAGAGGTTACTTTTACAATTCATATTTCTGTTACAAGTGGACAGATATAACAATGCAAACAGAAAAATGAAGTACAAATCTACACTTTTCACCAAACCATGAACTCAAAGTTGATTACTGAAAGAAAGGGCTGCCCATGACACACCAAGACCAAGTTTGTAACACACACACACAGAAAGGATTCATTTTACTCAGAGGGACAAAAGGCAGGGAATAAGGGGCAAAGGCAGGAGTTAGAGAATAGGAGAGAAGGAAAAAGGAATAAGGGATATTAACCCCAGAGTGACAAAGGACTACCTCTGGTGAGAGAAGTGACAAATATGGCCCAGAGGCAATGGGAAGTTTGTAAAGGGAAAGGGGGAAATTCTGTGTTTTGACGAGTTGGATAATTTTGATTGGACAGGTGAATTAGCTGAGATGAAATGGGGCTTTTGGTTGCTTGACTTTAATATTTTGAAAGCTGGACCTAGTTTGTCAGCCTCAGGTGGAGGAAGTAGCCAAATAAGGGAACAGACCTTGGTGGCTAGCTTTAGGTATATAATCTGTACTTTAGAAATGTACAGGGAATGGGAGAGAACAGCAAAATACAAGTTCTGTTGGGGATATATTTGCTATGCTTAGGCCTATGTTTGCCATAATTGGGACTTCTAGAGTCCTTCAATTACTTTTTCAGAAGTACATACTAAGAGGCAAAAGACAATGCAACCAGTCTTGATAAAACCTAATAGGCTAGAGTCAGATGGAGGGGAGGAGGACCTTCCCTATTTGTGGACTAGGGGAGGAAGAGATAAGTAGAGTGGGATTAGGAGGGCCACAGCCAGGACACAAACTAAATAAATTGTAATATGATAATAATAAAAATGTAAATTTAGAAAATTTCTACTGTAAGATATTTTGGAGACATTAGCAGACTTTTTAATTACCGAATTACTTTGTGGATACAGAAACCATGAAGTAAGAAATTTAAATGAAAAATGAGGGAAATCTCTGAAATTAAAAAAAAAAATTACAAGTTAGAAGTGCTATTAAGGAAATGTAGCGGTGAGCAGCAGATGGAAAGTCTTTACAGAATTTGAGGTGGGCAAAGAGTATACAAAGTGTGTGTAGAATTGTTCAACACACACTTCTTAGATCTAAACAATGTCAGGAAATGCACAATTGAAACTGAGCATACATTCTGAGTATACACCTTAGAAAAGAAAATGTGCAGATGGTAAATAACACTGAGGGGAAAAAAAGAGTACCTTTGTCAATCAGAAATTGCAAATGAAAGCAATTTGCTAAAACCATACTTGATTAGGGGGCTTACAAATTTGAAATGCCGGCATTATCAAACATTGTAGATGAACTTTAGCAATGAAAACTCAAATTTCTTGATATTATAAAAGCAAAATAGCTTTAACAAGCAGTTTACTAAGCTTTTATAGAGTTTATAAAAAGCTTATTGTAGAGTGAACAAAGTACTTACTTAGGCATTTTTCAAGTTTCTTGATATATTTATATCCTCACAGAAACCAATGCTCAAATCACTGTAGCAATTTTAGTAATTATTTGCAAAATTTGAAAAAAAAGGTAGATATTTTTTAGTAGGTGAATGGAAAATAAACAACAATAGTTTACTAGATCCATTCTTTGGGAAATTAATCACTGGAATAAAAAATAATAATTATCAACCCTATACAGAGCTACAGGTAACTAAGCAATGATGAGAGTAGGAGAAATAGTCCTCCCTATGGAAGAGTACAACATTTTTTTTTAATTCAATATCCAATGTTAAGCCCTGAAAACATGCATAGAAATAAAATTATACTGACTTAGCAGACCATATGTAGGAAATTATTTGTATATAATCATACTTGTTATTTTTAGGGGTAAAATATGTGGTTGGCAATAGCAAAATAGCAGGGAACTTGATATAGTTTATGTATAAAGGTAAAAGTGTTTTACAATAATATGTCATTAGGACATGTTGTGAGATGTAAAATATGGGATACTCAAAACAACTTTCAATTTATACTTTCATGCAAGCACATGCTGGGAACTAGAAAAGATAATCCCAAGTGAAGTAACTCAAAAGCAGAAAGACACACGTGGTATATACTCACTTATAAGTAGATAATATTATAGAATAAACATATTAAAATATGTACTCCTAAAGAAGCTAAACAACAAGAAGGACCCTAGGGAAAAGGGTGAAACCTCACTCAGAAGGACAAACAGGATAGACATTGGAAGTAGAGAAGACAAGGAACAGGATAGGAGCCTTCCACAGAGGACCTCTGAAAGACTCTACCCACCAGGGTATCAAAAGAAATACTGAGACCCTTAGCCAAACTTTGGGCAGTGCTAGAAACTTTATGGAAGAAAAAGGAGAGAGAAAGACCTAGAAGGGACAGGAACTCCACAAGAAGAACAACAGAGCCAAAATACCTGGGGGAGGGAGGTCTGTAGAGACTGATGCTCCAACAAAGGACCTTTCATGGAGAGGAACAGGACCACCTGTTCAGAAGAAGCACATAGGTGGCTTAGATTAAAAATGGGCTCCCTAGTAAGGGGTAGAGGGACTGCCCCTGATAGAACTCAGTGGTCTGCTGTTTGATCACCTCACCCTGGGTGATGCAGCTTTGCCAGGCCACATAGGAAGATGATACAGCCAGCCTTGATGAGACCTGATAGGCTAGGGTCTGATAGAAGGAGAGAAGGTTCTTCCCAATCAGTGGACTAGGGAAATGGCATAAGGGGAGAAGAGGGAGGATGGATGGGACTAGGAGACAATGGAGGGGGCTGCAGTGGGGATACAAAGTAAATAAATTGAAATTAATTAATTAATTAATTGATTGATTGATTAAAAATGTGTACTTTCATGTATTTTATAAATTTCCTCTTTAAATAGCAAAATAGTGCTTTCTTTAACTATTTTAAAATTTTATTAAAATATGACTATTTCCTTCACATAAATACTCAAGTATTTATCTATTTCACTAAATAATATATTGATTGAAGAAAATTTAGTTTTCTAATAATTTTTAAATATATAGAATCATTTAATAAAATTAAAAAATTAACTCAAAATAATTATAAGTGAATATCAAGTAAAATATTGAAATAAGATAAAAATTAAAAGGCTAGATGAAATACTTTGATCTTTCTCTAAGAGATTGTATAGATCAGAAAATTTGTTAAACTTTGAAAATACTAGTTTTCCAATTTTGAAAGTTTCACTTCAAGCGCCCTTCCTCTCACCCAGTGGCAAGGCCTCTGTCACACAATTGCTTTCAGCAGCTCCCCAGCTTCTGGTGGACCATATCTGGCTATTATATTATTTCTCTAGAGTCTTCAGAGTACACTTCCTTTTTGCTTTATTGCTTTCTTGCTGAAATATTTTAAGGCTGCTATGGCGGGTAGGGAAAGAAATACCCTCTGCTTTATGATGGACTATGAAATGTTCTCTGCTACTTACGGAACACATTTCATGTGGCTGTGATAGGAAATGGATCAGCAGAGGAGCCTAATAATTAGGGCCCCTATGAACACAGGGTCTGCCTAGGAAATTGGAATGAAATAAAAGGTAGTTCAAAAAAACATATATATTCAGATTTGGAGTTTCATCCAGTAATATTCATCACTGACGGCCCATGCTGATTCAAGCTGAACGTCCAGTTTAAGGAGTGTAAGAGGGTTTGACTGTTTTATTTTATGTTTTGTTTTGGTGTATTTTGTTTCCTTATTTTGACACAGTCTCACTAAAAGTCTAGTATGGCCTTTAACATCCTAATTATCTCACATTATCATGGAACTTACTTTGCAGCTTCAACATATAGTTGCTTGATCCTAGCTTCCTACTGTCAGGATTATAGTAATAGCCCACAATGTCCAGGCACCTTTTATACTTGGTTTTAAACTCTGTATGTAAGAAATCACAAAACTTTGGATTACTGTATTGTGACTACAGCATCTGGCAACTGGACAATAGCCTACCATAGAGGGCCTCTGAAAGACACTACCTATCAGTGTATCAAAGCAGATGCTGAGACACATGATCAGACATTGGGCAGAGCGCAGGGAATCATATGAAAGAAAGGGGAGTTAGTAACACCCAGAGAGGACAGGAGCTCCACAAGGACCACATATATCTGGGCACAGGGGTCTTTTCTGAGATCAATTCTTCAACCAAGGTCCATGCATGGAGATAATTTAGAACCCCTGCTCCGACGTAGCCCATGGCAGCTCAGTATCCAAGTGGGTTCCCTAGTAAGGGGAACAGGAACTGTCTCTGACATGAACTCAGTGGCTGGCTCTTTGACCTCCCACCCTCTACCTCCATGGGAGGAACAACCTAGCTAGGCCACAGAAGAGGACATTGCAGCCAGTCTTGGTAACACCTGATAAGCTAGGGTCAGATGGAAGAAGAGGAAGACCTCCCCTATCAGTGGACTTAGAGAGGGGCAGAGAGGAGATGAGGGAGGGAAGGTGGGATTGGGAGGGATTGAGGGAAGGATCTACAGGTGGGATACAAAGTAAATAAACTAATTAATTTAAAAAATTAAAAAAATTAAAAAACAGTATCTGGCATGATTTACTATATAAACGTTTCGGGAAAGACTTAACAATATACTTTTATTTTATTTTATTTTATTTTATTTTATTTTATTTTATTTTATTTTATTTTATTTTATTTTATTTTATTTTATTTTATTTTATTTTATTTTATTTTCAGGTTATTGTGTCCATCCTCAGCCTAAACCCTTATGATTGCTGTAAGTTTTAAACACCTACAAATTTTGTTAAAAGTTTATAATCCTGCTTCCAATGTCTATAGCATTTGACCTTCTGAATGAGGACTAATCATTTTCACTAGGGTCTTCCTTGTTGTTTAGATCCTTTAGGAGTATAGATTTTAGTATGCTTATTCTATATTATAGGGTTAGTATCCACTTATGAGTGAGTACATACATGTGTGTCTTTCTGCTTCACAGTTACCTCACTCAAGATTATCTTTTCTAGATCCTGTCATTTGCCTGAAAATTTCATGATTTCCTCGTTTTTTGTTTTTTTGTTTTTTTCTGTTTTCCTTTTTATGTTTTGTTTTTATTTTTTATTTTAGTTACAGAGACTGATACCACAACCAAGACAATGCATGGAGAAAACCTAAAACGCAGGCTCAGATGTAGCACATAGACTCAGGATCCCAGTGGGTTCCCTAGTAAGGAGAACAGGGACTGTCTCTGGCATGAACTCAGTGACAGGCTCTCTGTTCACCCTCCCACTCCTTGCCAGGCCACAGAGGAAGACAATGCAACCAGTCCTGATGAGACATGATCAAATGGAAGGGTCAAATGGAAAGGGAGGAAAACCTCACCTATTAGTGGACTCAGGGAGAGACATATGGGGATAAAAAGGAGGGAGGGCAGGAATGGGAGGAGATGAGGGAGGGGGCCAAAGCCTGGATACAACTTATCTACTCTTTTTAGAGCAATGAAGAAAAGGCAAACCAGTGAATGAGGACTGAGACAACAGCCTTCCTGCTTTGATAAAAATAGAAGTACACAAAAATTGATGCTTCATTTGAAAATCCCATCATCAGTATAATGAATACCATATGAGTGTTTTTTGTTTGTTTGTTTGGTTGGTTGGTGGTTTTCTGTTTGTTTTATTTTCTCAATCTTTCGATTTTACCAATAAAGACGTGGACTTCATCAGGAAGGGGAGGGTATAAGGGGTAAGAGGTTGGGAGGAACATACTAGACCAAGAAGGGAGGAAAGAGGGAGCTGTGATTGGGATGTAATGTGGAAAATAAATAAATAAATAGATAGATAGATAGATAGATAGATAGATAGATAGATAGATAGATAAATAGATAGGTAAATAAATAAAGAAGGAGGAGGAGGACGAGGAGGAAGAAGAGGAGGAGGAGGAGAAAAAAAGAAGAAGAAGAAGAAGAAGAAGAAGAAGAAGAAGAAGAAGAAGAAGAAGAAGAAGAAGAAGAAGAAGAAGAAGAAGAAGAAAAGACATGGAGGAGGAGGAGAAGAAAAGACATGGGATCCATATGCTGGGGTAAGAGCCTGCTAGCTCAGAGAGGCTGGAAAAGAACCTTCCTCATCTTCCTCCCTAGCTGACATCTCAGAAGAAATGCCTCCTCCTCCCACCCTCTCAACCGCTTAGAGTAAATGTCCCCTTGTTTCTTCTTCCTGTATGTTTTACAATCCATCCTCCTGAATTTCTCTTAATCTCTTTGGCTTTTTCTTAATAACCCTATGTTCACTTCCTGTCAACTGGTTGCTTGTTTCACCTATTGATCTATGGTTGACTTTATTTAATCCTGTTTACAATATTCATGTAGAAAGCTCTTGGACAAAAGTTTACGTCCTGTTATTTGCCAGGCCTCAGCCACACCATGACTTAATAGTTCGTTCTTTCCTTCTTTCTTTCTTTCTTTCCTTCTTTCTTTCCTTCTTTCTTTCTTTCTTTCTTTCTTTCTTTCTTTCTTTCTTTCTTTCTTTCTTTCTTTCTTTCTTTCTTTCTTTCTTTCTTTTTCTTTCTTTCCCTCCCTCCCTCCCTCCCTCTTTCTTTCTTTCTTTCTTTCTTTCTTTCTTTCTTTCTTTCTTTCT